>NW_024412467.1:1146666-1159920 GCF_014898765.1 Herpailurus yagouaroundi | reverse complement strand
CCTTCATTTTGGTGGCGTGGGCACACAGCGCTACATAGAAAAAAAAAACGCTCCCTTTGTTTTACATGGACAGCGGCACTTGACTGACCTTTCCTTTCACCAACCATGAAATTGCTACCGTGGAAAGGGAACAGGAATTGTAGAAAAGTGAAGGACTAACGTTTTCGAATTTTGTCTAAAAGTTTAACCGTGAATGTTAAGCTGCATTTCATAAATACAAAACAATAAAAGTATCACAGCCAAATGGTGGCTATTTTTTAGGAATAGGGAGAAGAAAGAAGGTGAGAGCTGAGAAAAAGAATGAAAGAAGCAAATGGCTACTGCGAAAGGGAGCGCCAGAGCCTGAAGACCAAGGGGAAGGCACAGAGGAAGATAGTTGGAGAAAGCAGAGGGAAAAGAGGGAGATGAAGAGCTAGACCTTGTTATGACTTTGACCCTTCAGCTGGGAATAGCACATTTTACATACCTCAAATATGCCCCAGATTTCTTGGGTTTGGGGGTGAGTGGATGATTACAATGTTACAACATCTGGGAGACACTCTCTGACCAGCAAATGCACATGGCGCCCTTCAATCCAGCTCTTAACTTGCTCTGTTCATTCTTCTTCATTACCCTTAGCATGACTGACATGAATTTGCATATTGCTGGTTTCCTCTTCCCATGCTCCAGGCTCTAAGCTCCATTGGGCAGAGTTAGTCCTTTTTGCTGCTGACTCCCCAATGCCTAAGGATGTTCCAGACACACAGTAGGCTCTCAGTTAGGATTTACAGCAATCATAACGAGTTAAAGTACACATATAACAACAGGGACAGGGGCCAGAGCTGAGTTGTTGCAATGGCTCAAAAGAATGAGACAGCATTCCTGAGTCTCACTTTCCATATCTACACAACAAAAATAATAGTATACTACTTCTTAGAGCTATTTTAAGGATTAAGTAAGATAATTCATGCAAAGCTCTTAAATCAGTCTTGAAATAATTTTGTAAGTGCTTAGCCAATGTTAACAAGTATTAGATTTCTTTAGTCATTGAATTAAAATGAAATCAGAGGGGCCAATTCTCTTCAGGTCAGAAACTAAAAGAAAATGCAAGCCTTTGAACTGCTTGAATTCCACCTGTGGAAGGATAACTGGAGGATTTGGAACAAAGATCTTATTGTCCAGGTTTCTCTTTACTGATTTGAGTCATTATGTGTTCATGCTAAAAATGAATAAAGTGTAGGTAATATTGGAGCAGAGATTCATTATACAAGCACATGTAAAAACCAAACCAAAACAAAACAAAACAAAACATCCTTCTTGTACATCAAATAGTAAGGCTGATGGCAAAATGGCACCTAACAAACCCTTTTTATTTCAACTGGGGAGAGATAGGAACGCAGAGAAGAAATGAATGCAAACAGTAACTGAAAAGTGAATCAGCCATAGAATTATGAGGTATGAAAAGTGATCTGCCTGAGAAGGATTGATTAGTATGAATATTCTGCCCGAATTTAACCCATCCTGGTTTGGTGTTCACGGATTCATTAGAAGGAGAGCCTTAGCGAAGAAGAAGAAACTAAACAGTGTTCTAGCATTTTCGTTTTATTTGTTGTTTTAATTATGAAAATAGAATTTACTGCTGTTACAGGCCTACAGAGAATCATTATTTACCATGGACTATGTTTGCTGGAGAAGTCTAAATGAGGAGGGCAAAAAGTCTGTAAATGAGATGTTAGGATCAATAAAATTTGTGGAGAAATGGAATTCCACATTCCTTGTTGACCCAAATCATTCCCCGAGATCTCTCCTTTTTAGACACACATTTATTTTTCACTTTATCTTCTGGCATCGAAGTCTGAGCGGGTAAAGCCTAAGCACTGTTTTGGCTCTGGTAACGATCTTGAAGGTAAGCAGCTTGGGTTAGCTCAGCTGACATTTGAGGTGTCACTTCCAGCACCTGAATTAAGGGAAACACAATACTTCGAAGCAGTCTCAAAATTCAGCGTGTACCAAAACTACCTGGAGCATTTTTAAAACATAGATTACTGTCCTCCCCCCCAGCTTCTGATTCACCAGATCTGTAGCAGGATCCGGTAATATGCCGGTTGTATTATCCAGGTGATGCTGATGCAGGAGGGCCAGGAAATCACACCGTGCTTTCAACCAGAAGAAGGGATTTCCTTGAATTACGAATGCCAAACAGCAACACAAACCAGTCACATTCAGGTCTAAACTGGAATTGGAAAGTCCTAAAAATTCGCAGCGACTGTCCTGCATCCTCCGCGTCCACGCAGGCGTGGAAATGACCCTGTGGCCCGGCAGGCCCCGCCTCCGCACCGCCAGTCTCATAGCCACGCCCCCACGTCGGCTCTCTCATTGGCCCGTCCTGCGACGCCCCCACACGCCAGCTTTCTCATTGGTCTGTCCTGCCGCGCCCCCCACGCTGGTTCCGTCAGTGGGCCTTCCCGCAACGCCCGTCCATGACGCCCCCTGATTGGACCATTTTCGCGGCACGCGTCCCGCCCCCAACGAGCCTCACGTTGCGCCTGCGCCATGTTTCGTTTTTCGGGCTCCGCGGTGGGGTCTTTCGTTTTCTCGGTTGGTGGCGGCGTCGCCGCCGGCATGCTGTTTCCCGTTTCGTCCCTTTCTGGTGCGCAAACCGTGGCGACCCGGCCTCGCCGCGCGGCCGCTGGACGTTCGCAACAATCCAGCGGGCCGTCCGCAGATGAGAGCGCGGAACCGAGCGGTGCGCGGGCCGAGCCGCGGGGCAGCAGCTTCCCTGGTCGGCCTCCTCTCCGGCGGTTTCCGAGCTGGCCCGGCCTCGCTGCCCAGTGGCCGAGGACACCCTCGCAGTGGCCGCGCAGGACGCCCGGCTTGCACAGCCCCTGTTTACCGTCCTCGTAATTGTAGGGGATTTCGTGTGAGCACTGCGTGTACCTATGTCTGTGTATGTGGGTAATTTTATTTCCTACTCGGATAACCATGCTTTTTAATTTCATATTCGGGTGCACGCAGGTCTAAATCCTTTAGGCACGGTCGGCACAGAGCCCAGGCCCCACAGTACTTTCAATGGCTCATGAAAATTTTGTCATTTTCTCTGAAATCAGAAGATAAATATTAACTGTGAAGTTGACCAAAAGGCTCTAGTATGTAATGTTAATACGTTTACGTTTGTGTAATTTTAATAACGTTATTAATTTTATTATTTTAATGGAGGGAGAGGCCCAGGAAGGCAAAAGTCCCTAGGCCCCACAAAAATCAGTGAAACTGCGAGCAGATGGCACACAATCCTTCTCATCTTTGTTTATTTATTTTATTTATTTATTTATTTATTTATTTATTTTTTGCAAACATCCAGATACATTTCTGAGTCCTTTCCAGATGTTAACTCAGGTGTTCCTCATAATACACACGTGAACTATTGTTGTTCTAATTACCCCAATATATATTGAGTCACCTTAAGCTTAAAATTATTTTTACCCAATGTCCTACCGTTAGTAAATGGCAGAGGGGATTCTTATTCTAACCCAGGCAGTTTAGGTCCAGGGTCCTTGCTCTTACCCCCTAGAGTAAAGACATCATCTCTTGGCAACCATATGCAATTAATTCAAGTAACAGCAGGTAAAATTTACACCAAACTCTAGCCAGGCTCCTCTGAGCCTTCTTCTCAACTTGACTTATAAAAGAAAGCTTGGACAAGCATTAAAATCGTTTTCACAGATCAAAGCTATATCCCTAAGATGACCCTAGCCCTTCTTAAAGTGCATGCCCTAAATCAAGACCCACCATTCTTTATTTTTCCTTTTCTCTTCCTTCCTTTCTTAGAATCATCTTCAATGTTTTTGCTCACGAACGTGCGTTTTACAATGTTACCAAAAATCCAGCGACGTTTTGTGGCATAACATTAAATTTTTAGTGTATTCTGGAATTTATGAACATTTTAGCATGGTGCCATCACAAAACATAAACACGGTGAAGTGTAGGTCTAACTCTTTAAAGTCAATCTTGTTTTACATCCTTCGATGACATTTTATAGTTTATTCATATAGATTCGAATTTTTTTTTCTCGGACTTAGAATCCTTAGAATCTAAAGTACTGTTGTGAATAACGTCTGGTTATTAATTTCAGTTCCAGCCGAGGCATTGCTAATGTATACAAAGGTCATGAATTTTGTGTGCTGATCAGGTGTCCACTAACCCTGTTGAGCTCTCTCAGATCTGTTTGTAGAGTCTTGCGGATTTCTTAAATGACATCATTTTCGAACAATAAAGATAACAGCTTTTTCTTACTGAATTTTTATCTATACTTATTCATCCTCCCCTGGTCTCACAGTGCTGGCCAGGCCTTTAGCACCATGTTGAATGGGAATCGTGCCACAGAGCTCTTGTCTGTTTTGTTTTGTTTTTCTTTTTACTTCCTAGAAATTCTTCTAAGAGTGTACCGTTACATGTCATGCTCACTGTAGCTACTCTTTATAAAGTAAGTAGCTACTCCCTCTTCTAGTTTGCTGAAAATGTTTATGATGAAAGAATGTTGGGGCGCCTGGGTGGCTCAGTCGGTTAAGCATCCGACTCGGGTTCGGCTCAGGTCATGAGCCCACAGCTTCATGAGCTTGAGCCCCACGTGGGGCTCGGTGCACCTGCTTGGATCCTCCACCCCCCCCCGCCCGCTTTCTGACCCTCCCCCACTTCGGGCTGTCTCTGTCTCTCTCAAAATAAACTCAAAAAAAAAAAAAAAAAAAGAGTGTTATGTTCTAGCAAATATTTTCTCAGTGTCTGTGGAGATGACCGTACAGTTTTAACACTAGTAATATCTTACACAGGCAGATTTAGGATGTTCAACTTTTCTTCCGTTCTTGGAATAAATCCTGCACAAAATGCTATTATTTGTTAAGTAACATGGCTTGTTCGTTTCCATTTTCTTGCTTTTTAAATAGAGCTTTTCTTAAAGTAAGTGTTCACAAGTAAGACAAAGCCATAATTTTCTCTTTTTTTGAATTGTTCCTGTTCAGTTTTCATAATAGATTATAGACTTTCAAAAGAAAACACATAAGAGAGATCTATTTTTCCACTGAAACAGCTTTTGTAAAATAGGGATTATCAATTCCTGTAATTTCACTTAAACCTGTATAACCCAGCTATCCTGAGTACCATTTGGGATGAAGGGCATAGAAGAGATTTTTTTTTTTTAACTGCCCTTCCTGTTCCCTTATAATCATAATTTGCTTATTCATCTTGTTTATTGCTTAATGTTTGTTCTTGAAAGACATTCTTTTCTGTTACATTTCCTTTCTTTATCTCCCTTCCTTCATTCCCCCCTCCCTCCTTCCTCTCTCTCTCCTTTCTTTCTTTCTTTCTTTCTTTCTTTCTTTCTTTCTTTCTTTTTTTCTTTCTTTTTTTCTTTCTTTCTTTCTTTCTTTCTTTCTTTCTTTCTTTATTTCCTTCTTTCTTTCTTTCTGTCTTTCAACTTATTCAAAGCATTCTCATGGTTCTTAATAACTCCCTTTTGGTAGCAACGTTCCCTTCTTAATCCCATAACTATCTCTCAACCGCCACCCCCACCCTCACGTGCACACACACTTTTTTTTCCTAATTAGTTTTGCTAGAGGCTTGTCTATTATTAGGTTTTTCAAAGAATAAGCTTTTGGTTTATGGATCATCTCCATTTTTTCTATTTTTCTTCTTTTTAAATTTTGAAATTGACGTATTAACAATAATATGTCAATGCAAAACTCCATGGAGTTTATAAATAAACAAACAATTAGATCTAATAAGAGTTCAACAGGGTATAAGAGCACCACGTAAAAATTCATGGCCGTTCTCCACATGAGCAATGACCTATCTGGAAATAAAATAGAAAACAAAGACATCATTCCTACCAGTACAACAGATCCTAAGGATTCTAAGCCCAATTCTCGATTTACTATCATTTTTATTCTAGCTTTTTTTGGTTGAATACCTAGGTTATGTATTTTCAGTGTTTCTTGTTCCTTAACATGTGCATTTAACAGTATGTATTTTCCTTTTAGTACCATTACAAATATACCCTACATTTTTCATATGTATTATTCATATTTAGCTCAAAACGTTCCATAGCTTCCTTTCTAATATCCAACCTAATCCATGTGCTTAAAAGTATGCTTTTAGTTTCCCAGCATTTGAGAAGAGTGCTTCATTTTTACCATCTATTTTTTTAACATAGTGATTTGCCAAGTCTGTACATTATACTGTGTTGACCACAAGTGTCGCTACCGTCTGTCACCACACAACGCTATTACATTATACTTTCATTGACTACATTCCCTATGGCGTACCTGTCATGCCCCTGACGTATTTATTGCGCAACTGGAAGCTTGTTCCTCCTACTCTCCTTCACCCATTTTGCCCATCCCCTCACCCTTCTCCCCCTGGCAACCATCAGTTTGTTCTCTGTTTGTTCTCTGTATTTATGGGCCTATTTCTGCTTTTTTGTCTGTTTTGTTGTTTAGATTCACATATAAGTGAAATCGTACTGCATTTGTCTTTCTCTGTCTGATTTATTTCACTTAGCCCATCCATCGTGTTGTCACAAATGGCAAGATCTCATTCTTTTTTATGGCTGAGTGATATTCCATGATGGACTGGACATACTCCACACAGATATACACACTCCACATCTTTTTTTTTTTTTTCAACGTTTTTTTATTTTTGGGACAGAGAGAGACAGAGCATGAACGGGCGAGGGGCAGAGAGAGAGGGAGACACAGAATCGGAAGCAGGCTCCAGGCTCTGAGCCATCAGCCCAGAGCCTGACGCGGGGCTCGAACTCACGGACCGCGAGATCGTGACCTGGCTGAAGTCGGACGCTTAACCGACTGCGCCACCCAGGCGCCCCTACACACTCCACATCTTTATCCATTCATCACTGACGGACACTTATGATGCTTCCGTATCTTGGATATTGTAAATAATACTAAAAGGAACATAGGGGGGATATATATCTTTTCTAATTAGTGTTTTTGTTTTCTGGGATAAATACCCAGTAGTGAAATTACTCTACTCTCTGGTATTTCCATTTTTAAGTTTTTGAGGAAACTCCACACTGTACCAATTTGCATTCCCGCCAACAAAACATGAGGGTTCATTTTTCTCCACATCTTCAGCCCTAGTTATTTCCTTTTTTTTTTTTTTTCCATTCTAATGGGTGTAAGGCAATATCTCATTCTGGTTTTGATTTGCATTTCCCTGATGATAAGTGATTTAAGCATCTTTTCATTTATCTGTTGGCCATGTGTATGTCTTCATTGGAAAATGTCTATACACATCACCTACCCATTTTAAAACCTTATTATTCTTGATGTTGAGTTGTATAAGTTCTTCGTATATGATTTGGATATTAACACGTTATTGGAAATATCATTTGCAAATATCTTCTCCCATTCAGCAGGTTGCCTTTTCATTTTGTTGTTGGTTACCTTCTCTGTGAAAAGCCTTTGATATAGGTGTAGTCCCAATAGTTTATTTTTGCTTTTGTTTCCCTGGCCTGCAGAGAAACGCTAGAAAAGGGTTGCTAAGGCAAACAGAGATTGTTAAAGAGATTATTGCCTGTGTTTTCTTCTAAGAGTTTTATAGTTTCAGGTCTCACATTTAGGTCTACAATCCATTTTGAGTTTATTTTTGTATATGATGTAGGAAAGCAGTCCAGTTTCATTATTTTGCACATAGCTGTCCAGTTTTCCCAACACCCTTTATTGAAGAGTCTTTTCCCCATTGTGTATGCCTGCCTTCTTTGGCATAGATTAATTGACCATAGCAGTTGGCTTATTTCTGAGCTCTCTATCCAGTCCATTGATCTATCTGCCCGTTTTTGTGCCATTACCATATTGTTTTGATTATTATAGCTTTGTAGTGTATCTTGAAATCTGGGATTATGATACTTTCAACTTTGTTCCTCTTTCTGAAGATTGCTTTGGCTACTTGAGGTCTTTGGTGGTTTCATACAGATTTTAAGATTATCCCAGTTCTGTGGAAAATACTGTTAGTACTTTGTCAAGAATTGCAGTGACTGTAGATTACTTTGAGTAGTATGGACATTTTAACAATATTAATTCCTCCAATTTATGAGCACGTAATTTATGAAATGTATTTCCACTGTATGTTATCTTCAATTTCTTCATCAATGTTTATAGTTTTCAAGAGTACAAATTCTTCACTTCCTTGGTTAAGTGTATTCATAGTAATTTCTATTACATACTTTCTTTAATGATATCCATTCTAATCCACGTGTTTAGAAGTGTGCTTTTAGTTTCTAAGAATATGAGAAGATTGTTTCAGTCTTACTATTCCTAAAAAAAAAAAAAAATTATTTCTATTGCTCCATAGTTAGATTATGATAAAATAGTGCAATATATACGAAACTGTTTTCTTTATATGTATGTATTTATATGTATTCTGAAGCCAGTGTTGAAAATTTGAAATTATTAAATGGGTCCTTCGAAAAATTCAGAAACACTCTACGTGTTAAGTGAAGGAATCACAGATAAATGAAGTTTGTTCATTGTGTTGTTCAATCTTCTATAACCATAAGCATTTTCCTTCGTTGTTATATGAATTTCTAAGGGTACAGTATTGAAGGCTTGCCCTACACTTGTAAACCTGAAATTCTCCTAAAACTTCTGGAAGTTACTGCCATACACAGTTAGTGGCTATGCGGTCAGGTACATCAAGGCCCTAAATGTTACATCTTATCAGTGGATTTTTATTTTATCATTATGAACTATAGATCCTTTTCATTTTTAAAAGTTCAATTTCATTAATTTTTTCATAGGTCTGGGTTTGATTGTCCCTTGCTCCTAGAGTGTATTATTTCATTTTTATTTCTTTAAACGTTCAGTAAATATTTTATAGTCTGTATCTGATAACTTTAATATCTGAGATTCTTTGTGTGAGGAAGAGGTGGGGATTGAAGGCTAAAAGCCTGACTCTTCAAAGTGTCTGTTCTCCTCCTAGGTTAGGTCACATTTATGATGAGTTTATATTTGAACATCCCAAATTCCTAGGAGCACCTGGCACATAATATGTTCTCAATAAATACTAGGAAATAAGTAAGTAATTTATGTGTATCTAGAGAACTTGGATCCAAGATGCTTCCCTCCTAAAGGGGTGTGAGTTTGTCTGCATGAGGCACGATGGGACGCACAAGCTCGCGCCACACGTTAATGTCAGGAAGCTTTCGCGGAAACTCTACTCTAAGTTGGTCTATGGTGAAATACTTGTAGCAAATTTCCTCTACCCTCCTCCACAGAGCCCTGCAGAGACCAACAGGTTTGTTGTTAGGGATCTTTGCTAGATTTTTTTTCCCCTACAAGCCTTTGTTTTCTCAAAGAGCCCTGGCTTTTTGCTACAAGTCTCTAGTTCAGTTTAAATGCTGAGAATCCTCTTTTCCCCAACAGGCTAACATTGATTGACAAAGCGTAGAATCCTGATAATGGTATTTGCCCCTAGGACCCAAATCTGGTGGGTTTAGCAGGCTGGCTTCAGCTCTGAGGTGTTTATTGTTCTGGGAGATTTAAGGAGTTTTCCTTGGTTTCTTGTGATTTGGCCATAATGTGCTAGAGTGTTTTTGTAGTTTAGCTAGTCCTTAGCTATTTTGCTTCAGGGCAGCTTTCCAGAATATCTTGTTTTCCACACTGGATCTAAAAGTCCTTATAGTGCATACCTCTCTACCCCCACAAATACTTTGAGCTTTGAAATGTATTTAATATTAATATTGCCATACTTGCTGCCTCTTGGTAACGTTTACCCGTCATTCTTATTTTTTCTTTATTGTTATATAAATCCAGTAATGGTTTCTTTTCAGACTCAAAGAAGAGGAGCGCTTTCTAATCCACATTTTGTATTACACACATTTTTTGGGGGGGGGTTGTAAAAAACATGGTAAATATCATAAAAAGATAAAATATTGAACATGTTCCAGAACTCGAACATAATGCTTTTCTGAGAGAGGCAAATGAAAGCTTAAAAAAAAAAAAAACTTCCATGAGACGACAATCATATAGCAAAACAACTAAAAAATATTACACGTAAGTTAGTATCTACCATTATTTTGGAGTTACATTTTATGTAAATTAAAAAAAAAAAATCTCTATTCTTAGATCCGGAGAGAATTTCGATGGGGAATAAGCCCACCAGAGGAATTCACTGATTTGAAAGCACACTTGTCAATTTTGCTTCTTTTTTTTAATGTTTATTTCTTTTTGAGAGAGAGATAGGGAGGCGCAGGGAGAGAGGGAGACACAGAATCCAAGTAGGCTCCAGGCTCCTAGCTGTCGGCACAGAGCCCAGCATGGGACTCAAACTCAAGAACTGTGAGATCATGACCTGAGCTGAAATCGGACACTTAACCATAACTCTACGTGCCGGGTTGTCCACTGCTGATTGGCTTGACTCCATTGTATGATACTGGGTGGTCTATGGCCAAACCATCCCTTGTGGATCAAATGTTTTATGGTCTGCTTATTTTTAGTCAGGCCTTTTGTCAAATTCCTGAGGGAAACCTAAAGGGGAGTAGGTGGCGACTGTTACATTCTTAGGAAGCACCTTACCGCCTAGGCTGTTTGCTGTTTGCATACATCCCCAAATATGTGTTTTCCCCCCCACCCAGGGACCTCAGTCCCTCTCTGCCTATTTTACTCTACCTTTCCCAATCCTACAAGGTCTTGTGTTTCCAGGCAATGTGTCAAAAAGTGGTCACAAATTATTTGCAAAAAGAGAGGCCCTTTTCAGAGTGAAATCTCATGGGGAGGAAGAAATTTGAGTAAAGTTAGAGAAATCATCATGCCTCAAGTGATTGCGCATAGACTTAACTCTATTGTTGGCTCTCAAACTGTAGCTTTCAAATTTACCCATAATGAAGATATACAAAATTCTCAACTAGTAAATTAATAAAGAGGTCGCAGTGGCAAAGCTAATAGAGACGAACAAATAAAACCAATGGCAACGCGAATATACACCAATAACTAGGTGATCATAGACAAAGAATTGAAAAGGGCAACTTGTTTAACATGGAGAAGAAAAGACATTCCAATAAAATCTGCCCCTTTATGCTCTTTGTTTTCTTGGGCCACTCACCCTGCCACATGCACAAAGACACATACCTGCAACCATACGGACAGCACCCTAGATTGTGCTTCCCAAACTATAGCGTTCACCCAGATTACCTGGGGATCTTGTCAAGATTCAGTCTGATGTGCAGCTCTGGGGTGGGGCTTACAATCCTATTTGTAACCAGCTCCTTTATGACATCCTGCTGGTGGTCCAGCGGCTATGATGTGAGTGGTCAGCCCTCGGTCAGGGGTGGGGTGGAGGTGATTAAATAAATTGGGAACCAAGGGTCAATGGAAAATGAGACCATTCCTCCATGATGCAGGCCAGCAAAAGAAAGTGGTGATATATTTGTCTATGATGAAGAAGATTCAAGGGGCACCTGGGTGGCTCAGTCAGTTGAGGGTCTCGCTCTTGATTTGGGCTCAGGTTATGATTTCAAGATCCTGGAATTGAGCCCCTAGTCCAGCCCTGCGGTCAGGCCCCAAGATGAGTTTGGAGCCTACTTGGGATTCTCTCTCTCTCTCTCTCTCCCCTTGTAGATTTGTGCTTTTTTTTTTTTTAATTTTTTTTTCAACGTTTTTTATTTTATTTTTGGGACAGAGAGAGACAGAGCATGAACGGGGGAGGGGCAGAGAGAGAGGGAGACACAGAATCGGAAGCAGGCTCCAGGCTCCGAGCCATCAGCCCAGAGCCTGACGCGGGGCTCGAACTCACGGACCGCGAGATCGTGACCTGGCTGAAGTCGGACGCTTAACCGACTGCGCCACCCAGGAGCCCCGTAGATTTGTGCTTTAAAAGAAAAGAAAAAATTCGAGATCTCTCAGAGGAAGTGTTGTGTAAAAAAGGTAACCTTGAATCCATCTGCGCAATGGTAATGATAGCAACAAAGCATGTTTAAAATTTTGCAGCTCTGAGGATAATCCAGTGTTCATGAACTAACTTCAGGAGCTGAAAACGAAATAGCCAGATACCTAACCGATTAGAAAAATGAAGTAAACTTGTTTTTTACCTGTACAAAATCTGAATCTCTGCTACTTTAGATATTCATCTTAAAAGGGTTAGGATACTTTGTGACCTAGATGGCTGATTTGTGCACGACAGCAACTAGGTTTCTTTACCCTCTGGTTTCTGGGACGGATAAGCAAGACATCTGAAGCGGGGGAAGGGGGGGGGAGGGGGAATGAGAGTATATTCTTATTCCTCTTGGCTCCCTTCCTACAAAACTGGGCAGAAACTGCCTTTGTCTACCGACAGCCACAGCTCCTGTCCGACAGCCGTCTCCTGTGCTCACTGCTCTCTTCAAACCCTGCTCTCCTCCTGCCTCTTCTGAACTAGGAATAACAGCCCAGCGTCCTTCACCATTCTTTGCTGATATCCCTTAACCCTGCTCACAACTTTGGAAACAGTCCCTCTATTGTTTAACTGTCCCAAATAATCCAATGGCAGACAGCTGAGAGTCTCTTCAGGGACTCGCTGCCCATGTGTGGAGTGTGGGTATCTAATAGCCTCCAGGGATGAGCTTCATCAGAGTCCAGTTCAGCGATCCATCTTAGGTCACGCTGGTCTTAGGGCAGGTGCTCAGTCACTGAGCAAGGCAGCTGTCAAGGGCCTGGTCATTTGACCCAATCAGGAATTTCTGTGGTAGACAGTGTGCCCAGAGTTCCCCATTGGGCTGGCAGCGTCTTCACCTCTCTCTCTCACTGGTCTAGAACCCGGATTTAAATGCAAAGGTACGCCTTTTCCAGGAACCATACAGGGGGGTTGCAGATGGGAGACGTGCCCTCGACCTGACTACTGTCTCTTTGGCAATTCAAACCACAAGGGAGAGCTTCTACTTTCTAAAATTAATCACCAAAGTAATCTGGATGTTCATAAAGTAGTCTGAACTTGTTACCAAATAGGTTAAGAAGGCTGCCTGAATGGGGGAAACTGCTCTCAGGAATACGTCCAATGGGACCGCAGAGCTGGAGCCAATCATGTGCAGGTAGGTCACAGGACGAGTCAGCGAATCACAGGCCGCGAAACGCATTCCTCATTTGCATACCGCTGACTACAAATAGGCGGGAGCCTGGCGCGGACTCCATTTTCTCTTCACTCGGAAGAAAGCGGAGTAGAGATGCCTGAGCCCGCGAAGTCCGCTCCCGCCCCGAAGAAGGGCTCCAAGAAGGCGGTGACCAAGGCGCAGAAGAA
>NW_024412467.1:1116614-1131666 GCF_014898765.1 Herpailurus yagouaroundi | reverse complement strand
CCTTCATTTTGGTGGCGTGGGCACACAGCGCTACATAGAAAAAAAAACGCTCCCTTTGTTTTACATGGACAGAGGCACTTGACTGACCTTTCCTTTCACCAACCGTGAAATTGCTACCGTGGAAAGGGAACAGGAATTGTAGAAAAGTGAAGGACTAACGTTTTCGAATTTTGTCTAAAAGTTTAACCGTGAATGTTAAGCTGCATTTCATAAATACAAAACAATAAAAGTATCACAGCCAAATGGTGGCTATTTTTTAGGAATAGGGAGAAGAAGGAAGGTGAGAGGGACTGAGAAAAAGAATGGAAGAAGCAAATGGCTACTGCGAAAGGGAGCGCCAGAGCCTGAAGACCAAGGGGAAGGCACAGAGGAAGATAGTTGGAGAAAGCAGAGGGAAAAGAGGGAGATGAAGAGCTAGACCTTGTTATGACTTTGACCCTTCAGCTGGGAATAGCACATTTTACGTGCTGACATACGCCCCAGATTTCTTGGGTTTGGGGGTGAGTGGATGATTACAATGTTACAACATGTGAGAGACACTCTGACCAGCAAATGCACATGGCGCCCTTCAATCCGGCTCTAAACTTGCTGTGTTCGTTCTTCTTCATTACCCTTAGCATAACTGACATTAATTTGCATATTGCTGGTTTCCTCTTCCCGTTCTCCAGGCTCTAAGCTCCATTGGGCAGTTAGTCCTTTTTGCTGCTGACTCCCCAATGCCTAAGGATGTTCCAGACGCACAGTAGGCTCTCAATTAGGATTTACAGCAATCATAACAGCTTAAAATACACATATAACAATAGGGATAGAGGATGAACTGAATTGTTGCAAATGTTTAGTAGACTTAGCGACTCAGTCTTTTTGGGTCCTTCCACGACTATATAACAATCATAAAATGTTCTAATAAGTAGTGTATTACTAAGGATTCAGTGAGGTAAATCTTGTAAAAGTCTTAAAGTACTATGGACATTTATTAACACTTAACAATTGTCAGCAAGAACTATATTTTCCTTAGTTGCTGAATTAAAAGGACAATCAGAGTAGCCAATTTTTCGCAGGTCAAAAACTAAGAGACAAAATATGATCTTTGAATGACTTGAATCCCACCACAAGAAGTATATTTGGGGATTTGTAACGAAGATCATGTTGCTTAGGAATATCTCTTGATTGAGGATGGTTTGAGTCATTATCTGCTCATGTGAAAATGACTAAAGGTAATATTGGAGTAGAGATACCTCATAGCGCATTATACAAACACATGTGAAAAGAACTCTCTTCCTTATACAGATTCCTTATACAGATATCAGATATACACTGATATCAAATATCAGTGCTGATGGCAAAATGGCACCTAACAAATAAACCCTTTTTTATTTCTTCAATTATAGGAGAAATATGAATGGAAAGAAGAAATGAATGTAAACACTAACTGAAAATGTGAATGAGCTCATAGAATTTATCAAGTATGAACATCTGTTTTGCCTGAGAATGATTGATTAGCGTGCCTACCCTGCTCCAATCTAACCCATCCTGGTTTAGTGTACATGGATTCCGAAAGCATTATCTCAGTGTAAGAGCCTAAATAAAGGGCTTTAGTATTTGCATTTCACTTGTTGTTTTAATTACGAAAACAGAATTTACTGCTGTTACAGGCCTACAGGGAATCATTATTTATAATGGACTGTTTGCTGGAGAAGTCTAAATGAGGAGGGCAAAAAGTCTGTAAATGAGATGTTAAGATCAGTAAAATTCGTGGAGAAATGGAATTCCACATTCCTTGTTGACCCACATCATTCCCCGAGATCTCTCCTTTCTAGACACACATTTATTTTTTCACTTTATCTTCTGCTTCAAAGTTTGAGTGGGTAAGGCCTAAGCACTGTTTTGGCTCTAGTAACGATCTTGGAGGTAAGTAGCTTGATTTAGCTCAGCTGACATTAAAAAAACTTTTTAAATGTTTAGTTATTTTTGAGAGAGAGAGAGAGAGAGAGAGAGAGCGAGAGGGAGCACTAGCAGGGCAGGGGCAGAGAGCAGGAGACAAAATCCCAGGCTGGTTCCAGGCTCTGTGGTATCAGCACAGAGCCTGAGGGGGCTCGAACCCACAAACCATGAGATCATGACCTGAGCCTCAGTCCCATGGTCAACCGACTGAGCCACCCAGGCGCCCATCAGCTCACATTCATGAGGGCACCTCCAGCATCCGAATTAAGGGAAACACAATACTTTGAAGCAGTCTCAAACGTCCGCGTGCACCAAAATCACCTGAAGTATTTTTTAAAACGTAGATTGCGGGGCCCCACCTCACAGATTCTGATTCACCAGATCTGTAGCAGGATCCCATTATATAACTGGCAGCCGCCCTCCTCCAACCTTCGCGACCCCGTGGCCCGGCAGGCCCCGCCTCCCCCCCCCCACCCCCCGGGCAGTGTCACAGCCACGGCCCCCGCGCCGGCTTCCTCATTGGTCCGTCCTGTCACGCCCCCACCCGCTGGTTTCTCATTGGCCCTTCTTGCCACGCCCCCTCACGCCGGCTCCTTCCGTGGGCCGTCCTGCAACGCCCGTCCACACCGTCCTCCTATTGGGCCGTTTCCGCGGCAGCCGGTGGGCCCAACGAGCCTCACGTTGCGCCTGCGCCACGTTACGTGCTTCCGGCTCCTCGGTTGGGGGGGGGGGGGGGTCGCGCGTCGTCTTGGCCCTTCCGGCCACCGGCGCCAGGCTGCTTCCCGTGTCGCCCCTGCTGGGGCGCAAACCGTGGCGACCCGGCCTCGCCGCGCGGCCGCTGGACGTTCGCAACAATCCAGCGGGCCGTCCGTAGATGAGAGCGCGGAACCGAGCGGTGCGCGGACCGAGCCGCGGGGCAGCAGCTTCCCTGGTCGGCCTCCTCTCCGACGGTTTCCGAGCTGGCCCGGCCCTGCTGCCCAGTGGCCGAGGACACCCTCGCAGTGGCCGCGCAGGACGCCCGGCTTGCACAACCCCGATTTCCCGTCCTCATGTTTGTAGGACACTTCCTTCGAGTATTTGAATGTTACATAGTTTCTTTCACGACATGCACACTAACCCATGTATTTAGAACTACTTTGTTTCCAAGCATGTGAGAGGCTTTTATTTTTACTATCTTAAAAAAAAAATACTCTTTAACTGCTCTATAGGTCGATGAGGATAAAAGAGTGCAATATAGGGGCTCCTGGGGGCTCAGTTGGTTAAATGGCGGACTTTGGCTCAGTGTCCAGCTCTGCGTTGACAGCGTGCAGCCTGGAACCTGCTTAGGATTCTGTCTCCCTCGCTCTCTGCCCTTCCCCCCCCCCAAAAATAAACATTAAAAAAAAATTTTTTTTTAAGTGCAGTATATATGAAACTGGTACCTATTTGTTCGGTACCTATTGTTACTATTCTGAAGCCAGGGTTGAAATTTTGAAATGAGTACCTTGAAATAAGTCAGATATTCTTTAGACGTTAAACGCAGGAATCACAGATGAAGTTATGCTTATCGTGTTGTTCAAATCTTCTATAAGCATAAGCATTTTCCTTGCCTTTTATATGAATTTCAAAGAGTAGTATATCGAAAGCTTGCCCTACACTTGTAGACCTGAAGTAACCTTGAATCTGGCCGTTGCTGCCATACATAGTGGCTGTTTCGTCGGGTACATCAAGGCCCTGAAGGTTACATTTTATCAGTGGATTTTTATTTTATCTTTATGAGTTATAGCTCTTTCTCATCTCCCGAAGTTCTATTTCATTACTTTTAAAAGTGGGCCTGGTTTTGAATATCCCTTGCTTCTTGCCTGTATTATTCCACTTTTATTTCTTCAGACTTTCAGCAAATATTTCATAGTCTCTGAATTTCCATATCGGAAATTCTCTGTCTGAGGGAGAGGAGGGGATCTCTTTTGTTTGGAAGCCTGACTCCTCATAGTGTATTTTCCTTCTCAATTTACACATTTATTATGAGTTTCTGTTTAGACACCCCAAATTTCTAGGAGAGTTCCTGGAACGTAATATGTGTTCAATAAATAGTGGGTGAATAGTTAGTTGGTGATAGATAGATAGATAATAAATAATCTGTGTACCTACAGAATTGGGGTTAAAGAGGTTTCCTTCCTGAAGTGGTTTGTTTGCCTCCACAAGGCACTAGAGGGCGCAACGAACCCGCCGTTCTTTAATCTGGAACCTTTCACTGAAATAGACTCTAGGCTTTTGGTGAAATCCTGCTTGTAAATTTCCTCTACCCTTCTCCACAGCTCCACCTCTGAGACAAAACAGGTCTCCTCTTAGAAATCTTTGCTAGATTTTTTTCCCCCTCAAGCCTAAGCTTTCTCAAACGCTCTGGCTCTCGCTTACTAGTTGTCTCCAGTTCAGTTTAAGGGTCTAGAGTCCTTTTTATTCCCGAGAGGCTGACATTGACACAGTGCAGAATCTTAACGCTACTTGCCCCCAAGGGAACCCAGTCTGCCGTATTTATCAGTAGGGCTTCGGCTACTAGCTGTTTATTGTTCTGGGAGATTTGGGGAGTTCTCCTTGGTTTCTTGTGATCTAGGCCATGACATGCTAGAGTGTTTTGGCAGTTTCTCTACTCCTTAGCTTTTTTGCTTCAGGACGGCTTTCCAGAATATTTTGTTTTCCACACTGGAACTAAAATCGCTTGTAGTGTGTACCTCTCTATCCCCACTAATACTTTGAGCTTTAAAATTTGTTTAATATTAATATTGCTACGCTTGTTTTCTCTTGATAAGCAGTTTCCAGGCATATTTCCCTTCATTCTTATTTTCCTTTGTTATGATTTTTTAAATCCATACATGATTTATTTTCAGACTCAGGAGCACTTTCTTTTTTTTTTTTTAATTTTTTTTCAACGTATTTATTTATTTTGGGGACAGAGAGAGACAGAGCATGAACGGGGGAGGGGCAGAGAGAGAGGGAGACACAGAATGGGAAACAGGCTCCAGGCTCTGAGCCATCAGCCCAGAGCCCGACGCGGGGCTCGAACTCACGGACCGCGAGATCGTGACCTGGCTGAAGTCGGACACTTAACCGACTGCGCCACCCAGGCGCCCCTCAGGAGCACTTTCTAATGCACATTTTGAATTACACACAGCTTCTTGGTTTAGGAAAAAAATCATTAACATCATAAAAAGATAAAATATTGTACATATTCCAGAACTCTAATGTTGGGGAGGAAGAATTCCTCTGTCCTTCAAAGTCCTTGTAGCTGGACTAAGAATCAAATTGATGTGGGACGGGTTAACAGTTGAAAGTCAAAATTAATGGAGTACACACACAGAATTCACACACACACGGGAATTTCAAAGACCGGCAAAATAAAGTATGTATGTCGTCCTCAACTAAGGAGAAAGAGGTAGGGGTGTGGGACTTCAGGGGGAGGAAAGGCAATTCACAGAGGGATCAGAAGAGCACGTGTTTAGTATTTACACGTTTGCCCTGCTTTACAAATGGATCGCTCGGATAAAATTTACCTTTGTGAATCACCCTTATTCAAGGAAAGACCCCCCCCCCCCCCAACTTAGGTTCTTCTGTTTGGTTAAGGGAGGGACAAAAGTTTTCTTGAGCTGCTGGGTCTCAAGTGTCTTAAACTCAAAATGTGTCAAAATGGCATAAGCCGGGAGGGTGGGGTGGGTGGTACACGTCCTGAATCCCTTCACTTTCCCCAGCTGAAACTTCCTTGGGAGTTTCATTTATTCAAGGTCGGTAGTTTAATCTCCTTGATCTGGTCTTTTAGTCGTGACCATAGCCAAACTCATTTCCAGAGGCAGTGATCAAGGTGTATTCTCCAAGGTAGGCCCATGGTGCAAATACTCAGGTGTTAAACAAGAAGCATTTCTATGGAAACAAAAGAAAAGCAATGGTTGATGATTGGATCTAATGTAAACCCAGTTTTTGAGTCACGGGATAACCCGCTGAGAAGACTTCTGTATGGCAGAGTTGAAGCCATCTTCAGACAGAGCGAGGGCGGGGACTGGCAAGCCGATAGATCTTCCTAGATTGTAGTTCAGGGGTCTCTGGTGATCCTTTGAGGGGCCCATAGAGCAACCGCACACAGATTATCTGCGCATGAGCTATTAGGGCAATTCTTCACATCAAGTCACTTATACTTAGTTTGCAGGGCTTCGGGGAAAAGGGGAAGTTTCAGCTCTCAAAGAATTCAAAGTCAGAAAGACGAAAGAAAAATCAAAATGTTAGCTTAGAGACTTGTGGCCAGGGGCTGGAGGACGCCAGAAGAAATCACGATCCAGTTCAGTTTATAACATATAGTATTAAAATCTAATATCTACAAAGATGTGTGGTCGAAACGTATTTTCTCTGTATACTCACCCTCATTTTTACCAAAGATAGCCATATTAACAGTATTTTGTTTGCAAAATAAGTCTAGTTTTAAGATATCTTGGCCCGATTATTTCCATAAGCGCAGCAAGAAGTGTGGTTGACGGTATAGACTCTTGAAAACCTGCTTTGCTGGAACTTTTCATAAGGAATCTCGAGATCGAATTGGTAATAGCCTCTCAAGACCAGAAGCCAAGCCAAATGCTTGCCCTCAGACTTTGCCTGCGATACCTGTACATCTGGGTGAATTCCTCTCTTCTTGAGGTCCCCCAGATATCCTGAGGTTCCTGTGCCTGCCAGAAAGTAACCTTCTCTACTCACCTAGTAAGGTAGCTTGGAATTCTGTAAGCAAGGTATCACGGTGATATTTCCTGGCTTTATTGGCTCCATAAAGTCAGCCTTAGTTCCTCAAAGTTGATGGGTCATAACTGAGTCCCTGCACATCTCTCTCAAATACAACAATCTAGTCAAAGACTCGGTAGTATGACCATTGTTCCCAATGACGTCTTGTCATAAGGAGAAGACGTACTTATTGAACGTATATAAATAAACATATTGCCATCAAGATATAAGAATTCTCACTGAGACTTTCTGGATGGTTCAGATAGGGACAAGAGATAAAGCTTTCAATTTGTTCACAGAGGCATATTTTGTCAAATTGCTGAAGTCAGTGAGCTAAGAGAAGAGGTTTTCTTAATCTGGAAAACAAAGCAAAACATTTGTTAAAAGTCAGCAATATTTGAAAGACAAAGTCATACACAGCATAATTATCTTCCTCAATTCGTCCGGTCCCATGTTATTCTTGTTTGCTTGAATCCAGTTTTTCCACTAGTCCTGGAAATTTTTACATAGTTCCGTTTTATGGTCTTAAGGTTACCAGAAACCCACAGAGTTTTTTCCATGAGGGTCACTAAACATGAAGTACATTTGAGGGAAACTTTATAGTGACATCTGAGTAAAAGTATAGCTGTATCTTAGAAAAGACTTAAAATGGTCGTGGTTAAGGATCTGATTTGAGTTTCATTACAAAGCAATTGACAAGGAAACTTTGTTTATTTTTTGGGACATAGAACACTTCAAGACCTCAGATTTCTAGGAGTTTCATATCATTTTAGATGATGTATCTATATGAATACCCACCAACAAGGTTTATCACTTCTTTCACAATGCCTCCCATGTAATTTCACATACTAAATAAGCCTAATTAGTTTAATTTCTCATCAAAAATGTTTTTTGAAATGTTACAGGGGCCCGCTAGAAAATTTCACTCAGATTATGGTCAAAAGACTTCATTTTAGACTATGATTCCGGGAAGTATGTCCAAAAAATAATAATAACAAAAGATGTGAATATTCAATCATGGATTGAATCATAAGGATCACAATCGTTATGAAACGATCCATTTGTAACAAACATGTAACTATCCATTTAATTGTAACAGCAGTAAAAGATACCAGAGTCAAATTCAGATGGTTACATAGTTGTGAGTAAAATTTAGCTTTTTTTAATATTAACACTAGGTTTTCTTAAGTAATCAAAGACCTGATAAATATGGGAAATTATTCTGACAAACAGAATCATTGTTTTTTTTAGGCAGATAACTTAAAAGGTAAAGAAAACATTTGTTCACAATTTCTTATGAAGAGCAGAGCAATAGCTGAAGAAAATTTTGTACTTGTAGCAAAGAGAAAACAAAAACTTTGCACCCACCAGTGTGCATCTGATACTGAAACTTGTTTACTAATTTCAATTTGTCCTAATCTTAGCCAGTACTGACCACATATAAAGTTTCCTTCCGAAGAATCTTTCTCCATAAACCTACAACTTTCTCTATTTAACATTCCGATCTTGACTTGAATGTTCTGTCTTTAAGCAACCAGTCTTGTCTTAAGGCTTTCTTTTGTCTCAACAAATATGTCTTTTTATTACTCATACTTCTTACCAAAAGCACATATCTTACTTTCCTTGCATACAGAGCTGTCATTTCTAGCAGTCTTTATTACATTTATTAGAATGATTTATTACGATGATTAATGCTTAGGGGCGCCTGGGTGGCTCAGTCAGTTAAGCATCCGACTTTGGCTCAGCTCATGGGTTGGAGCCCCATATCATGCTCTGGCTGACAGCTCAGAGCCTGGAGCCTGCTTCAGTTCCGGTGTCTCCCTCTTTCTCTGCTCGCACTCTGTCTCTCTCTCTCAAAAATAAACATCAAAAAAAACCTTTTGAAAATGATTAATGCTTAGAAACCTTAATTCCTCTTGAAAACTAAGTAGGAAGCAATTGTGAACTGTTACACCACAACTCTTCATATTGGCCAATTTATAAATATGTGATATTATTTTTAGAAACATGGGTTTTTTCCTAACATAATCTTTCAGTAAAGCATAACATGTTTACTAGCAAACCTAAATTTATCTTTAGCTTCTCTGTGATAAGGCAAAAGTAGATAAATATGCTCAGTACTTAATATGTCATTATTTTGTTTTATTCGGAACAGAGCTAGATCATCAACAAACTTCACTTTTACCCATCATTTAACTTACAAAACTTTAAAAGGTTAGCTTTCCAAAGATTTTGGAAGTTATTTAGTTTACCTATAAAGCTTTTTACTTTATTTACATCTACATAAATTATGTGTTTTAACAATTATGCATAGACTACCCCGCAAAAACTTCATGAAGTAGGTATTCTAAGTTTTTTTTTTTCTTCCTAACAAAGTTTGCAACAGAAATGATGGCGGTTTGGGGTGATGATGCGGTGGTCCGGAGCCAACGGCCAAGAAAGAATTCTTGAAGACGTCTTTGGTGCAAAAATGTGATTTTCTTAAAGCACAGGGACAGGACCCATGGGCAGGAAGAGCTGTATGGGGTCGTGACGGGTAGCTCATTATATATCCTCAGGTTGGGAGGGGGTCAGGGATAGAGTAAGTCTCTAGGGTATTTTGGAAGCAAGGTTTCCAGGACCTTGAGGGGCTGGTGTTGTGAGGAAAACACCATTTATTTACCATTAAATAAAACCTCAGCCTTGAGACCCTTCAGATGTATATCAGGAGCCATAAGCTTGGAGTATAATTGCCAACATATACTTGGGGGTTAAAGATAAAGGAGGTTTGCAAAGGAATTTTTATGTGTTTCAGGAGACTTACAGGATCCTGGGGGGGGGGGGGGTCAAGATAATGTTAAGCCAAGACTTCCTTTTGCCCCCCCAGCAAAGTGTCACCATCAAGGCTGCTGAGCTCCTAGAGGGAGGTCACTCTGCTGGTTTCAAAGACTTGTCACTAGGGGGTAGACAGTTAAGGAAATTTAATTTTTCATTTGCCTTAGTTTCCCATCACCATGGCAAGCACTTAAACCCCCTTCCATCTTGATGAGGGTGATATTAGGGCTCCAAGAAGTGGCGTCTATAGGTTTCTGGGAATTAGGCTGTGGATAAGATTGCCTTTTTCTTGCAGTTTACTAAGCTCTCCATAAACTGAAGGAGACTCCTGTCCCGCAGGACTGTGATCTCCACGAGTCAACCATCTACTTTCTTTCCTTTCCCCTGTTCTTGGGTGGCCAGGAGTGTCCGAGGAATATCACACATGCCCCACCTGGCGGGGAGGGGTGGGGGGGCATGCTGTGGGGGTGGACGGAGGGGTGCTGTTAGCCTATACTTTGCCCTCAGCCCGCCCCACACCCCCTCATCAGAAATACCATGAACTTACTGGATTCAGTAAACACAAACAGGATAAAAATTTTATATTTCATGGTGATAACTCAAAAAGCACGTCTATTTTAATGAAGCCAACAAACTGCAATTAGCTTCAATACCAAATATCTTCCCAGATTCTGTGAATTTGAAAATCATTTGGATTATTTTCTACCTTTCTGAGTGTTAGAGTGCCCAATCTTTACAAGCGTGTGCCAGCTTCCAACCAACTAAATATTGTACATTTAGTTATATATAAAGCGTATATAAATATAGTACATATTCATTGTAACAATACCATCCAGAAGTAGAGAAAATCTCTCACATTAAAACATACGTGGACATATACACACATATCCTAATATTTGTGGAGAGGACGTTATAGGCCCAATTATCTATATATCCAGCTATCTGTTTATTTTTTTGAAAAACTTTTCCCTAAAGTTTGCCTGTCAGAAAGATTGGCTCCTGGCTCCCAGAGAAGGTGGGGGTAGAAATTTTACATCAAAAGGCAGAGACAGTCTTCTTCAAGGTGTATATTTGGAGCCCACCTGCCTGTTAAGGTAGTTGCTATAGTCTGGGCAAAAAAAGTCATAAATTTGCATTTTAAAAAGGCCTCTTCCCCATCCTCCCCTTTTCTTTCTTTCTTTTTTTTTTTTTTTTTCCATTCAGTTTCAGGAGAGTGTGGGATGTGTTTACATTTCAAAGACATGATGAGATTTATAATTTCAAGGGACAGAGAAAGAGCGCAAAGAAATTTTTTTTCTAGAGTGTCAGGGTAACTGCTATTTAGAATTTACCCTCTTTTAAAAATACAGAACAATTTTCTTTCAATAACCTGATTTTTTTTTAATAATAGCCACAAACATTTTCAAAGGAATATGCAAGATCTGAAAATTGATAAAGACAGGTGGGCTTTAACTTGTTTCTAGAGTTGTGGTTGTGGTTGTGGTTTGGTAGAGATTTGTAAAATCAGGACACGTGACCCTAATCCCCCAAAGACTGGATTATAGCCCGAATATCAAGGGATGGCCCATCTTCTTAACTGAATTTGCTTCTTTATATCAGGGAGAATTTTAACTAAAATGGGAACCAAAAGATTTACACCTTTGTAAAGTCTATATGTAGCCGTTTAATAACCTTGTTTTTCTGGGCACACAATTTAAACTTGGCTTCTATTAGCCCCTGAGTATTGGCCTTTTGCAAATCATTTGCAGGAAGGCCTAGGAGACATGGTGATCATCTATTTCCTCAGAAGGCAAAGTTGTGAACGTAGTCAAATAATCTTTCTAATTACTCTCTAAATTTGGTAGGATCTTTTGAAAGCAGACATAAAGGGGCTTTATAATTTAAAAGCTCTGCTGTTGCCCAGGGGACACTTTTTTTCCCCCCCCTGCAGGGGCGAGTCGGGAAGAGTGGATCTAGGCTACCACTGCCAAGGACATGGTGTAGCAATGCTGAGGCTTGACAGAGCCCCATTACAGAGCCTTGGAAAGTAAGAGCATGGGCACCCCTACGGCCAGTCTCCACTGCTTTTGTTAAACTCATGTCCAGGGTTTCAGTAATTACGTGAGCAACATCTATACTCGGAACCAAGAGATTAGGCCAGTGATCTCTGTAAATCCTGTAGGGAAAGGGGAATTAAAAACAGGCAGATGCAGCCAAATTTTAAGAAGGAGAATTTGCATTAGCTGTGGACATTTCCTTTTGTCTTGTGTCTAATTTCCTTTCTATTACCTCATCAAAGGAGTCACCAAGGTGAGCCATTATAAGACAATTGAGAGCCCTTTAAATATATTTTTCAAATACAGCCAATCTAAAGGATCCATTGTATGGCCATTGACGAGTAGGATCTATTAATAATGTCTTGAAACAAAAAGCCTTTTAATGGCTTACTCCAAGACACAACAGGCCTCCAAAGAGGGCACAGAGGATGCAGACTCCTGATCCAAAAGTTTAGCTCCTAATTAGTCTAAGAAAGCAAAGGTGTTCAACGCACAGGCAGTAAGGACGGTATAGTGAAAAAGATGTCTCTGGTCTCCCATGAAAACATGATACACCTCCAGTCACAGACCCACGAATCAGTGATAAGCGGGTAGGCGCTTCTGGAATGGAACTTTCCAGCTCTAACAAGTGGGGAAGGTTGAGATGACAAAGATTCCTATGGGCCAGAACCTCTCATGACAAACACACCCGGGAGGTGGCACAGCCAGCCAGCCAGACAGGGAATCTGGGATCCCCAGTCTATTCAACTGGCCATCGGCGTGCACCAGATAAATGTACCCTCCAATCGGTCGAGACCAAAGAGAATATTCTCATTGCTCAAAGGCCAAGCTCTTAAGACACAGAACAAAACAAAAGGAAAGTATTAACAGATCTAAGCCGTGGGTCTCATGGAGCCAAACTAATTCCTAGGAAGTATTTGCTGTGGGGTCGGGGACTGCGGGTTGTTTTAGAGTGTACTTCCGTGCACAGTTTTCTTTTTCCTTTTTCCTTTTTTTTTTTTTGATGTTTATTTACTTATTTTTGAGAGAGAGAACTCAAAGTGGTAGAAGGCAGAGAGAGAGAGGGAGAGAGAATCTCAAGCAGGCTGTGCCCTGTCAGCACAGAGCCAGATGCGGGGCTCGAACCCACAAGCCGTGAGATCATGACCTGAGCTGAAATCAAGAGGTGGACGCTTAACCGACCGAAACCCACAGGCGCCCCTGCACAGACGTTTTCTCGAGCTGGTGTACCTACTATCCATATAGCCATTCCCAAGATAACTCACCTTACCGCGGGAGTTTTCTTGAGCCGGCCAGCCCTCTAACAGCTTCTAAGTGTTCAATCCATCCTCACCAATTCTGGGGTGAGGGCTTCCAAGAAGTCCCTTAGCAACGAATGACAAGCAACGTAAAAGACACAGACAAACGAAAACAAAGCCCATCTCTGGGAGGAAATGGATAGGTTACCAAAGGGGACCCGGCCAAATCAACCAAAGAGCCCTTTAGCCCAAAGAACTAGTTCCACAAATATTCTCTCCTGCTAATCTAAATGTCAAAAGAGAGAAAAAGGACGCTCACCACTCTTGCTCCATCAGACTCCACAGACAGAGACTCCAAGAGGCTGACGTGGTAAGAAATGTGACCTTCCAGCTACATGTCGGATGACCCAAGGATCTCTAAGCTGCTGCAGTGTCTAGGACAAACAGTGTCCAGTGAGTTAAAGTACCCTGCAGACTATGCCAGCCTTTGGGGAGCATGAATTTCTGTCTGTCCCTTCAAAGCTTCTTCTACACAAGTTAGCATGAAAAGATTTACAGGAGAAAACCAAATTTATAGTATACATACAGGGAATCCACAAATACACGAAAATGCCAAAGATAGGCTAAATGAGGTCAATAGATCATTCTCAACTAGGGGGCAGGGGGTAGGGGGTTGAGATTACAGAGGAAGGGAACGCACTTCATAAGGCAATGAGAACAGATGTTTGGTCATTAGATGTTTGCACTTTCATTCACATGGGATGGGGCTTCAGAGCTGACAACCAAGAAAGGATTCTTGAGATGTTGTTGGCGCAAAAAAAAGGTGACTTTATTAAAGCACAGAGACAGGACCCATGGACTGGGATTGTGAGTGACTGGTTATACACTATGGAGTAGGAGGAGTGAAGGCAAAAAGGGAGGCCTCCAGAAAGACTTGCATATGCTAAACAGGACTCCTAGTAGATGCCAGGGGCCTTGCTACTGCCAAGCTAAGGTTGTTTTCCCACTAGTAACACCTTAACATTAAGACACTAGGGGGTTCCTGGAGAAACGTTATGCTCTATAATTGCCTCAAATATTTGTCAATGGGCTGCAGGTTATAAGGAAATTTAATGTTACCTGCCCTCTCCTTTAAAAAAAATTTTTTTAATGTTTATTTATTTTTGAAGGAGAGAGACCGACAGAGTGTGACTGGGGGAGGGGCAGAGAGAGAGAGAGACACAGAACATGAAGCAGGCTCCAGCTGAGCTGTCAGCACAGAGCCCGCCGCGGGGCTCGAACTCACGAACCCGCGAGATCATGACATGAACTGAATTCAGCCGCTTGACCCCCTGAGCCACCCAGGGGACACTACTGGCCCTTTCTTTCTTGCCTTTGTTCCCACATCACTATGGAGGGGACCGTGATGTTGGGGCTCCAGGAAACTGAATCTAAAGGTTTCTGGAGATTAGACTATTGATAAGATTGCCCTTGTAATTTACCAAGATATTTGTAAACTGATGAAAATTCATGTCCTGCAAGACGGATCTCTATCAGTTAACCATTTGTTTTCTTTCTGTTCATTTGTTATTAAGTAGCCAGGAGACCCTGAGGAATATCACTCCTATCCTGTGGAGGGGGGGCTGTGCTACCTTGTGTTCCGCCCTCGGCTTGCCTCATGCTCCCCCATCAGATGGATCACTCAGAAAAATCTTATCTCTATTAATAACACTTATTTTGGGAAAGACTCTACTCCCAATTTAGATTTATCTGTATGGTTAAGAGAGGGAGAAAAGTTTCTCTTGAACCTGCAGAGTCTCAAGCGTCTTCAGCTAAAAATAACCCACATGCCAGACAGGCACGGTAGAGGCAGGTGGCCAGGCCTAACCCGAAACACTATAAAATAATCAGCACTTCTTACACAAGATTGCTTCCCTGGCATTCCAAAACAAAAGGACATGCCTTCTAACATCCAAAATTAATCAACAAATTAATCTACATTGCTACACACTAATCATAATTTGTTATAAAATTTAACGGGACTAAAGCGGCCAGGAAGAACGGGAAAATTTCTCTCCGGATATGACCAATAGGAGAATAGAGCTCGAACCAATCAGGTCACACGACGAACCCACCAATCAGAAGCGTCAAAATGAATCCTACATTTGCATAAAGCTGCCTACAAATAAGCAGGATCCTGGCGCCCACCCCATTTTTTCTCCTTTCGGAAGACAACAAATTTGAAATGCCTGAGCCAGCGAAGTCCGCCCCGGCCCCGAAGAAGGGCTCCAAGAAGGCGGTGACCAA
>NW_024412467.1:1060144-1096614 GCF_014898765.1 Herpailurus yagouaroundi | reverse complement strand
GCCGGTTCTTTATTTTGAAACTCAAACCAAAGGCTCTTTTCAGAGCCCCCTACTTTGTCAAAAACTGTTGTAACTCTTTCCGATTGCTCCCTTGGTGAAAGTAAGTTTCTCGTTTTCAAGCATACTCTGAAACTGTATTAGATGGATCCGCCGGTTTTTATAACAAAGAATCGGCTTTGGATTCATAGTAATTCTGTGTAATGTGTAACATTCCGTTACTTAGTCTTTCAAACTGCAGTTGTTTGAAGAGGGCACAGAATGGCTGGTAGGTATTAAAGATCAAAAGGGATACTATTGTTGAGATTTCCCTCTTTACATGCCTGCCGCCTTTTACATCCTTTTGGGGTTGAAAGAAAAGAGCAACGTTTACGATTTCCATCCTCAGCAGAGTCAAAGTCTAGGTGAATCAAGTGAAATGCATTATTTCTTTTTAATGGATCTCCAGCCCACTGGGTCGGCCCCAGTAGACCAAAAAGTAAATACAAACATGATTCCTTTTGAGGTGGAGAAATTGGTCTTCATGCCATTACATTATATGTTATCGAAGTGTCAAGTTCAAAATAATAAGCTGTCTCATTGTGAATTATTCTGATATATAACCATCAGTAAGGGAACGTCGGGAAGATGAACCTGGTTCAAAGCAATATAGGACATTATCAAGATCAGCAATAGTTCAAGAAAGTGAAGGAAACTAGGACAGTCTCCCCACAATATTCCTCTTTGACATAAAAATTGGGGGCTACAGGCAGGTAAGCAGCAATGACAGAAAAAGTGTTGTGGGCCCTTCCCCTTTTCCGCCTTAAGACAGGATATAAATTCTATACTGGAGACTCTTAAAAGCCCAGAGAGGGTCCAGAGGAAGCCGCAGACAAACCTTACTGTGAGCTTCCTCCCATATACCTACCTTGCCATGGTTTTCGGTCCTTCGAGGCCTAAAAATAAAACTGCCTTCCCTTGTCCAGTCATTTCTCCACACATTCTTTGTTGAAGACGCTGTGTAAGCTGCAGTGAGTGCTAAGGTACCTCTTCCAAGGGTTCTTCCCTGGGTTTCTCCCATGTGTACGCGAAATAAACACGTTAATAAACTTCTCATTGTTTGTATCCTGCTAATCGGTGTTTTGTAAAACGGGCCCCCGCCAAGAACCAAGATGGATAGAGGAAACACTCACCTCCCTTACAAAAGAATGAGGACTAGAATAAAACCAAAAGAGCACATTTAGATCCAGAAAGTGTTATTATTCTACAGCACAATTACAACCTTTAGATGATCTTTTCTAATGCCATAATTTTCATCTCCAACCGACAAAAATCACTGAAATTATCAACATCCTACAAGTTACCTAAATTCATAGATTTTTCACAGACACTGGACCCTAATAAGCAGTCTAACAGAAGCACATCCCCTTGAAATAACTTTAAAAAACAAAAACACTGGCAGGCCTTTTAAACTGCGCTCATATGAGACAATGTAAAGAAAATGCAGTCTATCCCTTTACCTTAATTAGATATTTGGATATTTCTTAATAGGTTTCAGATCTGTTCTGGTCTGTGACCAGAGTCTTTCCCTTGTCCTCAGTGACCTCATGCCTGATGATGAGTGTGCCTTCTCATTTGCGCTTTCCACCTCCCTGCTTACCAAGGATTTACCATGACACTGAGGGACTAGTGTTGAATTTCCCAGGCCTAAAGAAGTAGAAAGTACCAGCAGCTCTGTGACACCCTGTTTATCTCCAAGTCAGAGCCACATGACATCACTTGTTTAACTTGTTTCACAAATGTGAAATTGTGATTCAAAAAATATAAAATAAACATGTGACACAGAGAGTACTTAAATCATCAATGACTGAAAAGGGTAAAATGCTCTGAAAGGTTCAAAGAATATTGAAGAAATTAGGGTATTTATAAACAACTTAACACAGAAATATTGGAATAGGATTATTGAATGAGGTTAAAGCAAAATTAATAATGTCCAAGAAGCCATAAATCTTTGGAGTTAGAGCTGTTCCACCAGACAGAAAATACTTACAGCTCTACCAAATAAACCCCTGCTGAATTTGATACATTCAATCAATAGTAAATAGTGAGATGATCAAAGTCCATGGTCCTGCAATTCTTGTGTAGTCTTTAACCTTTTATGATACTAAACATCATGGCCCATCCTTTTGTTCCCTATTTCCAAGCCTCAGATAAAGTGTCGCATACTGTGAATCCTTACTGGAAAGAAATAAAAACATAGGACCTGCAAGATAAATTTCTATGAAACTGCATGATGTGACTCCTTGACATTGTACTCATCAATCAAATACACAGTAGACACTGTAACCTTTTATTGTTTCTAGACTCCAAACTGATTCACCTGATTTTCTTATCTGTCTCTCTTGGCCTTAGGTTCCAGAAACAGTAAACCATTCTCGGGCCTTCGTTTTCATGAGATGCTTTTACATTTGCACAGTGATTACTTTGCTTCTTTAAAAAAAAAAAAAAAAAAATAAGAGATTCTACATTCTCTTGTACAGAAGCTTAAGCTCTTTTGAACTATAATTGCATTAGCAAACATTTTTGGATGTTCTCTCTCTCAAAAAAGTATACTTTTGGAAAAAAAAATACTAGCATAGAACTTCAGGAAGTCTCCATCAGCCCGCCCTTAAAGAATTCTAAGGTTGACAATTTTTCGAGTTACCCCTCTTTTCTTGCTTTGATGGGTAATGTTTTCTTTGGCAAGCCTGTGTTCGCTCCCTAACATGATTTTATTTTTTTTATTTTTTTACAATGCTTCATTTGAGTTTGGGGCCAGTCTCTGGGCAACTGTATTTCTTAGAAACATAGATGGCCCTTGAACAAGGTTAGGGGTGCTGACCCCTTGCATAGTTGAAAATCTGGATAAAACTTTTGATTCCCCAGAACTTAATGACTAACAGCCTACAGGTGACCAGTAGTCTTATGGATAACATGAACAGTTGATAAACGCATACTTTGTATATTGTATTAGATATTGTATTCTTATAATAAGGTAAGCTAGAGAAAAGAAAATGCTATTAAGAAAATAGTATTTGCAAGTACATGGATGGAACTAAAGGCATTATGCTCAGAGAAATTAGTCAGAGAAAGACAGGTCTCATACGACTTCACGCATATGAGGAGTTTAAAATACAAAACCGATGAGCATAAGGGAAGGGAAGCAAAAATAATATAAAAACAGGGAAGAGGACAAAATATAAGAAACTCTTAAATACACAGAACAAACAGAGGATTGCTGGAGGGGTCGTGGGGGGGGGGATTGGCTACATGGGTAAAGGGCATCAAGGAAGACACTTGTTGGAATGAGCACTGGGTGTTGTACAGAGGGGCTGAATCACTGGAATCTACTGAAATCATTGTTGCACTGTATGCTGACTAACTTGGATGTAAATTTCAAAATAAAATAAAATAAATAAATAAATAAATAAATAAAAGTATACCTATAAAAAAAGAAAGAAAATCATAAGGAAGAGATAATACCGTTGCAGTGCTTTATTGTGTTTCCTGAAAACCAGTGTGCATATAAGTGGATCCATGCAGTTCAAACCCCTGTTATTCAAGGGTCAAACCTTACATTGAATTTCCACCATATTTCAAAGCGCATGATGGCAAGGTTGGGTGAAAAAATCAAGAAGCAGAGAGGGCCAAGGAAGAATCCTTGAGCAGCGCTGCCTATAGGAAATAATGCAAGCCACGTACGTTATCTTAAATTTTCCACTAACCACATTTTAAAAAGTGGAAAGATGCAATCATTTTAATAATATATTCTATGTAATCCTAAATCTCCAGAGATGTTTGTTCCAATCAATGTAAAAACATGAATAATGCAATATTTCGATTCCTTTTTTCATCCTAAATCCTCTAAACTGGGTGTATATTTCATCCAATCTGCTACTAAATTTTGATTGGAAATAACTTGATTTGCATTTCAATACCATAAACTTTACCGTTGGCAAATTGAGTTCACATGCCCACCTTGTTCAAACATACGCCAAATTTTCCAATAACTGAACAGAGTAATAGCTCTTCAATTTAAATTATTTAATATTAAAAATTCAGGCCCTCGCAGCATTAGACACATCCTGAATGCTCAAAAGAGGGTCCAGAGCACTTTATCAGACAATGCTTTCTTAAAAGGAATTGTGTTTGTGGTGTGAAGGTGGTGATGGAAGCTGGTGGTTAAATGGGAAAGTATATAAATTTAAATGTAGCCATGTAAGGGTAGCACTGACCTCGAAAAGCGAAGATTTGCCCATACATAGATATAGAGGTCATTAGGAAGAAAAACAAAAACAAAAACAAAACCTGAACATAAATCCAGATTACAAAATACCAGATTGAGGGATTTAAGAATATGGAGGGGCGACTGGGTGGCTCAGTCAGTTCAGAGACTGACTTCGGCTCAGATCATGATCACAGGGTCCATGAGTTCCAGCCCCGCATTGGACTCTGTGCTGACAGCTGGGAGCTTAGAGCCTGCTTGGGATTCTGTCTCCCCCTCGCTCTGCCCACCCCTGCTCAGGATCTGCGTCTCTCTGTCTCTCAAAAGTAAGAAAAAAAAAATTTAAAAAAAAAATTAAGAATATCGAGAAGGAAGGCAAGCCCTGGGGCAGGAAGACAGAATTTTCTCAGGCAAAGTGGCCGTCCCTGTGTCTCACACTGGACCTGACATTTACCCTTTGACTGCCAAACCATCTTTGTGATTAACATTTCCATCCTGCGGAGGAAGAACCTACAGTGAAAATGAGAGAACACAAGCCACAAAGCAGGACGTGGGCCTCAGAAGGTGAAGTGCAGGGAGTGCAGGCGGCAAGCCAGGGGACAGGCCTCCCCATGAAAAGCCCCCACCCGTCACACTCGTGTTCGTGTCAGGCTGCGGACTGCAGTTCTTTTCTCGCTCCCTAAGACCATCCTCCCAACGTCACTACTTGACCTCGATGTAAAGTGGACAAAACTGCTTGAATGGGAGGACAGAAGGGAAACACTCCAATACATTTCAGACATGCGACTAGAATTCAAACCAATGCCGAATTTCGACTGCGACTTGCCCGAGGTGTGTAAGGGTCCTCACAGTTCAGCCCGGAGAAGCAGATGTTAGCTTGACAGCTGCCATTATTTCGGTCCCTTGATTGGCCTGAGACGTTTCCTTACAGGCCCTTAAACAGAGCCTTCTTGCGTCTCCCCGGGTACGCGCGGCCTCGCGCACTTGTGGGCGGGGATAAACTCGCTGCCCCGCCCCCGGCCCCGCCCCCGGCCCCTCCGGCCCTGTTCTCAATAAGGTCCGCCAGAGGGTTATAAATGAGGATTTCGTCGCTGTGTAACCTAACTTCGCTGCTCTGTTTCACTGACCGGAGGACATGTCTGGTCGCGGCAAAGGCGGGAAGGGCCTGGGCAAGGGGGGCGCCAAGCGCCACCGCAAGGTGCTGCGCGACAACATCCAGGGCATCACCAAGCCCGCCATCCGGCGGCTGGCCCGGCGCGGCGGCGTCAAGCGCATCTCCGGCCTCATCTACGAGGAGACCCGCGGGGTGCTCAAGGTGTTCCTGGAGAACGTGATCCGGGACGCCGTCACCTACACGGAGCACGCCAAGCGCAAGACGGTCACGGCCATGGACGTGGTGTACGCGCTCAAGCGCCAGGGCCGCACCCTCTACGGCTTCGGGGGCTAAGACTTTGCGTACGAGCAGTGAATTCTTTGCCAACCCTAAAGGCCCTTTTCAGGGCCACCTATCCATGCACTAGAAGGAGCTAGCGACGCTGTTTATTTCCTTTTCGTGGAAACTGAGGTTACCGAACGTATTTTGCGATCTGAGTTCTATGACTTCCGTATAATTTAACCATGTTTACTCCTTGCCCGGGGGCATTAAACATCAAGGCAGCCATTCAGCTTTATGCTCACGGCCTTTGTCCATGGGTTTTTCTATTTTTCAGACGTGCCCACACTTCAAAGCTGCAATCCATTTATAGACAGACATGTCCCGAACATGAGATTGTACATTTTTCAAATCCAGTTGCTATCTGGAAATAAAGCTTGAATATGAACTGGAGGAAACACCATTAGCCTACTCTGTTCAAGGAAAAGCAAAGTGAGAATGCCCAGCTACTACGTGGTAACTAGGGGGAAGGGTTTGATGTGAGAAGCTTAGACCGAGCTGTAGACTGCGGCCACCTGTAAGCAAGCCTCCTAGGTGGCACGTGGGGACTTTTTCGCCCCTTCTCTCCCTCATATTTGGATTATGTAAAATGATTGCCAATAAAATGTATTTAAGCCACAATGATTTGGGGGTTTGTCTTAACCTTGTCACATCTATTCCCTGATATTCCATAATAAAAGCAGCAATGTTAAGTCCTCTCACAAACCCGCCGGTGCCTCCTTTAAAGCCAGAAAGGGAGCTACACAGACACCTAGCCCCGTGCTAGGGCTCAACCACCTGCAGTGGTTTCTGATGTCCACACTTACAGAGGAAGGAGGGAGGAGGTCTCCAAGATGATAACCAGGCAAATTGTCTTCTCTGTCTTCACTTCACGAGAAAGTCACTGGCAGTAGCCTAATTAAAAGCACTTCAAGGTATTTGTAGCCTTTGTCTTTACCTCCTAGCATCAATTCCTGCCTCCAGGCAAATTGAACTAGAGTAATGAAGGGACAGGGGAAAAGAAGGAAAACCGTTATGTTAGTGAACTTTCTTTGGGTTCTTAGCCTTGATTTTTCTTGATGGGTCCTGTGATGGCCTCGTAGGGTGTCCACCAGGATTCCCCCTCCTGGTGCTCACCCTTGTGATCTAGCCCCCTTGGGTGTGAACATGACTTGTGACTTATTTCCAACCCACAGAGTACTACAAAGGTGACTGGATGTAATTTTTCTGTATATGATTATTGTTAACTGACGTGTATGTTGTGTAATATCTATCCTCCTTGACTTTAGCATGCTGGCTTTGACGGACCAAGTATCCATGGCAGCATGCACAAACGCCAAGAAACCCAGGGGCTCTTTAGGAAGTGAGGGAGGCCTAAAACCAAAAGCCTACAACCATTCAAGCCAACAGCCAGCAAGAAAGAAAATGAATTCCTCAGCCCTACAAGCACAAAGAAACAAATTCAGTTAAGCAGTGAGTTTGGAAGATGATATTTCCCCACGCAAGCATCCAAGAGACCTCTATCCGAGGTAACATCTCAATAGCATCCTGATCTAGGACTCACCTAAACTCTGCCCAGACCCACAGGAACTCACACTGTACATGTGTATTGTTTTAAGATAGCAAATGCAAATGAATTGTTGTGCAGCAACAGCTAATGCAGTTAACTAACACACTTAGCATCTTCAATCAGTGTTCCATCTAAGATAACATAACATGAACTGAAACTGCAATCATTATCTAATGGAAGACATACGTTTTAAAAAGGAAAAAAAGGGGGGGGGGGAACAAACCTATAATGGGAATATTCCCTTTGACAACTGTATCTCCAACATAAGTATACATAGGTCATGCATTGCAGGCTTCCCTAATACCAAGCCTATAAACAATGACATGCTCAACAGCAATACATCTAACTCATTTTACTTTCAGCAGCACAAAAACAAACCGTCTACTTTTCCATAATTAACACATGAAACCCAATGATTTTCATCCATATCTTCTGTGATCCCTGCATACTTAGATCTTTTCTTATTTTTGTTTCATTTTAGTTTTTCTCCGTCTAAATGAATACAGAACGATACAGCAAAGGCAAGAAAAGAAAAACCATGTAAAAGTGGATCAAAATTAGGGTTTAGGAAAATGACTCAACATGCTGTGCAGTTGATTACATCAATAACATACAGGCAAAATAAAATGGATGATAAATTCATTGTAACGTACATTTGAAGAATTGTCGAAACGGTCTACAATAGATGCTATGATTAAATTCTGCAGTTCAGTAATACCCATGCCTAATTTAGATCTATTATGGGATGAATGACATTCAGAGTTTGGTGTCCTGTGCAAAATAATTTCTCATTGCACGAGTTGGCCTTTGTGAAATACATATAATTATGTTGTTATAATGTGGGCATTGTAATGAAAACAAATAACCAAAGTACATGTACTTAAGTACAGACAACTGTAAGTTACAGACACCCAGTGTGAAATTATTTTAAAGTCTAATGATTGAACAAAGAACCAAGTAAAAATTTAAAGAAATCACACAAAAACTATTCTTTCAGGGCTTTAGCCAAATTCCTACTATACACATTTCACATAATCTATGTGGCTCTAAAGATTAACATAAGTTCCAATAAACATCTCATACTATAACAGTTCTCACATCTTATGGAAACAGGTCTGTAAAAAGACAAAACATGCTTTTAAAGCCAGTTGAGGAACCTTGCTATTACAACTCTTTATATGCAAAAGTGAGTGGCTCTGAAAAGAGCCTTTGGGGTTGGTTAACAAGAAGCTTACTTGGCAAGTCTACTTGGAGCTGGTGTACTTGGTGACGGCCTTGGTGCCCTCGGACACGGCGTGCTTGGCCAGCTCTCCGGGCAGCAGCAGGCGCACCGCCGTCTGGATCTCCCGGGACGTGATGGTCGAGCGCTTGTTGTAATGCGCCAGGCGCGACGCCTCGCCCGCGATGCGCTCGAAGATGTCGTTGACGAACGAGTTCATGATGCCCATGGCCTTGGACGAGATGCCGGTGTCGGGGTGCACCTGCTTCAGCACCTTGTACACGTACACCGAGTAGCTCTCCTTCCGGCTGCGCTTGCGCTTCTTGCCGTCCTTCTTCTGCGCCTTGGTCACCGCCTTCTTGGAGCCCTTCTTCGGGGCCGGGGCCGACTTCGCTGGCTCAGGCATGATAAACAATACCAAAAGCAGAAGAGTTGTGACCAACAAGGAAAAGAGTGAGGGGGGAAAAAAAAAAATCCCCGAGTATTTATATCACGTATATGCAAATGAGGGTCCAAAAGTCTGAATTTTGATTGGACCAAAACTGACCAATAGATTAATAGCATGCAAAAGCAGCGTTGCAAACCTGCTTTTTTATTGGACTAAAAAACTAACTCTTCCAGAGAATCCAATAGGTTAATTTACAATACCGCTTTATTGCTCAAAGTGCATTCACCAAAAATCAAACAGAAAAGAAAAAAGAAAACCTCTCAATAAAACCTTATTTTAAATTATGAAAGTAGAAACTTTCGAACTGGCACGCGAAAACGGGGGAAGGAAATTCTATTATATAGCCCAGTAGAGTCCTAACTACTGCTCCTTTGGGTTTGTCATAAATTATCCAGGACACCTCGGGTCTCTTCTGACAAGAATCATGATATGCTAGACTATTATCATTAAGGTATGTTGCAAAAGACTCTCGATCACCGCCATCTTTTTCAAGTTTCAGCATTGCAAACGTTTTCCTCAATGCTCACCCCATTAGACCCCGACTGACATTTTAAATCCATTAAAACCAAAAACATCAGAGTCCAATCACCAGTTTGAGTCAAATACGGTATTAAAAAGAACGAGGGGCTCCAAAACATTGGAATTTTAACGTGCGAATCCGGAAATATAAAATTCCTTATGTGTTAACATTATGTCCTAGACCATACTGGAGTGAACTAGATATTTGCTGTAAATAAAATGAAGTGGAACTCATGAGATATTATACAGTGGGATTTTCAAATAGGACAGGAAATACCTTCCGGATGAAAACGAGATAACTATGCAGAAAATGGCGGATTTTTTAAAGAGAAATTCTCAAGTACTGTCTTGTTTCAAGAACACCGTACTTTGTATAGACAAACAGAAGAAAAATTCAACAGAATTGTTTACGAGAATTATGGAGTTTGTCGGTCCTATTTGTTGTGTGCCAAGCATCACAAGGGAAACAAATAGCTTAGTGATTTTTTTTCTCCCAAGGGGGCCGGGAACAAGTCGGTTAATTGAAATTAACCAATCAGAAACTAGCACGGAACAGATTAAACCAATGCTAAATCTCAGGGAGCACTTCCGGAATGGAGCTCCAGTTGACTCACCGGGATTGCCCACAATCCAATCAGAGTGATCCTCCCCCTGTATAAATGCAGGGGCGAGCTGTTGCCCTGGTTTCCTGACTTTGCAGTTAGGCCATGGCTCGCACGAAGCAGACGGCGCGCAAGTCGACGGGCGGCAAGGCCCCGCGCAAGCAGCTGGCCACCAAGGCGGCCCGCAAGAGCGCGCCGGCCACCGGCGGCGTCAAGAAGCCGCACCGCTACCGGCCCGGCACGGTGGCCCTGCGCGAGATCCGCCGCTACCAGAAGTCCACCGAGCTGCTGATCCGCAAGCTGCCGTTCCAGCGGCTGGTGCGCGAGATCGCGCAGGACTTCAAGACCGACCTGCGCTTCCAGAGCTCGGCCGTGATGGCGCTGCAGGAGGCGTGCGAGGCCTACCTGGTGGGGCTCTTCGAGGACACCAACCTGTGCGCCATCCACGCCAAGCGCGTCACCATCATGCCCAAGGACATCCAGCTGGCGCGCCGCATTCGCGGCGAGAGGGCGTAAACTTGATTTCCGGATTCTGTGCCAACTTTGAACCCAAAGGCTCTTTTCAGAGCCAACCACTCTGATCTATAACAGATGCCGTGACACTTAAACAAGTAAGTTCCATTGCTAACCGAGCTCAAACTTGTAGCAGGCCTGAAAGACATTTAGGGCTGTCTTAAATTAAGCGCTCAAGCCTTTGGTCTCCTGAAGTTTTCCTAGTGTGTTTAGTTACATGGTTTTACTTTCAAACCCCTATTTCTCTGTATGTTGCATAGGTCTGACAGGTTTCGTTCTGGCTCTAGGATTTATGAGTTTTATTCTAAACTTCGAGTATGGTCTGTTGCACCTTTTTGGTATTGTGACCGTTCCCTTGCCTCTTCCATCCTACAGGCTCTTTGACTTTTGCAACGTTACTTGGCGCTGTTCGAGGGGTGGCCCGTTGTGTCTTTGGGGGCCTGGGCTGAGCCTTCAAGGCTTCTGGTTATTTCTCCCAGGGTTCACCGTGTTGAACTTAGAGAATCCCAAGGCCCCAGAACCCTTGGTCGGCACTTAGCTGAGCAGAATTTGGGGACCCAAATCACTAGCAACCGCCAGACCTATGAAAGGTGATCAAAGATCTCCCCCTAAGCCTCTTAAGGGGAGCCAAGGCTTGGGTTATTAGCTGGAGCACAAAAAAGTAAGAGGGTAGCGTTTCCTGAGAACTTGCCGTCTATCCTTCCCGGTATATCTACCAGACTAAACAACCCAACCAAGAGCGGTTTGGGTGGGTCTCAGAAAGTACCTCTGGAAATGAACGCAGGGATGAGGATCCTTCCAACTGACGCTTTTTTTTTTTTAAGGTTTTAAGGAATTTCTACACCTAAATTGGGGCTCGAATTTACAACGCAACAGTCGAGTTGCATGGTCTATGGACTGAGCCATTCAAAAAGGCACTTTTGGTTTTCCTAAATTCTCTATCTTACTCTCGATTTAAATCTTATGAGACTACCTCATATTTATCAGTAAAACATGACAATCCTTTGGAAGCTGGAGAGCTTTCTTAAATTATTCTGTTCCATGCCTATAAGAAAATGGTTTGATGCTATTATTAAACAGATGTTCCTTTTCCATGAAAATAACAGGTTTCTCAATTTTCTAAACCGGTAACTGAATAGCAGGGAAATCAGGAATTATGTTCTAAAACTATTCAGGGCGTTATTTGGAAATGTAGAAGGATGTTTACTAATTGGGATACACATACTACTTGGAAGGATTTCATCTCATGTATTTAAACGCTTCGGCAAATTTGAGTTTGAGATAGGAAAAGGTATCCTTAACTATAGAATTGAGAAGCTTCTATCAAAAAAAAACCAAAAACTTTTAATGGACTGTTTCACCTTGAGGGTCACTAAGGAAAGGGACTACTGGGGTGGAATACTTAACATTGACAAAGCTATACATAAAGTGCACAGACAAGTCAGCCATCGTAAAAAGTCCTAGAGGTTTTATGGACGAAATTTTTGTTCTTGCAACTCTTTCAGACAGTGAGACTTGGGGATTTGGGAATAGAGAACTCTGGATCCATATGGAAAAGAGCTTGGCTATCCATAGCTAAAATCAGTGGAGTGTTTTATATGTGTAATGTTGGATAAAAGCATTCATATTAGAGTGTGGTTTCCTACTTCCTTTGAAATTCTAGCACAGTGAGTTTTTTAATCTGTGTTCTGTCTCACCGGATGTTGGTCATCAGGATATGAGGACCCAGTGGGCACAGAAAACATCTTTTTATGTCATTAAATCCACCAGACTATGTAGAATGGTCCTTCGCCTGAACAAACCTTCAGAAAACTTCTTAGTTAAATTGGAATTTAAAAAAATTATTGCACAAACAGATTACTGTTTACTACAGTCCTGACTATAGAAATAAAACATTAGGGGCACGTGGGTGGCTCAGTCGGTTAACTGAAGTCGGTGTCCAACTTCGGTTCCAGTCATGATCGTTCGGTCCATGAGTTCAAAGCCCCACATTACGCTGCGTGCCAACAGCTCAGAGCCTGGAGTCTGCTTTGGATTCTGTGTCTCCCTCTCTGCCCCCCCCTGCTCGCACTCTGTCCCTCTCAAAAATAAATAAACATTTTTTAAAAAAATGGTAGAGTTTGTGTAATTTTCATATACAATTTTCCTAAGTAGAAATAAATTTATTGAGTGGTTACAATGGGCCAGAAGTCAGGCATAAGGTTCCACAATGTAAGAAAAAATAGTAGTACTTGGTATCAAATTGCTTTTAATGAATTTTTATTTTATTGGAGAAAGATCACAAATTATGACTCAGGTCACATTTCATATGTACCTACTGGTAATTAAGTCGTATATGCATTTCGGGTTTATCTGGTTGCCTGAAACTACATCACTTTTCTTCACTGAATAATCTCCGAATGACCAGGAACTTTCTCTTATAGAAATGATAGCTATGGGGCGCCTGGGTGGCGCAGTCGGTTAAGCGTCCGACTTCAGCCAGGTCACGATCTCGCGGTCCGTGAGTTCGAGCCCCGCGTCAGGCTCTGTGCTGATGGCTCAGAGCCTGGAGCCTGTTTCCGATTCTGTGTCTCCCTCTCTCTCTGCCCCTCCCCCGTTCATGCTCTGTCTGTCTCTGTCCCAAAAATAAATAAACTTAAAAAAAAAAAATTAAAAAAAAAAAAAAAAGAAATGATAGCTAAAATCAAGACAATTCAGAAGTTTTATTTCATTTTGCATACACTTCCTACCGCAACTGGCAGCAGAGAGATATTCATTTTTTATATCTGGAGATTTTTTTTGCCATGAAAGCATTATAAATATTTTTGGTTTTCTTTTTGTAGTAACCCCAACACCTTCGGCAGCATAGCACGAGTCAGAAAGTAAGGGAGGTAATACTTAAGTCAAGCCATGGGGAAGAGGGGCATAAAAGGGGCAGAGAGATTTATTACTCTTGGCTTCCTTCATAGAAAGACAGAAAATAAAATTACTAATTCTGATTAATATCTGGGGATAATCCCACCTATTGGACAGGATTAAAAACTCAGTCAATTAAAATGAGATATCGCCTCACACTTGGCAGAATGGCGAAAATCAAAAACACCAGAATCAACAGGTGCTGGCTAGGATGTAGAGAAAAAGGAGCCCTCACGCACTGTTGGTGGGAATGCAGATTAGTGCAGCCACTGTGGAAAACAGTATGGAGGTTCCTCAAAAGGTTAAAAATAGAACTCCCTTAAGGCCCAATAATCCCATTACTGGGTATTTATCCAAAAGATTTTTTAAAAAACACTAATTCAAAGGGGTATAGGCATTCCTTTGTTTATTGCAGCATTATTTACAATAGCCAAACTATGAAAGCAGCCCAGGTGTCCATGGATAGATGAATGAATAAAGTAGATGTGGTATATAGACAATGGAATATTATTCATCCATAGAAACAGAAGGAAATCTTGCCATTTGGCAACAACTTGGATGGAGCTAGAGAGTATAATGCCAAGCGAAATAAGTCAGAGAAAGACAAACACCATACGATTTCACTCCCATGTGGAATTTAAGAAACAAAACATGAACAAAAGGGAAAAAAGAAAGAAAGACCAGCCAAGAAGCAGACTCTTAACTATAGAGAACCAACTGGTGGTTACCAGAGGCGGGGGGTAATGGGTTAAATCGAGACTGAGGATTAAAAAGAACACTTATGGGGAAAAAAAACAACAACAACAACAAAAAAAACCTTAGTCAATTGAAAACACAAACCTTAGAGTAGTGGAAAACCATGACTGAGGCCCTAAGGTGTAGTTTAATGAGAGAAAAGAATAGAAGCATTAAAAATTTGCCATTGATAATAATGGCACCCAATTGTTAAATGTCATCAAAGCACATTATCAGAGGCTAGACATGTTAACTAGGGGAATTTATTCAAGGAGATGGAACTTGAGATGGAATTGGGAAAACTCTCCCAGGCAGAGAGGAGAGAATGGCAGGTGAAGAAAGTTGTTTTAAAAAAAGAGAAAGAAAAACAAAAGAACAAATGAGAAGGCACCGAAAAGAAAATTGGAGTTGTTATTAGCGCTAGTTAATGCAAGCAGAAAGTATTATTATGAAAACAAAAAATTGACGGCAAAGTTCCCACCTGAACCTAAGGCAATGGGAAGCCAGCCACCCTTATGCATAAGACAAATCACAGAATGACCAGAATTGCAGAGTTCGGGGCTGGAAAAATTAGAATTAGGACCCTGGGTAGGAAACAGTAGAATCATCCCAAGACGGAGAAGCTACAGAGAGCATGTGAGAAAGGCAGAAAGATGACTTACCGAGACTCTACATAAACATCAACCTGATTTAGTGACTGAGTGACAGGAACACTTGGGGCCTCAATACAGTGACAGGAATTCAGTGTGCCGCCTCCCGTTATAAGAAGGCAGGAAATTACTAAGCAGAAGGAGAAAGTGGTTACTTCAGACTGGTCCTGAAAATTGTATTTATATTGATTGATTGATTGATTGATTGACTGGTTGTGTGCTTCTGAGAGAACTACTCACAGGGGCTCCTGTCTGATGTTTGCCATCTGTAAGTGTCAATCTCTCAGGTTTTTCTAAACCTGGGCTTTTGCAACAATAACGGACAGACCACCTTGGTTCACCAAGAGAGCATCAGAAACCCAAGCATGAGCATTTCAAGAGACCCTCAAGGGAGACCGTCCCAGGGACGTGGTCAGTGATGAAACACGGTGACTGGGAATGAGCTTCCTGTTCCCTCGTCCTCTGGGTGCAGAACACTAAGACAGCGGTGGTCTTCCTTACCCAGGACGTTAGCTGTAACAAAAATTGGGGGAGATGGGAAAAGATTTAAATAAGTTCTGATGCCTGTGAAAACCCTGTCCTGTCCCAGGGAAAGGAATCCGAATACGAATATACGGAAACCATAGAAAAACTAGGACCTTGATTAAATCATACTTAGCTGTGTCTGAGGCATTCCAAAGGGCTTGTGAAGTAGTTAAGTCACAACGGGCCTGAAAAAGAATTACAATAACTCTACTACCTTCTGGACGAGGCTGAAAATGAAACCAAGAACTCCACTCCCTTTGTAGCTGATACAATACATGGGGCACACGACGAAGTAGAAACAAAGAAACTTGTACTTGAGACCCAGGTCCACCGTTCGGTGACAAGCCAATTCTGGGCAGATCATCCTTCCAAGCCACAATTTTCTTTTTCTTTTCTTTCTTTTTTTAATTTATTCTTCAGAGAGAGAGAGAGACAGAGAGAGAGACAGAGAGAGAGAGAATCGCAAGCAAGCTCCACACTGTCAGCACGGAGCCCAGCCCAGGACTCGACCTAACCTGAGCTGAAACAACAGCTGAACGCTTAACCAACTGAGCCACCCAGGCACCCTCAAGCCACAATTTTTTTTTTAACTGTGAAACCAGCATTTTAACTATACCTAATGCAAAAGCCTCATAGGGAGGTGGTGACAGAGCGCCCTGTAAACTGTAAGGAACTGCAGAGACACTCGTAGTCATTTTGACCACTCACTGAATGCCCCGTGCTGGCCTCATTCTCTGATCCCACCTGGCTCTGCATCAGAAGTGAGCTCTCTCATCCTGTGTTCGAGAAAGCGCACGGGTCTCTTGCCACTTCTCTTTTCCGATCCATACAACCTCTTGTCTTCAAAAAGATTCTTTTGAGTCAATATGTCACATTCCCCCATTTATCCAGATCTCATCCTCAAACAAGTCACTGTCATAAAGAGTTTGGGGGGGCTCTTTCTGGAAAGAAGAAATTATGAGCTGCAGCTGTGATTCGGAAAAGTTGAACCCCTGCTTAGAACAGCTAGGAAGAGGGGCGCCTGGGTGGCTCAGTCGGTTGAGCATCCAACTTCGGCTCAGGTCATGATCTCGCGGTCATTGAGTTCCAGCCCTGCGCTGGGCTCTGTGCTAACAGCTCATTGTCTGGAGCCTGCTTCGGATTCTGTGTCTCCCTCTCTCTCTGCCCCTCCCCCACTCACGCTGTTTCTCTCTTTCAAAAAGTAAATGAACATTAAAAAAAAAAAAAAAAGAACAGCTAGAAAGATACTCTCGGATACATCCCCCAGGCCTGTTTTAACAAAGTTTGAAAATAATAAATGTTAATAAGCTATTAAGCCGTAAGCGTAGGGGAGGAAGGCTGCAAATCAAGAAACAAAGTCAAAAGGGACTTGAACCTTGAGTAATCTGTGCCCACTGGAGATGTGATCGGCAGTTTCTGAGTTCTTTCCTGCTATGGACTCTACGGACGGTCTGAGGAAATCTGGACACCTTCTCCATACTTAAAGCATACTGGATAAGAAATCGACATTAAAATGCAGTTATCAAAGTGTATTTCTTTTAAGGATGTGTATGCAATGATGTGTTTCATCAGGGACACATCAAATCACAAGGGGCACCAGGTGTAATGATGAATGTCAGTGCCAAGAGCTCAGAGGAGGGCAAACTTCATTTCAAAATACCTTCAGTACTTGAAACTGATAAGAAAACGTCTGTGGTTGTCATTACTGGAAAAGCCACAGGCACTAGCAAAATGCATTGTGATTAGTTGCCTACACACATAATTGAGGGAAATGCCAAATTGCATGTACTCCTTGAGAAAATAAAGATGTTTCCCCATCCACCTTTACAGCCCCATAATGATCAGATTTTTGCCGAGATTTCCCAGTAAAATCAAGTGGACTTCCTTGAAATTAAATAAGTAAATAAATAAATAAATAAATAAATAAATAAACCAACCAACCCACCTCGGCCCTGGTAGAAGATCAACCCATGTAGAATCCAAATGTTTTGCTCTGGTCACCGCAACTCCAACTCCGGGAACTTTCTAACAAACCACGCAGACTCCCAGAGATTTTTCTTTTATTGCGCTTCACCCTTTCTATTCTTTCATTATTCAGCATAAATATTCAAGCCAACCATGCCTCCCTGGGACCTCTCAGCAATCCAGGGGAAGCAAATCTGGCAGAGAGGATGAATAACAAACCACGAGAGAAGACTTTTACCCTTTTTAATGATCCTTAGCCTCGGGGTGCTAAATAATTATTCGGCTTTAGAGGAGAATAGCGTGAATAGTGCCCCAAAGGAGGCCTCAAACTTACCAAGGGGGAAAAAACAAAACAAAACAAAACAAAAAAACAAGATTTTCTACTGCTCCACAACATATACAAGTTTTAATGTCAACCTCTAACTGGCGCAGTATTTTTCTACCACTGGGGGCACAGCAAGTCAAGAGTACCTTCTGATTGGCTAACTCAGAACAACATCTGCAAACCAATGGGAAAGAAACATTAGGAAACATCCAGTGACTATAATAGCCCCTTCTTCAGACCGGCTTTTTACACAACAGCCCCTTCTCTAAACACGTGTGGGCGCGGGAAACGGGGCGGCAAGGCTCGCGCCAAGGCCAAGACGCGCTCGTCGCGGGCCGGGCTGCAGTTCCCGGTGGGCCGCGTGCACCGCCTGCTCCGCAAGGGCAACTACGCCGAGCGGGTCGGGGCCGGCGCGCCGGTGTACCTGGCGGCCGTGCTGGAGTACCTGACGGCCGAGATCCTGGAGCTGGCGGGCAACGCGGCCCGCGACAACAAGAAGACGCGCATCATCCCGCGCCACCTGCAGCTGGCCATCCGCAACGACGAGGAGCTCAACAAGCTGCTGGGCCGCGTCACCATCGCGCAGGGCGGCGTCCTGCCCAACTGCTGCCCAAGAAGACCGAGAGCCACCACAAAGCTAAGGGCAAGTGAGGAGTTACCCACCCCAAACAGTCAAAGGTTCTTCTCAGAGCCACCAACCAAACTTCTCCTCGAGAACTGTAGCCCTAGTGACAGCTTACAGATTAGAATTGCAGGGAGAGGCGGCAGGTCCCTCTAGAGCCACGGAATTCGAAAGCCGCGGACCAATCACATGCTCCGGCGGGAGTATTTGAACAAGAGGGGAGGAAGGAAACTAAAAAGGCTGACGGATGAGTGTAAAGACGAAACAGAAAAAAGTACCTTAAAGATACCAGTTAAGCTCTTCCACTTGAAATAGTTGGGTGGCTCTGAAAAGAGCCTTTGAGAATTCGGAGGCAGGACATGCCGCTACAACCTTCACTTCTTCTTAGGCGCAGCTTTCTTTGCCTTTGTCGCCTTAGGCTTGGCAGCTTTGGACTTGGCCGCTTTGGGCTTCGGGGCCTTGGCCTTGGAGGGGCTCTTGGCCGCCTTCTTCGGTTTGGCCGCTTTCACCTTCTTCGGGCTCTTCGCCACTTTCTTGCCCGCAGCCGCCGCCGCCGCCGCGGGCTTCTTCGCCTTCTTTGGGGTCTTCTTGGCGCTCTTCTTGGGGGTGCCGGCCCCCGCGGTCTTCTTGGCTTTCTTGGCCGCCCCGGCAGCCTTCTTGGGCTTGGCCGCGCCCGCCTTCTTGGCTTTGGGCTTGGCCTCCCCGGACGCCGCCTTCTTGTTGAGCTTGAACGAGCCCGAGGCGCCGGTGCCCTTGGTCTGCACCAGGGTGCCCTTGCTCACCAGGCTCTTGAGGCCCAGCTTGATGCGGCTGTTGTTCTTCTCCACGTCGTAGCCGGCGGCCGCCAGCGCCTTCTTGAGCGCGGCCAGGGACACGCCGCTGCGCTCCTTGGAGGCGGCCACGGCCTTGGTGATGAGCTCGGACACCGGCGGCCCGGACGCCTTGCGCTTCCCGGCGGCAGCGCCGCTCTTCTTCGCTTTCTTCTTTACAGGTGCCTTCTCTGCGGGTGCAGGCGCCACAGGAGCGACTGGCGCGGTCTCCGACATCCTTCCGCGTTGCCAACTAAGACAAAAAGTAAACTCAAACTGTCAGGGCGGCACGTCTCGGAGGCCGGCGGCGGGGGGTTTATATAGCGAGTGGCTGAGTGATGATTGGTTGCCTGCGCCGTGCGCCGCGCGGCTCAGAAGGGCTCCTCCGCTCTGCAGTGTGGCTGTGTTTCTTTCCCCTTAAAAAAGAAGAAAAACGTAAGAAATCTGGGCATGAAATAATTAGAGATTTGGGGGAAACGGATCCGAGAGTGTTCAGGCTTCATCCCTGCCTTATTTGCTATCCCTAGTTTCAAAACCAGTACCCTGAAACTTTCCTGATTCCCCCAACTCTCTTTAAAACTTCGGTCAAATTGAGACAACTTTCAGATTTTCCTTAAAAATACTATTTCTCTCTGTTCCCATTGCACGCCTGTCTTCCAGGACATGGATCTGCACATTCTTTTCTTTGCAAATTTATATAAGTAAGCTCATTTTTATTCGAATATACAAGGAAAAACGCTTTTTTCTCGCGAGCAGTAGCACAACTCTCCCGCAGTTGTTTGCACTAAGCCCTGGGAATTGGCAAAGGGATAGAAAATTCTACGTACAAGATGGATAACTATTTTTTTTAATAGAATCTTTTTTAAGTCTTTGAGTGACCAGTGTGTAAACTGGATTTGATCCCCGTATTTGGGCGATTTAAACATTTCAGGAAGGATGGGGGGCGAGGTGGCTCCATGGGTTTTCCAGATAAACAGTTCTTAATAGCAGCTTTCCTAAAATAGTACTATAATAGGTTTTTCAGACCTCGGATCGGCATTATAGATCAACTGCAAAGAGGAAAAGAGAATCATGAAACAATAGAATGGCGGGTCTACATCATATGAGTTGAAGAATAGAAAGTTACCTGTTTATATCCCATCCGTCTCCTTGAAACTAAATTACTTAATGACAGACAGCCTAAGACTTTTTAACTCCAATATTTAACATAGAATTTTGTACATGTCTCCTGTATTTCAAAATGAAATTTAAAGTGCAAATGTTGGGGGCGCCTGGGTGGCGCAGTCGGTGAAGCGTCCGACTTCAGCCAGGTCACGATCTCGCGGTCCGTGAGTTCCAGCCCCGCGTCGGGCTCTGGGCTGATGGCTCAGAGCCTGGAGCCTGTTTCCGATTCTGTGTCTCCCTCTCTCTCTGTCCCTCCCCCGTTCATGCTCTGTCTCTCTCTGTCCCAAAAATAAATAAACGTTGAAAAAAAAATAAATAAAAAAAATAAAGTGCAAATGTTATTTGACTGTTTTTCACCATTGCAAGTAGGGACACAAGATTAGAAAGAAAAAAATGTCATTGAAATCACTTTCTGCACTTTCATAATTCTCCCTGGGCTTTTGACTAACAGACTATGAACTACGCTGTGACAACCTAACTTACTTGGCTACCTTTGCCCACCAAAGGAGTTGAACAAACATTTCACGGCAGGTATGACCCACTTTATTATTCCATCTCTTGTAGTTTGCAACACAACAGAGCGAATGAAATTGGGTAAATATTGGATAATGAAACACAAAGTTAATATTATCAACCAAATAATCAGATAATGAAATTAAACTACATGCTTGTGAAAGTAAATATTTTGGTGTTATGTTTCTTCTAACAAATATCCTTCTTTCCAAAAATGTAGTTATTCCAGCTTCCATCCAATGATGATTTAAGAATTTTCTCACATAAACCCAAAATAGGATAATCAGTTTTAAAGATGTCATCTCTCCATACTTAACTAATTTCATAAAAGTCACTTGGCTTATTTTTAATGAGTCAGGTATTGGCTGGCACTGACTGAATACAAGTCTGTGGGACTTGAGCCCGTGTTATATACCAAATACAAATACTGTGTATAAAGAGGTAAACTTACAGGATGGAATATGCAGCATTTAGTTCTCCCTCGGCAGGCATTTTAGGAGTGTCTAAAAGGGACTGTTTGTCGTCCTCTATAGCGTCATTGGCGATAGCAATGGCCCCAAACATTTTACAGGCCCTTTTCAGACCGGAGCCTACTAGCTAATATCATCTAGACCTAAAGATAGAATTTAAATTGAGATTTTTAAAAGTTTACCATTTGGGTCATCATGGTAGTCAAAACATCAATTGTTGAATAATCAGTGGAATTGGCCCCTAGGTTGCAAAGACTCAATTTCAGATAGGTGAAAAGTGGGGGCCTGGGTGGCTCAGTCGGTTGAGCATCCAACTTCGGCTCAGGTCATGATCTCACGGTTTGTGAGTTTGAGCCCCGCTTCGAGCTCTGTGCTGACAGCTCAGAGCCTGGAGCCTGCTTTGGATTCTGAGTCTCCCTCTCTCTTTCTGCCCCTCCACCACTCATGCTCTCTCTCTGTCTCTGAAAAATGAATGCACCTGAAAAAGAAAATAGGTGAAAAGTTCCTACAGCAGATGTCACCACTGCATTCTTGTACAACTCTTACTGGTTCGCACATAAGGGAGAGGACATCAGGGCTATTCCCTTAATTGTAGGTAACATCTGCCCTTCCTAGAGAAGCAATAGTTGAGACTTGATTTCACCTGAAAAGTTCTTCCCCAAATGTTTAGACAAGGATGGGGTTTGGCTGTTCTAGTTACTTCTACTGTCTGAGACCCAGGTACTTATCCTCTCTGTAACTGTAGCATGGACGAGGATCTAGAAAGCTGGCTCACCCCCAGGTATTATACACTTGAAACGTCCCCCCTTTTATTTTCGTAGCCCACACAAAAAAAGTTGCGTTTATTACTTTTGAAGCCCAAATCTGCATATATGTTAAAACAATTGATTTTTCCGTTAGACCGAGACCTGAACCGTTTACTTTATACATGTAAAAATAACTGAGAGGAACTCCAGTTAGATGGGTGATGGGTAGCTCACTTATGAATTCATGTTCTCCCCATTTTGGTGTTAACCTCCCTCTCCTCATAGTAAACCACTGTGAGAGGTCTAGATAGTGCTCAGCAGGTCAGCCCACAGCAGCTATGCTTAAATGTTCCAAAATTCAGTGAATTTCGAAGTTCAGGGAGAAAAGGGACTATGTTGAATAAATACCAAACGAGTGAATTAAAAAGAAAGGCTATATAGCAGATAGAGCATTGTGTTAGAACCAGATGTGTTCAGAAGGACCACAAGAAATCACATCTATTTTAATTTCCTATCACGATGATCTCATCTGAGGACACTCTCCCACTTGAAACTCCTCTCCAAGGTGAACCATATCTCATTGTATTTCCTCAGAAGCGCACTACGATGTCAAAGTTGTATGACAATTTCCTTTTTATATGTTCTTCTCTATCTAGATCTGGTATACCCAGAAGGTGCCTACGCTCTATCAAACTTTGAAAATATTCCAACCCCCACTTCCTGCAGTAAGCCTCATTTTCAAATACCCTTCCCAGTCTGGACTAGAAGTTCCTCAGAAGAAGTTCACTGTCACAGCACAACCCAAGAGAACTTACATGCAGTGATGAAAACGTTCTGTATCTGTACTGTCACACAGACAGCCACTACCTACATACGCTATTGAGCAGTTAAATGTGGCTGGAGTGACCAAAGAGATCTTGAATTTGATTGAATTTTAATTAATGGAAATTTAAATGAGCACATGTGGCTAATGGCCAACATTGGGAAGCCCCGCTTTAAAACCACTCTTCTCAAACTTGAATAAGCGTACCATCCACTTGAAGATCCTTTTAAAAATGCCCTATCAATTCAGGAGACTTGGCGTGGGGCCGGAAAGTCTGTGTGTCTTAAGCTCCCAGGTGATGTTCATGTTGTTGAGATACAGCTGGTCCACCCATTGCTGCCAGGCAGAAACTAGTATTCTAAGCTGATGTCTGACTCCTCACTGTTTACTTTTCTCTTCCCTCTCCTAAGCTTTCAGTTCTTTGAAAGAACGTGTAGGATGGTCTTTGCAGACCTGGTATTTATACACCGATCTTGGCATGTAAGTTCTTGAACGAAGAAATTAGTGATTCTCCTTTGGTGCCTGGGACGTCACTGTGTGTTAAGTCTGCAGGTAGCTGTAACTGAGCTATATCTCAAATAGTGTCTAAGGGAAACGAATAATCTTCTGACTGCCTTTATCGTAAGTACCAGCAGAGAAGGAATTTTTTTTTTTCAACGTTTATTTATTTTTGGGACAGAGAGAGACAGAGCATGAACGGGGGAGGGGCAGAGAGAGAGAGGGAGACACAGCATCAGAAACAGGCTCCAGGCTCCGAGCCATCAGCCCAGAGCCCGACGTGGGGCTCGAACCCACGGACCGCGAGATCGCGACCTGGCTGAAGTCGGACGCCCAACCGACTGCGCCACCCAGGCGCCCCAAGAGAAGGAATTTTTAATTACCTTTTATAGCACGTAGAAGTCAGGTTCTTAATGTGAATATATGGAAGATGCGTAACTGTTGGAGTTTGTCTATTAAGCATATCAATGCGTTATCTGTGTGACGCCTTAATTCACTAACCTTAACTCACTGGACGAGTTTCAGAGTTTCTTAGCGGTATTTTTATTAATCCTGTTAATTTGCAAACTTTTACTCAGCATGATGTATCTGCAATGTTTTACTGACATAGATCTGTGCTAGGTGGCAAGATCCTAAGACCAGAATTAGAAGACCTCAGTTCTACCTGGTAAAATACCACTTATGAGAACAGCGTTAGCTCTCCAAGCCTGGGATTCTTCATCTTTACAATGCAAATAGTGCTTTATAAATCTGGAATCAGAATAGAAATTCAATTCACATTTGCTCCCCTTCCTAGAGTTCCTTATCAAGAAGGCTGAAAATCACGTAAACGTATATGTTCTGCCATAGGGGAATGATTGTTCCATGATCCACCAAATTTAAATAAATGCTGCTAAAATTGTAAGAAGTCATTCTTTTACTTTCAAAAGAAACGCCACATCTAAAAGCTAATTTTAATTGTTGACAAGTTGTAATTTACAACTACAAATTACAATTGCAAATTACAAATTGTAATTTACAAATTACAATTACAAATAACAATGCCTCGCTTTCATAGGCACCTGTAGGGTCGCCGCCTCCTTTCTATAAATGGTAAGAGGTTACGAGACTTCTCCAATGCCGATTGTCTGAGACCCCCTCCCGCAGGCACAGGACTAGCCACAGAAAGCGACAGCTCTGACCCGCGCGAGGAAACGGACGCCAGCCCACCCCCCTCCCGGCGCCCCGCCCCGCGCTCCGCGCCCCGCCCCCTCAGCCGCCGCCCGCGAGGCGGAAGTGGGAAGAGGCGGGGCAGAGACTCGTTCCCGCCCGCGCCGTTCCGGTTTCCTAAAAGGTCCGCGACCGTGGTATATAAAGGGCTGCAGCCGCAGGTAAGGTACCACACCGTGCGACGACTCGCTACTGCAGTTATGTCAGGTCGCGGCAAGGGCGGGAAGGGCCTGGGTAAGGGGGGCGCCAAGCGCCACCGCAAGGTGCTGCGCGACAACATCCAGGGCATCACCAAGCCCGCCATCCGGCGGCTGGCCCGGCGCGGCGGCGTCAAGCGCATCTCCGGCCTCATCTACGAGGAGACCCGCGGGGTGCTCAAGGTGTTCCTGGAGAACGTGATCCGGGACGCCGTCACCTACACGGAGCACGCCAAGCGCAAGACGGTCACGGCCATGGACGTGGTGTACGCGCTCAAGCGCCAGGGCCGCACGCTCTACGGCTTCGGGGGCTAAGCATTGCACCTGCAGCCTCCGCGCAATCCCAAAAGGTCCTTCTCAGGGCCACCCACTCGGTCACAGGAAGAGCTGTTAACCGAGGAAGGTTTGTCCGTGTTCCCTTTAATTCTGACTGCGGGTGGGCAGCCACGTGACCTGGCCGCGGTCATGTGCGCGGAGCCAGGGGAGGGAAGCCTCAGCTGGGAGAATGCTGCATCCAGTGCGTGTGTTCTGGCCGCTTTATGGCGCGGGCTTTCTCGCCAGCGACTGCACTCTTCTCCATTTTCCTGTCCGGCAGGCAGCTGGCCTTGAGGCCACGCCGGACCTGCCGTGCTACCGGTTTTCTGACACAGAGTTGGTATTTGTCCTCATTGTTAACAGGGCCCACAAATACCACCAGTAAGTTTTAATTGGACAAGTTTGCTAGGTGCATATCCTAATCTGACAGTGATGGCCCAAATTAAGTCTCCATATTCCTCTACTGGCTCCTTCTCATCTCTCTCTATCTGTATGTCTATCACTATCTCTATATATCTATATCTATATCATTCAGTATCAACTTCACCCATACCTCTATCATGCACTACGTCCTTAACATGTTATTAAATCTCCAAGTAATCTTGAGTAGGTCCACGTCTCAGTCACTCTTCATGATTATGTGACTTCACCACTCACTAAAAATACCCTTGCCGAGCGCCTGGGTGGCTCAGGCGGTTAAGCGGTTAAGCGTCAGACTAACTCAAGTCATGATCTCATGATTCGCGCGGGTTCGAGCCCACGTGGGGTTCTGCACTAACAGCGCAGGGCCTGCTTGGAATTCTCGCTTCCTCTTTCTCTGCCCGCCCCCCCACTTGCACGCATTCTATCTCCCCAAAAATAAAGTAAGCTTAGAAAAAAAATACCCTTGCCATGGTTACCAGTGACCTGCTAATTGCCAGATCCAAAATCACACAAAAAACGTCATCCCTGCTACAGCTAATCCTGTTGCATCACTCCTCCCTCCACAATCTCCCAAGTTTCTGTGGTAGTTTTCTTCCTGACCCAGATCCTGTGTTCTCCGTGATTCTTCGGTTTGCTTTCTGGGCCCTATTCCTCTGCTTGTGATTCTTTCCAATGAACAAATGGGTGTTCTCTTCACATCAGACCAGAGCTCCTCCTGGAGCCATCTCTTCCCAAATGTTCCATCGATGGTGAGACATGCAGGCACCCAGAAAAGAACCGAGTATCAGCTGAAAAGTAGCAGAGTAGGCCACCCCAAAATATGGCACTTTGGCATGAGGATTATTTGAGCTAAAGGCACGTGGAAAACAGCAGATGCGAGAATGGGGCTCTGACCTTCCCATTTCTCTCTGAAAGCAGAGAATTATCCCGTGTGAAAGGTGTCACCCCTATATCAGCAAGAGAAGAACGCTTATCACCAGAAATAAGGAGTCAGGGCTGAGAGAAATCTATACAAACAGACCTTGTTAAAATAACCCCTTAACCCCCCTCTCCTACTTTTGTTTTTATTTCATGACCACTAATCTTTATTCACCCTAATCTTTGTTACAACCTAAGTATGTAAGCACTTAGGCCTAACCACTTTTGGGGGCCTTCACTTTCCTGTAAAGACCCCCGTGAACACATAAAAACATTAAATAACATTTGTATGCCTTCTCCTTGTTAATCTGTTTCATGTCAGTTTCATCCTCTGGCCCGGCCAAAGACCTTGAAAGGGTAGAGGGAAGTTACGCCTCTTCTACACAGCCTTCCAATCCTATTCTCAGTGCCTTTGTATGACCGCAGGGTCCTGGCAGTTGTCCGCCTGCGTCCTTCCCAGCTACAATCCCTCTGCCTCGCCGCAGGGACCTGAATGACTACACATTTCATGATGCCATCTGGGCAAGACTACAAAAAATAAAAAGCCTTCACTGGTTCTCCTAACATCTGCAGAATAAAATCCAAGTCTTGTGCTTTACCTGGTCCCGGCTCACCTGCACAGGCCATCTCCAGACCCCTTCCCCCACCCCCCACGGACTTCTCTAGCTGAGAATACGGAACAACTCATCCCACTTGGAACTTTCTTTTCATCAGCCGTCTCCTTTACATATACTTCTTCATCCATAAAGAAACTTCGGTTCTTTTTGGAGGTTTCCAGGATCTTTTTCCTGAACCGCTCACTCGCAGGTTCGTTGCGGGGGCCCTGTACCTAAGGCTAAGGAAACACACAGCCTAACAAGGAAAACAGACAGAAGCTGAGCCTGTCTATCAGAGATGCACAAAAGAGCACTCAGCGGGAGGGAACTCAAAGCGGAAGTCAGAGTTTGGGGGTGTATGTACCTAATTCAGTAGGGAACAGGGAGGCAAGAAGGGCTCTTATGGAAAAGCAAATGACTTTTTGAAAGATACATGGACCCTAAAAGAATAGATGGCAGGTGTGATAGTCTCTGACAAAGTCTATCTGGGTGTGGTACCAATTTCTCCTTTCCAACAAGACACTAGAGTTGCTCCTGAGGAGCAGACGGATTTTGGACAACCGAGTTATTTTGAGAGGATCTGTGCCAAGGTCCAGCCCCAGCAGGTCCAGGGGTTCCCGAGGGATGAACCGAGTCGGCGAAAAAAAATTAAAAATAAAAAACTAAATGGACACAGACAACAGCAGTGTGTTAGACTGGCTGCTTTATTGTAGCAGGGGTGGCATTATATTTGTTAGCAAATTCCTTGTAGCTGTGTTATCTATGTTTCTAGGCATTACCTAATTCTAAAACTGTTCCTTTGTGTGATCACCCATAAAGGAACAACATAGTTATTTTCTTGTAACGTTCCCTCCTGCCCTTTCAAGGTCATCTAGCTCCCGACACCTCAAGTGGAACGTTTACAGGGATAGGACTTTTTAATTGTTTCTTTGAACCATTTGCAGTATAAGGAACAAAGGTATTCGCTTTGGTCTGGGGGTGCCGGAAGGGAGCCAAGAGGGCCCTGGGAACTCAAGCTTAATGCATTCCCAGAGAAACAATGTATGCCTAGGAACTAATGAACCATTCTGTACCTTAACCCACCAGGTCCAGTTATCCTCTGGAATGCCTCCTGGGGGGCAAGCGGGCCAAGGGGTTGGAGTAACTTGTATCCATAGATACGTTTCTTTGTTGCCGGAGTGGAGATTTCCAACCCATTTGCCCCCTCCTTGGCTGGGAAATACATGGGCCCATCCTTCCTTTAGGTAGAGAAGTCTCTATAGGGGGTGGCAAGGGCTGGATGTGGGGCCGCACAATTTCCCCACGGACAGTTTCTTTCCCCAATGGTTCTTTTCCCGGGGGCCTGGTGTGGGCAATTCCCCAACTGACAATTCCCCGGGTACTTTCATTGATAGGGGAGCTGCCCTGACCAACGCTAAGGCCAAATTACATGAAAGCGGGAGCACGAGAAGTTTCACTTGAACTTGTGGGCCACCCTGCAGTCCCCATCTGTCCACCGCCCGGGCCCTGCCATCAGGCTGGTTCGATAGCTGGGCTTCCAGCAGATCTGCTTTTAGGCAAAGAGAGATTTCAGGAACCCAAATGCTTTCAACACAAAATTCATCCTTACGCTTTGTATAAGCGCTTCTATAAAGCAGCATATTTTCGGGGGGCATATCCGGATCCCTTCACCCCTTTCAAGAGAACTTCACCTGATTCTCCCAAGCCAAAAACACACCCCTCCACACCAGTACCCAACACAACTTCAGAGTCCCCTCTCCAACTTTGGTGCTACTACACCCTTAAACAGTTGTTGGTGATGACTAATACGCTTTCCCCTCGAGATTTCTGGAAGGTTTGGACAATATCTTCATCTTAACATTCTCAGGACCCAGATAAATTATTAGCACATGTTATTCACTTAGTAAATATCTGTGCAATGACTACATGATTCAGTGAAATGAATAAGCTATCAAAGGCCACAAATAAACTTTTATACGAATTGCTCCCCTTTAAATAATATTATCTGCCCCCCTAGAACTTTTTCCTCTTACCATTTTCCTTTACACAAATATCAGGCTTGTGAGTGCCAATCACCACAGCAGCCTATTTATTTATTTATTTATTTTAATGTTTACTTTTGAGAGAGAGAAAGACAGAGTGAGAGTAGGGGAGGGACAGAGGTAGGGAGACACAGAATACAAAGCAGGTTCCAGGCTCCGAGCTGTCAGCACAGAGCCTGATGCGGGACTCAAACCCGCGAACTGTGAGATCATGACCCAAGCTGAAGTCGGATGTTCAGCCAACTGAGCCCTCCAGGCGCCCCCCCACCACTGCAGACTTTTAAGATGCAGATTGCAAGCCCTTAATTTGTAATGAAAATAATTTGATGGGTCCCAACCCTAACCCAAAATTTTCTCACAGAAATGCTACTTTCATATGCTTATACGTATTGAAAGCGAGCCAGTTTTTCATCACTGTTTACTGGGATAGCAATTGTTGCTATAGAATTCCTAAACTTTATGTTGCCGGCATGTGTTTATATAAGAGAAAGAAAATAAAAGAGGTATTAGCAGCAGCCTTTTAGGAGGGGGGAGCTCCACATTTGGTTTCTTTTCTTTCTTTTTTTTTTTTTTTGGTAATCTTTATTTTTCAGAGAGAGAGAGAGAGAGAAAAAAAAGAGAGAGCGGGGGAGGGGCAGAGAACGAAGGAGGCACAGAATCCAAAGCAAGCTCCAGGCTCCGAGCTGTCAGCACAGAGCCTATCCTGGGGCTTGAACCCACAAACCACAAGATCATGACCTGAACCAAAGTGGAGGCTTAACCAGGTGAGCCATTCCGGCTCATGTTTCCTTTCTTATGTGTCATGCCAAAAAAAACAAAACAAAACAAAACAAAAAAAAAACAAAAAAAAAAAAACGGTTTTTCAGTTCCGTAGCTAGGGTTACACTTACCTACAATGTAGATTTCCTAAAAGTGTATGGTATTATATTTTTAGCAGATTCACTTATACAGTGTGAAAAATAGCTATGGCAACAGATCTTTTATGAAAATAATCACCCAAATTAATCCAAATTACTTTGAGTGAAAGTGGTATGTTTATTCAGAATTATTGGCTGCACTTCTGAATCTAAGATTAAAATTTGGATTTATCTCTATCCATTGATGTAGTCTTTAAAAAAAAAAAAAAAAGCAGGGGTGCTCGGGTGGCTCAGTCGGTTAAGCATCCGACTTCGGCTCAGGTCATGATCTCATACATGGCTTGTGAGCTCAAGCCCTGCATCTGTGCTGACAGCTCAGAGCCTGGAGCCTCTTCAGATTCTGTGTCTTTCTCTCTCGCTCTCTCTGCCCCTCCCCTGCTCACATTCTGTCTCACAAAAATTAAAAAAAAAAATTAAAAAAAAATTTTTTTTAAAGCAGGGAAATGTATAGAAAATATCAACCATCTTGTGTAAAAAATGAAAATATCACCCCATAAAATTTTAGTTTCAAGTACATGTGTTTCTGTTTGTTTTGTTTTTACCGTGGAACCTGGAGTGAAAAGATTTGCAAACCACTGGTCCATTGATTTCCTTTATAAACGCATTCGGCTTCCAGCTTAGAACTTGGCCTCACTTACCGAGGCTTCTGAAGGGGCAATGCTCAGGCTCCCTCCCAGCCACCATGGAGATATATGTGGCCAGGCTCCACCAATCGGTCTCACCTTCGAAAGACTTCTCTTCGAAATGGAAGGACGAGACAGCAGAGACTGTTCAGTGAAATGACTGAGTTGGTCAAATGAATAAGCTATCAAAGGCCGCCAATAAACTTTTATATGAATTGCTCCCCTTTAAAAAAAAATTTTTTTTTCAACGTTTTTATTTATTTTTGGGACAGAGAGAGAGCATGAACGGGGGAGGGGCAGAGAGAGAGGGAGACACAGAATCGAAAACAGGCTCCAGGCTCCGAGCCATCAGCCCAGGGCCCGACACGGGGCTCGAACTCACGGACCGCGAGATCGTGACCTGGCTGAAGTCCGACACTTAACCGACTGCGCCACCCAGGCGCCCCGAATTGCTCCCCTTTAAATAATATTATCTGCCCCCCCCCCCAGAACTTTTTCCTCTCTCACCATTTTCCTTTACACAAATGTAAAGGAAAGCCATGGCTTCCAGGTGGATGACCCATAGCCCCAGGCCGATTCTGCAGAAGAGTGTGGGGTTTTAGACCCAGAAGTATCTTCAGGTCTGGTCCCACAGCCCTCCCGGGAACGCAGTCTATCCCTTTACCCTCGCCCTTTATGTGCGATCAACCAGAGTCAGACTTTCTGGTTCCTAACTTTGAATTAAAAAAAAAAAAAAAAAAAAAGTGTTAAATGGTTTTAAATACTTTCTGGTAGAGTTTGTGTATTTTAGGTACTTAAAGTTGTTTCACAACAGTGATGTGTAGGAGAGGTAAACTTAGCAGGAGAAAAACCAATTTTCTTTTACCTGTGCACGGGAACCTTCACAGGAAAACAAAGACCCAAAAATGTGGCTGGGTGTGTGTATTTACACACTAGGTTGGAAAAGTTGCTCAAATGCTTTAGGGAGGCTGAAGAAAGATAAGGGGTATTTTAACAAGGTCTGGTTTTACAGATTACTCTCCATCTCAGGTCCCGTCTCCGATAAGAATATTCTTTCCTCCTGGGACAGGGAATTTTATCTCCTGCTTTCGGGAAGAAAAAGGAAGGTCAGAGCACCCTTCTTGCCTCTGCTGTTTTTCAAGTGCCTCAGTTGAAAAGAATCAATATGTTGATCATCAAGTCAAATTGATTTCATTTTCTTTTTTAATTTTTTTTTAACATTTATTTACTTTTGAGACAGAGAGAGAGCATGAACAGGGGAGGGTCAGAGAAAGAGGGAGACACGGAATCGGAAACAGGCTCCAGGTTCTGAGCTGTCAGCACAGAGCCCGATGCGGGGCTCAAACCCGCAGACTGGGGATCATGACCTGAGCCAAAGTCAGACGCTTAACCGACTGAGCCACCCAGGTGCCCCTTGATTTCACTTCAATATCGAAGCAACACATATTGAGATGGCATGCTCTGAACCCCCACAGAGGCAAAAAGGCTTTAGTCCTTGTGGTCATGGCGGACAGAATACTACCCAGCCCAGCCCACCCATGAGGATGGGTCCAGATCCCCAGAGCCTGTGAATATGTTACCTGACCGAAAAGGACTTTGCAGATGGAATTAAATGGAGGGTCTGGGGTGGGGCGCCTGGGTGGCTCAACTGGTTAAGAGTCCAACTCTTGGGGCACCTGGGTGGCTCAGTCATGATCTTTGACTCAGGTCATGATCTCGCGGTTCATGAGTTCAAGCCCTGCGTTGGGCTCTGTGCTGGCAGCTCGGAGCCTGGAGCCTGCTTTGGATTCTGTGTTCCCCTCTCTCTCTGCCCCAACCTTGCTTGTGCTCTGTCTCTCTCTGTCTTTCAAAAATGAATAAATATTAAAAAAAATTAAAGAAGAGTCCAACTCTTGATTTTGGCTCAGGTCATGATCGCATGGTTCGTGAGTTCCAGTCCCATGTTGAGTTCTGCACTGACAGTGTGGAGCCCGCTTGGGATTCTCCCTCTCTCTCTCTCTCTCTCTCTCTGCCCCTCTCCAACTTGCTCTTTCTCAAAAATAAATAAACATTTCAATGGAGTGTCTGGAGATTAGGAGATGATTCCAGATTACACAAGGGAGCCCGGTGCAACCACAGGATTGTGGTGAAAGGAGGTATGAGAGTCACAGAAGTGGCCATGGAAGCAAAGACTGGAGCCATGTGCTTGGCAGACACAGGAAGGGGCTATGAGCCAAGGAATGTGGGTGACCTCTAGAAGCTGAAACAGGCAAGCCAAAGAATTCCCCTCTACACCTTCACAAAGGAATGCGATCTTACCAACACCTCCATGGTAACTCCTTAGACCCATTTTGAGTTCTGACTTCCAGAAGTGTAAGCTAACAAATCTCGGGGTGTTTTTTAAGCAACTAAGATTGTGTTAATTCGATAGAGCAGCCACAGGAAACAAATACAAGACTAATAAAACCTAACTGAGGTAGCCTTAACCTTCCTTTGTCACACTGTGAAAATCTGACTGAGATTTTACCTGGGAACTTAAACTACATTTGCCCTAGTAGAACGTAGTTTCCAGAGTTAAAGGAGTAATTATTTTATCTCTAAGATGCTCAGTTTGGATTCGTAATCAAATCAATACTTAATCTCCTTCTATGTGACAAGTGATAAGATGGAGTCAGCTACCAGACGGTCAAGATCATCGAAGCATAATGGTTAAAACAATGTAGGGGTAAAATCCAGGCACAATGACCACCGGAACATAACAGAGAGCCCAGAAACCCTCACACCCAGGAGCACTTAGATGGGGGCAGAGGTGGCATAAGAGACCTGCAAGGAGGGGTGCCTGAGGGGCTCCGTCGGTGAAGCGTCCGACTTCAGCTCAGATCATGATCTCACAGTTCGTGAGTTCGAGCCCCACGTCAGGCTCTGTGCTGACAACTCCGAGCCTGGAGCCTGCTTCGGATTCCGTGTCTCCCTCTCTCTCTGCCCCTCCCCTGCTCATGCCCTGTCTCTCTCTCTCTCTCTCTCTCAAAAAAAATAAATAAAAACATTAAAAAAAAAATTTTTTTAAGAGACCTGCAGGGAAAATATGATGCTGTCTGTAAATGATGCTTGGAAAGCTGGGTAGCCACATGGAAAACGAATGAAATTAAAGCTCCCCCACCCCAAGGATTAAAAACGGAAAGGTGAAAAACAAAACACAAACTCTTAGAAAACAGCATAAGTAAATATCATCATGACCTGGGATTAGAGAGGACATTTTTAAAATAAGACAGAAAAAAGAAAAGACGTAAAGTAACAGATGGGTACGTGCAACTGTCTTAAAAGCAAGGAGTTCGGTTTATAAAGGTGACTACATGAAAAGCAAAACTACAAGTCACAGAACTGAAAATGATATGAATCTAAAATCGACCAAGTGCTAGGATCCAGAATACATAAATCCACATTTGTCTAGTTAATTTAATTAATCAATATTTATTCAAATCGATAACAAAAATGGGAAAACGATCTAGAGATTGGACAAAGGCCTTGATCAGAAACTTTACAAATGAGAAAAGCCAACTGACAAGCTGGTACCACACAGATCATCCCTACGTGACCGCACGTCTTCCAACTCAGGGGTCTCTTCTGTCGCCCTGCTGTGAGGGCAGCCCAACCAGAATGAAACACCTATCTGTGGGTTGCCCTATTTCCCTTTGAAGCCACAGGTCCCTGTGCCTTTAGCTCAGGGTGGCCTATAAATCTCAACTGACAGGGCACCTGGGTGCCTCAGTCGGTTGAGCATCCGACTCTTGATTTTGGGTCGGGTCACAGTTCGTGAGATCGAGTACCACATCAGGCTCTGTGTTGAGGGCGAAGCCTGCTTGGGATTCTCTCTCTCCCTCTCTCTCAAGGTAAATGAATAAGTACTTGAATGAATGAATGCATGAATGCATGAATCAATCAATCAATCAATCAATCAATCAACCAATCTCAACTGACAGACTTATCCCTGGGTCTCATACTCTGATGGGGCTCCCACACATACATAATTAAGTTTGTTTTTCTCCTGTTAATTTGTTTCTATAGCAATTTACAGCCAAAGAACCTCCAAGGGTAGAGGAAAATGGGTTCCTCCCCAGTAGCTTTTTCCACTAAGCCTTAAGCCCTTGAGATCCACGCAAGCTGTCATCTGGATCACCAACCTCCCTTTTTATCACCCAGCAGGAATCCATGCATGGGTGTATGAAAACATTTCACATCCACCCATTGAAGATACAAGTGGTTTCTAATTTAGGGCTATTGCAAATAAAGCTGTCATGAACTTCCATGTACCAGGTTGTTTTGCCCCCGCCCCTGGCAGTTTTGTGTTATTCTGTATTTCCTGCAGTCCACCTTAAAATGACATTTTTTAAGACACAAAAGTGCTGCTATGCTATCTGGGAGCCTAATAACCTTTTGAATAGTCACAAAGGAATCCCACGGTATTGCTATTATCATTTGCCAGGTTGCTTCAAGGTTCAAAAGTATTGCACCATAGCTCCCGTTGTTTCTGAAATCTGACTTCTGGGTTCTGTAGCCGAGGATTTACCCCACCAAGAGACTCCAGTGTTTGCTGAATAAATGCTGGTATCCCCGTCCTGTGGCTCCGGCCATGGGATTTGTGTTTCCACTGACACGCAGAGCTGTTCGCTTGGTTCCTGAAAAACCTCCAGCCTTTCCTAAACCTCACGGCGGGATAAACCCTGGGATGAGGCTAAGAGTTCCCCATTACCGATGTCCCTAAGACCTGACTGCGCCTACAAATCCTGCATGGCGCTGGGGATTCTCATAGGACTCTGGATTTGTTTGAGCAAAGTTGGGAGCTGTTGCCTCCTTGGTTCTTTGAGGATTAACAGATTATTCACCACCACCTGTGAAAGCTCCGAGTCCTGCCTTAGAGACTACATGGTTCTCATACGGGGTGTAGCCACATTCTGCACAACCTCGACTTTTCAGTCAATCACGAGCTGCAACAAGCCGATTTCCGGGAGGGCGGGGGGGGGGGGGGGGGCAGGCTAAACATACTTAGCTCTCACTCCAGGCTCCAGGGTTGGTGCACTGGCGCCCCGCGCAGTTCTACAGACAGGCTGCTGCCCACACTGCGGCTAGTGCTGCTGCATGAACTCTGGAACTGCTGTGGAACCCAGGTTTGGGGTACCGGTACCGACCTCCATTTCCAGCACAGAAAGGATGACGGTCTTTACTGGAGGATGTATTGCTCAGTAAAGAAATAAACGCACTGCCACCTTCACTGCTCCCACGCACGACTCCGCACGCCTTCATGAACCTCAGGGTGCGCATGCCCTATCAAACGCAGGAACCCAGTTCGCTTCCTGTCATTTCAGAATGAAATGTGAAAACCCACGCCTGGGTTCCGGGTAGGTCCGACATCAACTGCTGCTGGCATCTAGCCAGCTGCTCTGTAGATTTCCCAAATCCCGAGTGGTCAATTTCGGGATTGGAAGTAAATTGCCGCTACTACTTCGTAGACCGGGTAAATACACCAGCCCAAGGCGGCCGTATGAACCCTTCACTCCACATGGTCGAAGGCAGGAAGGAAAAGCCAAGACCTGTCAAACACCCTCCGCTGGAGGATGCAGTGCCAAGAGGCCTCAAAGGGCGCACTCGGCCTAATCAAGGTAAGGATCCCGAAGTTTCTCGTGTTCAGGTGGAGGCCAGAATAGGAAGCTGGAGAGTCAGCTCCCGCGACAGGTACCAATGCTACTCAAATCTTGGCAAATGCCGCCGCCCCTAGAGGTCCTCCCGCAGGGCGGGGGGGGGGGGGGGAGGAGTGGAGAGATAGGAGAGGTAGTACTGCGCGGACACTACTGCCCAGGATACAGCTCTTTAAATTGAAACGAGAGGTGGCTCTGAAAAGAGCCTTTGGGTTTAAGGTCGGCGGTCCTTCGTTAAGAACTTAGGCCCTCTCGCCGCGGATGCGGCGCGCCAGCTGGATGTCCTTGGGCATGAT
>NW_024412467.1:1049381-1059744 GCF_014898765.1 Herpailurus yagouaroundi | reverse complement strand
TTACCCAACCCCAAAGGCTCTTTTCAGAGCCGCTCAACCTTTCACATAAAGAGCTTTAATCCTGGAGTGTTGGTAGTGTTAGGCAAGAGCCATGTGGCAGTTGAAATGCTTTCCTCGGTCTTTACTTTCCCATTCTAGTTTTCTCAGTAGCTTGTGTTCATGAAACGGTATTAAGCAAGGCCTGAGCAGAAAAACTTGTTTCGAAAACAAGGCAGTGCTTGGCTGCTTAACTATTGAGAGTTTCAGAAAATGAAACTAACTTGGCAGCTCTTTCGCCAGGGCTTGTACTGAGAAGTCTTGGGCTGTCCGGACGAGCCTGGACGAGTTCTACACATTGGCATCCCTTATACGCAAGCCTGTGTAGAAAGCACAATGTGCTTGGTGAGTCTGAGTCATTGTTCAGTGGGAAACAATAGGATGCTACATACCTGATGGCGTGAGAAACTAATTTCCTAGTAAATGGAAGGGGTTGGGGGGGGAAACCACTGAACTTAGAGGATAGATGTCTATTGAAGAATAACCCCAAACTTTAGTTGTTATTCTGCAAGTAATTGGGGCATTCCGTGCTTCTTTGGAAAAGTGAACAGGATTTGTAAGAGGAAGGAGAAGGTAAAGAAGCGGCCGAGAACAGCCTGGAAACACCGCCTCTTGTTTTGCAGTGATGTCTGCCAGCCAGCACAGGAGCCAGGCCTGGGCAGTCTTCCCTTAAGAGGCTTGATAGGAATCCTCAACAGAATACACTGTCCCCTATCCATTTACAAAGTACCTTGAGACTCACGTCATCAAGAGCTCTTCAGTTACTGTCCTCACTTTTGGCAAGTCCACCCTCCTAGGCATTTCTCTGTCGGATCAGGGAGTGTGGAACAGAGAGGGTGGTGGTTAGTGCACGAGGTTCTAGGATCACAGATCTGAGTGTGCCTAACTTTCTTCCCTAAATGACGCGTTGAGGGGAAGGACTAGGACTCTGAGTTTATTTATTTGTTGAGAGCCTCAGAAAGTGAGCTTCAGAGAGTGACAGGTACTTGGGGAAGAGCTCAGTGAGCAGGAGAGAAATAATCTTTGACCTCACAGGGCTCCGAGTCGAAAATGGACATTTCAATGGGAGTCTCACAGACTAACAGAAAGGGCAAACCTCTGTCTGAAGGTCACTTTAGCATTGCCAAAAGTCAAATGGATTTAATCTTGACTAGGACAATGACAAGGGAAGAGGACGTGGCTAGAGGGAGAGAAGATTCGATGTGCAGGAAAAAAATACCATGCAGAGTTTGCATTTATGGACTAGAGTTAACAACAGGGGCTATATATTTATTTATGCTTTTCACCGGGCCATGTCTCATTTTGGGTTCACGGGGATTCTGTAGAAGTTCGGTGCCTAACTAAAATGTAGGATCTTACTGAAATGCAGAAAGGAACGCTATCATAGATCTTGTCCATTAATCTTCTTAAGGACTGGTTTTTGTGTACACCCTTGGGAGTGACAGACAACCTAAAATAGTCACTGGTTAAAGTAGATAAAAGACGGTTTCTCTCTCATGAACAGGTGTATAAATGTAATCTCGGGCCTGGCATGGGGTCTCCCTAAGGAGCTCATCTCCCTTTGTGTAATGTGCGTTGGCTCTGTCATTGGAGAATATTCTCAAATATATTCTGCTATTGAATTCTGCTATGGAGGACCAACCCAAGACCAACAAACTGGATGGCCGCAACTCATAAGAAATGTTAAGTGGGTAATTCCTAAGTGAGAAACTTACGAGAAGTGTTATGTGGGTAGGCAAGAAATTGTATGAGATGGAGACAAAATTCAAAAGCTGTATTGACTAAAAATCATAAATTTGTTGCCTGTCAGACATGGTGCACATAGAGAAAGTAAGCAGAGCCCGTGTGCTACACGGAGGTGGGAAGAGATGAAAGAGAGCGAGAAATGCCAGAATTTGCGCCACACCAAATATTTATGAGGTACTCAGTATTCAGTCTTACATTGACCACCCCTCGGTGACTTCCACTTTAGCCCCATTTGCCTTCTGCAGACAAACACCCTCGTCAAGGGCATGGCTGCTTGGGATGTCACGGGCAGCCAATACGGGAGGCTGTGTGCCCAGAAATGGCCTGCCCGGTAGTATAATTGAAGACATGAATGGGGGGTTGGGGGGTGCCTGGGTGGCTCAGTTGGTTGGGCGTCCAACTTCAGCTCATGATCTCACTGTTCATGAGTTCGAGTCCCGCATCAGACTCTGTGCTGGCAGCTCAGAGCCTGGAGCCTGCCTTGAGTTCTGTCTCCCTCTTTCTCTTCCTCTCCCCCAATGGCTCTCTCTCTCTCTCTCTCTCTCTCTCTCTCTCTCTCTCAAAAATAAATGGACATTTTAAAAAAAAATTTTTTTAAAGAAGACATGCGGGTAATTTCCTACCTTTTCACTCTAGCTGTCATTCTTACACCTTGCAGCCCAAGAGGTCTGCTCCAGCTACAACTCTCTTGTTCACATTCTATCCTGAAGGAAGGAGAAATGGGCATCCCCACCATTTACTGAAATCCTGAGAATGGGGTAACCCGGCCTTTGCTAATATGCCCTTGGCCAAAAATACTCAATGGCCACACTAGCTACAAAAGAAGCCGGGGGAGTGGCATTACTACATAAGAGAGGAAAAGCCAATTTCAGGGAACAACTGTGTGGCTGTCCCTGCCACAGCTCTTACCTAAAGACAGAAGGTCTCCCTCTCTCTCTGCTCCTCCCCCGCTCATGCTCTGTCTCTCTCTCTCTCTCTCCTTCAAAAATAAATAAAAACATTAAAAAAGAAAATTTTTAAAGACAGAGGGAGACTGATGAGTTCCTACCTCTTCAGGGGGACACTGGAGCTTCCTGGTACAACACAACTGAATTGTAAGTATTGGCAATAATTGCTTCGGCTGCGAAGAAAATAAAATGGTACCAGTCTAGTTAGAATCAAATTTCCCCGTTGAGATGAACAGTGATCACCGCCACTGGGAAGCCGGGGCGAGCGGTGTGCGATCAGCACAGGCTTGGGAGATCAGCAAAACACCTGGGAAGGTAGAGGGAGGCCAACAAGGTCAGACTCAAAGCCCGTGAACAAGGTCAGGCTGAGTTTGGAGTCCAGTGACAGCCCACTGTTTCCATGTACATTCTGAGGGCCACCATCTGGTATACAAGTTCCAGCCTTACCTGCCTCGGGCTTGACTTCTGCACTTTTTACCTTGGTGGGTTTACTCAACTCATTCCGAAGATATCACCATCAGGGTAACATTCGTTATGCACCAAACCTCCAGAAGATTCAGTCCTCGCCTTTTGTTCTAAAAAGCTCTGTTCTCTCATTTGGAACCTCAAATCTCTTACTTTTGATTTTAAGTACACTATCACACAATTAAGACCCTTTCCTGAATCAGGCTGGCAGTCCTCCATGACCTTAACACTCGTCTATACCTGCCCTTGCCTTTTTTTTTTTTTTTAATTTTTTTTTTCAACGTTTATTTATTTTTGGGACAGAGAGAGACAGAGCATGAACGGGGGAGGGGCAGAGAGAGAGGGAGACACAGAATCAGAAACAGGCTCCAGGCTCTGAGCCATCAGCCCAGATGCCTGATGCGAGCCTGACGCAGGGCTCGAACTCACGGACCGCGAGATCGAGACCTGGCTGAAGTCGGACGCTTAACGGACTGCGCCACCCAGGCGCCCCAAGCCCTTGCCTTTTTGTTCACCTTCCTCACTGTGCGCTCGGGAACCTGGAGTGATACTTTCTCAAAAAATATTAAAAACACGTGAATCAATGCTGAGTTTCCCTGGGAGCCCCAGCTTGAGAACACAGAGGACCCTGTCCTCTGGCTGCTTATCAGACCGTGACCCTGAATATGCTCCCAGCTTAGGACCTGTTCAGTCATCACTGTCCTCTTCTCTGTGGAATGATCTTCTCACAGATGCGTGCAGAACCACCTCCTTCCCAGGCTTCCTGCCTCTGCCTCGGTGGCACGTTAGTGGGGGTGTCCTCCCCACCCACCCTCTTTAAGACTACAACCCTCCACCACCCATCCCTGGCAGTCCTTAATCTTCTTGGCCTGTTTCTTCCATCCCTGAATCTCTTTACCCACCAAAATACTGTGTTTGTTTATTTTTGTTTATTTCCTGTCTCCCACAACGACAAGGACAATGTCCGTGAGCCCCACCCCAAGGGAACCTTACCCACGTTACTCACTGCTCTATTTCCGGCACCTCCAATGACGTAGGGCGCGTTGTAAGCGCTCAAAAAGTTTTTGATGGGTGTTCAGAGAAAGCAAAATTAAAATATGCATGTAACACACAATGGCCATCCATTGTCTAGCACCGGAGATAAAACCCATGGCTGAATTATCAAAATGAGCACCTCTGTGAAGTAGCTTACCTCACTATGCTTCAATTTCTTCGTCGTTGTATTTGGGCTAATAATGGCCCCTCACCCATAGAGTTATTGTGTGGATTAAATAAAATGATCTACGCAGGCACCAAATTACACTTTTGAACTCATGAAGTCATGGTTCTTTTACCACCTAGACAATTCCCCGAGACAGGGATTGTTAACATCTCTACCTGGCAAGTGACCTAAGGGAAACCCAGATGCCACCCAGAGCTTGGAACAGGCCACCAGTGGGTGTAGATTCAACCAGAAACACTGCTGCTGCTGATTGGCTCACCCAGCGAAATACAGCTGGGGGGGCTCACCACTGTTCCTGATACGCGAACCTCTGGCCTAGTCCCCGAAGACGTTCATGTCTGTAATCTTGAATTTGCAATTCAAACAAATGGAGTTTGTTACCTGAGCGTACACATTTTGCCTGTGGCCATAAAACTAGCACGTCTGAAGTATCAGGATATGAATTGCATTTAACCTCTAACCTGCACAGGTTTGCTCTTTTCTCCTTAAGTATAAAATGCTAAAAGGTCAGCTTCTATTTGCTAGACCTGGATAGAAAGAAAAGTGCGCCATAATTTTTGTCCTGGAGCACAACTGGGACTACCTAAGTATAAAACAGAACCTGCTTACCTGAGAAACAGACAGAAATTCCTATGTTCAACTGTTTCCAAGGCCTTGCATCTGAGCTAAAACCTCCAAGGCCCTACTTGATCTGGCTTTTTATCTCTCTGCCTTCACCTCCTTCTATTGTGCCCCGCCCATTCCATGCAGCGGGTGGGGGGGGCGGACAGGACACCTCACGACTCCCCTCCCCTGTCCTCTCCCCTCGCCTCCTTTCAAATCTATGCTGAAATTGTATCCTTGTCTTCATACGTGCCTTATCTAAATTTCAATTCCCCATAACATTCCTTATTCCACCTTCATTTTTCTCCTTACCATCTACCACACTACCTCTGATATTCATGTGATTTGTTGTCTGTCCTTCCTGGACGTGTAAACTCCACGAGAGCTGAGAATTCTGTTTTGTTCTCCGAGTATTATTCCCAACGCACAGAACAGCACCTAGCACATTGTAAACTCTCAACAACTATATGTGTGGAGTAGATAAATTTTTAAATTCATCAGTGTTGAGAAATGTTTGTTGGGGGAATCATCACGGATCATTTTGGGCTTTAAAATGGTAGACGTGTTTTTGTTTTTTTATTTTTTTTTAATGTTTTTTTTTATTTTTTTAATGTTTTTTTTTTATTTTTGAGACAGAGACAGAGCATGAACGGGGGAGGGTCAGAGAGAGAGGGAGACACAGAATCCGAAACAGGCTCCAGGTCCCGAGCTGTCAGCAAGACCCCGACGCGGGGCTCGAACTCTTGGACCCTGAGATCATGACCTGAGCTGAAGTCGGAAGCTCAACCGACTGAGACAACCAGGCGCCCCGGTAGACGTGTTTTAAAATATTGAGGGGCGCCTGGGTGGCGCAGTCGGTTAAGCGTCCGACTTCAGCCAGGTCACGATCTCGCGGTCCGGGAGTTCGAGCCCCGCGTCAGGCTCTGGGCTGATGGCTCGGAGCCTGGAGCCTGTTTCCGATTCTGTGTCTCCCTCTCTCTCTGCCCCTCCCCCGTTCATGCTCTGTCTCTCTCTGTCCCCAAAAAAATAAATAAACGTTGAAAAAAAAAATCTTTAAAATATTGAGAGCGGAAATGATACGATTTTTTTTTACAATGATCAAGAGGTACAGATAAAACATATTTGGCCACTGTTGATGATGTTGAAGCTGGTGCAGGGTATACAGAGTTTATCAAACCATTATTTCTTCTTCCCTATATTCTGAAATGTCACATAATAAAAACGTTCGAAAAATGAAAAGAATAGCTGTGGGGGAGAAGATAAATTGACAAAGGCCACGGAGAAAGACCAGGTGAATACCCAAACAGCACTTTGAGCCCAGTGTTGGCCCGGAAGTCCAGGATGTTCCTTTTTGTAGCATCCCTTAAAATCTGGTATTACCAGGACACCTGGGTGGTTCAGTGGGTTGAGCCTCTGACTCTTGATCTGGGGCTCAGGTCATGATCTCACAGTTCATGAGCTGAGGCCCCTCCTTGGGGCCTGTACTGTCAGCACAGAGCCTGCTTGGAACTCTCCTCCCTTTCTCTCTGCCCCTTACCCCCACCCCACTGGTGCTCGCTCTCTCACTCTCTCTGAAAATAAATAAACTTAAAAAAAAATTTTTTTTTTAATCTCGTATTGTCAGTTGCCCAAAGCAGCCGTCTCTCATCATAGACTCACATTGGCCCTATCCTCAGAAATTCCTACAAAAGCAACATTCATTGCAGCAAGGTTAATAGTTGTCAACCAAGCCAGAAAATCCATATATATATATATATATATATATATATATATATATATATATATATATAGTCTCTGAAAGCAAGCTACAAACCTGATTCTACAGATATAATTCCTTGCTAAACTGGGAGTCGAGTTAAACAGGAGCTAACCACAAGATTGGAATTTATGTAGCATCTGGTCTTGACCCTAACTTCCTGTTGGTAGCATCTGAGCTTTCATAATTACCATTGCCTACAAGCACCCCATAGACTACAACTAAAATGGTCCTGACTGGACATCAGGCAAAGACATTTTTCACAAAACCTCTAATTGCCTCTAATGTGTCATCAATATTGAGATCACTGCTGTTAAATCAAACTATTTTCCCAGCAACTTGCAATTGATTTGGAGAACATTTAACTCTATGACATAAATAAGCATGCTGTTTGCAAATGATTATTCCTGGTGAGAGTTCACAGGTGGCTTTCTTGATGAGGCCAAAAATATCATTTTTAAAAATGGGCTTCTTAAACTGGTGTCAGTGACAAGCACAAGGTGAACTTGGTACAATGCAGCTTCTGACCAGGCCTGGGGAGGGATGGGGGGTGGGGGGCACGTGGTGATGAGAACCTTCATCCCTACAAATGATGCCCTTGCTGGTGGGCACACCCTTTATGAGTCAGACTGTAGAAACCACCAGGACTGTTACAGGCTCTGTGACCAGTAAGCTCATTAGAAATCCTGAGTCTAATTCTTTTACAGTCAACGATCAGGCTGTACTGTTCTAAGTTTTTACAAAAAAGCCAAAAAAACCTCACTTCACACGATAAGGATAGGAATTAGTCAAATTGAGGTTTCAAACATGAAAAAACTAAACATGCCCACAGCTCCAGTTTTCCAACTGCAAATACCCAAACCGGTGGGAACTTTGTGTAAACAGCAAACGTACAAGCACCAGCACCCAAGCTCACTTTTTGGGAGTAAAGATCCCCAACTTCCACATGTCCCCATTAACCAGTCACATATAAAATAGTGAATCATCCTACTGCCAGGCCAGAGCAGCCCGGACTTCCCGAACTCACCTGCCCTTTCCCCGGAGCCAGAAGGTACTACCTTAGAACTTTTAACCACCTATCCACTCAAGCAGTTTAGGGCACACATCAAGGTGCAGAACGCAGCGAGCAGGTTCTGAAGTCAGCCAAACGCCATTCACCAGACCAACTTAAAGACAGAAGGCCAACGGGGTAATCAAGTCTCGAACATTAAAACCCCCAGACGGCTTCAAGTGGACAAAGTTACAGCAACTTTACAGAAAAAGTGGGTGGCTCTTAGAAGAGCCTTTGAGTTGATCGAAATCAAGAGTGGGAAAGCCTTACGCCCGCTCCCCGCGGATGCGGCGCGCCAGCTGGATGTCCTTGGGCATGATGGTGACGCGCTTGGCGTGGATGGCGCACAGGTTGGTGTCCTCGAAGAGCCCCACCAGGTAGGCCTCGCACGCCTCCTGCAGCGCCATCACGGCCGAGCTCTGGAAGCGCAGGTCGGTCTTGAAGTCCTGCGCGATCTCGCGCACCAGCCGCTGGAACGGCAGCTTGCGGATCAGCAGCTCGGTGGACTTCTGGTAGCGGCGGATCTCGCGCAGGGCCACCGTGCCGGGCCGGTAGCGGTGCGGCTTCTTGACGCCGCCGGTGGCCGGCGCGCTCTTGCGGGCCGCCTTGGTGGCCAGCTGCTTGCGCGGGGCCTTGCCGCCCGTCGACTTGCGCGCCGTCTGCTTCGTACGAGCCATTTGAGAGAAAGCGAGGAGGTAAGCCAAACTGACCAACAAGGCCAAAGGCGTTGCCTTTATATATATTCAGAAACATTCCGATTGGTCTCGCCTTTTTCAAAAGTCCCGCGCAATGAAACTATTGGCTAAAGAGTGAACGACCTGATTGGTGAATTAAAACAGACTCCGATTGGATGACTAGTTCATCATTTCAATCCCCTGTAATCTTTGTCATAGTCAGCCATCCTAGGATTTAACACTAATATTCTGGCTCAATTCATCTCAAAACCAATTAAATCACTTGGAGGTCGGGGAAAAATGCCAATTCTGATTGAGGAGACCTACGTAATGGGGCCTAACGTTCCCAGGACCACGCTTTCATCACAGATTTATGTATATTTTGTTTCAGATGGTTATTTTTACTGAGCTGAACCTTGAGTGGCCTAGACTGCCACTTGTGTCCACTCTGGGAAACCACAGGTAAAACGCCTCGTCCCGGAGACGACGGGAGATCACCAGGGCACAAGAAATGTTTGTTGGGCTTCCTTAAGGTGGCCGAATAGCATACTGCTTCTTTCAATTCAGAATTGAAACAGCTTGCTCCGATTTTCGATCCTGTAGTTTTGCTGTTTAAGTGTCTTAAGGGACTCTAGGTTACCGTGCCCACCCGCCATTTTTCACAGGGTTCATTTATTAAACTATCCTCCTTACTTGTGGATATTTAAGTGTTTTACTTGCGCACAACTTGGGAAGCATGGGAGTCCAACCTATCCGGATAAGCACTAGCCCAATGCTGTACTTAAAACTGTTAAGCTTATTCAGAAGTCCCGTTTCCCAGGATCCCAAAGTAACGTCAACAAAATAAATTGCAATGAATGAACTGTAACCAAAGGCTGCAACCATTTAAATTTTACGCAATTATGTTGCCTCGATTTGAGTTACAAACTCTTTCATGTGAAAACGTGGACGGCTCTGAAAAGAGCCTTTGGGTTATGAAAGTTTTTAGCTTTAGTGCACACTGGGATTTAGATAGATTCACTTGCCCTTGGCCTTGTGGTGGCTCTCGGTCTTCTTGGGCAGCAGCACGGCCTGGATGTTGGGCAGGACGCCGCCCTGCGCGATGGTCACGCGGCCCAGCAGCTTGTTGAGCTCCTCGTCGTTGCGGATGGCCAGCTGCAGGTGGCGCGGGATGATGCGCGTCTTCTTGTTGTCGCGGGCCGCGTTGCCCGCCAGCTCCAGGATCTCGGCCGTCAGGTACTCCAGCACGGCCGCCAGGTACACCGGCGCGCCGGCCCCGACCCGCTCCGAGTAGTTGCCCTTGCGGAGCAGGCGGTGCACGCGGCCCACCGGGAACTGCAGCCCGGCCCGCGACGAACGCGTCTTGGCCTTGGCGCGAGCCTTGCCACCCTGTTTTCCGCGTCCAGACATGATGATGCTGTGACTACAGAGCCACAAAAAAAAGAGACTGAGCCTACCTCGCAAGAAGCTAGACTATTATACTCTGCAGAGGTTTGGTAAAGCAGCCTATGCCGTTGCCCGAACACAAATTCTAGCCAATCAAGAAGCACGTCCAAAACAACACTTTCTAATTTACATGGAACGTTAACAGTAGAAAGGTCAAATTATTCATGGTTGAACTATGGGGAAGAGCCAATGAGAGTTTAGGATAAAGAACAGCCTATCAGAAGCTAAGATACTGAAGGGTCCAATCAGAAATCGTAATTCTGCGATCCCTAATTTGCATACACACCAAATAAAAAAGAGGTCGCTTGCTCGTAGGCGTATTTTCCTCCCGTTCGCCTAGAGGTGTTGTTGGGACGCAATGCCTGAGCCAGCGAAGTCCGCTCCCGCCCCGAAGAAGGGCTCCAAGAAGGCGGTGAC
>NW_024412467.1:1048616-1048981 GCF_014898765.1 Herpailurus yagouaroundi | reverse complement strand
GTCCGAGGGCACCAAGGCCGTCACCAAGTACACCAGCTCCAAGTAAATTTCTTCACCGTCACAGCACCAACGATTTCAGGCTCTTTTAAGAGCCGCCCACATTCTCATTTAAAGAGCTGTAATCTTCCCAATTTCTGGAAACTGCAACTTATTTTCGTCACGTGTAATTTGCTGAGTATTGGTAAACTCTGAATTTGGGAACAAAGGTTAACTTCTGGCGTGTGCGGACCATCAGGAAGCAAATGTGTAAATAACTTGATTATGGTGCATTTGGCTTGGCTTCAGACAACTGCTGGAGATAGTGTACCTAGGGTTGCCCCCACCTCGAGAGGATTTTTTTTTTTTTTTTTTTTTTTTTTTTTTTT
>NW_024412467.1:1034113-1048516 GCF_014898765.1 Herpailurus yagouaroundi | reverse complement strand
TTTTTTTTTTTTTTTTTTTTTTTTTTTTTTTTTACCGCTTTTGGCTTCATTTTGTCCTCCGTTACCTTTGGGGGAATTCCTGGAGTCCTAGTTTTGAGTGGCCCTAAATGAAAGCAAGTGTTAACCTTTCTTGAGAAAAATGAAACCACTTTTGTAATTTGCTGGCTTGTGGGTGGCTACAGCGGCACCTAATGGCGCGATGTGCCCTCTGCAGCTTGACTTTCTAGACTTAGCGGATCTGCTAGTCCTCAAATCCACATCTCCCGATTCCACTAATGCGCAGCGAACATTTTAACGTAGCTAAACATTGCCTCTTGGAAAAGATCAGGAACTCTATCCACTGGGGTTTTCTACCCGGCTTAATATACGAGGGTGAAAGAGACGCTACCTAAAACTGGGTAACAAACAGGAGGTGGGGGGAGTCCCAGAGTTCTTCCGAAGCCTCCCTGTGTCCTGGATAGCCTTGTCCCCAGTGACTTCCTCATTCCCTAGGATTTTAGTCCAAGGAAGAGGAGTTCAAAGGAATTTACATTTCTGTGCTTGTCCTTCGCCTGATTTCAGCCTACAATCACCCGTGAAACGGAATCTTCCATTGTACAAGCGAATGTCCTGAGAATTGAGATTAAGCAGCCCTTTACATCAATAAATACTATATGGAATATATATCACGGATATGGAAGGTAAGAATCACCTGGTAGCAAATTTAACTTTTCTGGCGCTGTGGTGCAGAGGGGGAAAGCATGAGCATTGGTGGTGTAAAACTGAGCTCAAAAATCTCATTTTCCACTTACTAGCTACACGTCTTGATCTACAAATGCCTACATGGTAAATTTCCGTGAGCATTAAATAAGCGGCTCCGTTTTGTAAGGGGGCTTGTGAAGGTTCTCTCGGCCCCACATGCAATTAAGGCATTGAGTTCTAGCTCTCCAAAGCTAATTTTAAGTACATTTAGAAAATAACATATTCATGAGAAGAAATACACAAGCAGAAATGGACACCATAAAGGGTGTCCAAAGATACAGTCCTGGCAGCCTGTTTCAAGGCGACATTTGAGCAAACTTCTTAAACCTTCCGTGAGCATTTCCTTGCCTCTAAAATGGGAATAATAATTAGTGCCTACTGCATGGCATTGCTGATGATCAATAAAAGATCACAGTAAGAGCGCTAGGACAGTCCCTGCAGAGGGGAAAGTCATCCAAGATGGCAGCTATGGCTAAAGCCTCTGATTGAAGGGGTAGGAAAGGTGCCCATGTTAGTATCTGAGTCCTGAGGCCTTGAACAAGGCAGAAGACCACAAAAGTATAAAGGCATGGGACACCAGGTAGGGTTCTTTGTCAATCTAAACCCCTTCTAATAGTCTGAAGCCCTCCTTAGAATCATCTCTCCACCCTGAACTCTTTTAAGGACAACCTAGTGCCTGTGGCTGTGAGACTTCCCCACCTCTGCCTGCCAGTTCAAGCAACACGTGCCTAATTTTCCAGGGACTTCCTCTTGCCTCGCCTGAGCCAGCGGCACCTCGTTTAACAGTAAGGTGTGCGTTGGAGTACGAGGAAGGGACGCTGGAAACACACAAGAGCCGTTAGTAACTTTTTTTCCCTTTTTTGTTCCCATGCCTCCTGTTCTCTCTGCCTAACCTCGCTGTGGTGTCCGGCCAGAACGAAGAATCATCTTCAGAAAACCAGCTGGCACTCTTAAAGTTAGAAGAGAATCACGACATTGCTGCCTGTGGTCCTTCCCAGACGAGGGAAAGCCAGGGCCGCCCTACAGACGGCTGTGCTGTTGCCAACAACTTCCAAGACAATCAATCTCATTTCAGAAAAGAACGATCCTCGAAGGAAATACAGATAACCGCAAAATAAGAAATCTTTATACCAAATAAATGTGGTCCTTTCTACCAAATAAATTTAATTAACTTTTAATATTAAGGAAAACTTACTATGCTGACCTTACGTTTCTCATTTTGACACAGAATGCAGAGAAAAGTGGCCGGGACTAACACTATTCTTAGATGAGCATCTGGGAACCACTGATTTGTTCAAGTCCCTTCATTTCAGAATTTTAAAAAATGTCTCTGAATCAGCTCAGCTAATCAGAGAAGGGGCCCGGGTTAAAACAGATTTCTTGACTATTTCCCCTAAAATTATACCTACTTCTCACTTCCACATGTTTGAAGACTTATATTCTATTATTGTAAGTAATCCGCACACATATTAATATCATTAGCAGAATATTATGAAGTAATCCACACAATGAAAATTCTACTTGATCTTTCATATTCCAGCAAAGCATCCTGTAATGTTTTTAAGGCAGTCAACAAAGCAACTGTCAACCAATAGACAGATGAATCGTGACATAATCAGGCATGATCACACGCTCTAACATTGCTATGAAAGCAAACGAGCTTTAGCCACACGTGACAACGTGGCAACTCAGAATAAAGCAATTCCCAGAAACCAGATGTGATCTAATACTGTGTCAATCCATTTAGGCTAACTGTGCCGTGATAAACAATCCCCAGATCCCAGTGACTTACTACAATGAAGGTTCTTGTTTTGCTCATGTTTATTGACTGTGGGTGAGTTACTGCTCTAATTCCACCTGTCTTCAGCCTAAGAACCATGCTGGAGGAATAGGGACAGATCACACAATGGCTTACTGAAATGACACATGTCATTTTCATTCATATTCACTGCCCATAGCAAATCACATGAGCAAGCCTAATGCCATTAGGACAGGAAATAAAACCCTCTCACCAGATGGAGTTGCAAATGTCTGGAACGATAGGGCATTCTTCCACAGATACCATTTTTTGATAGCAAAGACTAAGCACCAAAGCCACATATTATTTAGATTTCAGTGCATGTGTGATTTTAAAAGGGTAAGAAATAAAGGCAAGAAAATGACAGAATTCAAGACTGTGGCTATCTCTGGTGGGGTTGAAGGAGGACAAAATTAGGCCAAAGCAATGGATTGGTAATATTTGTATAACCGGGTTGGCAATTGGGTTCTTTAATGTTTATTTATTTTTAGAGAGAGACAGAGCGGAGCGTGAACAGGGAAGGGGCAGAGAGAGAGGGAGACACAGACTCCGAAGCAGGCTCCAGGCTCCGAGCTGCCAGCACAGAGCCCGACGCGGGGCTCGAACTCACAAACCATGAGATCGTGACCTGAGCCAAAGTCGGACGCTTACAACTGAGCCACCCAGGTGCCCCAGCAATTGGGTTCTAATGTGGTCATCATCATATTATCCTTTATAACATGGACACGTAGTTCAGATATTCCTTTGTATATATTGAGAATTATAAATTATAAAGCTAATAAAGGGAAATGTGCAATTATATTGGTGGAATCACCTCACGTTCCACAAAACAGAAGCCTCCGAAGCTATTAAAAGTTGCCTATACTGGGTTTTGTTTCTAAGAAAGAAAATCACCCCTTAGATCCCAAAAGTCTGTAGAGGCCCACAAGGGACAAAGCAGGGCACTTTGCCAAAGTCACTGCTGATACACACAAAATGTGTATTTCAATGGATCCTTCTAGAAATATTTTTCTTTTCTGCAAGTTTGCTTGTGTAGCCTTTTTCATTTCATTAACTGTAAATCCGTTTAACCTTCACTTCATTCCTATCTATTCATCCAGGCACTTGAGGGTTTCAGTACAGTTTCACTCTAATGGGGAAAGAGATACACATGCACCACTGAAATCCAGTATGCTAAGAGCAACAACTGATTTTGAAAAAGATAATTGTTCCACAGTGAGAAAAACTGTAGGGAAAGACAAAAGGAGACACAACTTTGCACAGCTCCCTGTTGTCCACAGTAAAGCCCAGATCCCCGTCACGGGCCTGACAGGCCTCCTGAGCCTGGCAGTGAGCCTCCTGGGCAAGCATCCGCTTAGGACTCCCAAAACGGACTTGACTTATGCTCTTTGGACACCCTTTATGGTGTCCATTTCTGCTTCACATTTCATGGGCGGGGGTGGGGGGGTGTTGACTTCCCCAATAGACTGCAAGCTTCTCAAGAGCAAACAGACTGGGGGGCGTCAGGGGTTGGCATGCCATCACAGACAGCCTCCCTAAAAGGATATTTGACTTAAAAAGGGAAGAAGGTGAGGAGCGATGCCTCCAAGGATCTGGGAGCTGAGAGGCCCACGTAGAAAGAAGAGTCTTTAAAAGATCTGTGTACTTGGCCCATTTGAGAAAGTTCCAGGGCCAGTGTCACTGGGCTAAGAAGGAGAGGGAGAGTAGACAGTTCGAAGTAACAAGGGCCAAGAGAGTAAGGACTCTGACTTTCACTTTAAGTGAAATGAGAGCCGTTGGAGGGTTTTCAGCAGAGAGGCGACTTGATCTGATTTACTCTTTATTATAATCCCTGGCTGCTGTGTGAAATATAGGAGAGAGGAAGCAGATGGGGCTGCAGGAATAACGATGGAGTGACGGCCGCTTGGCCAGAGCAGCAGTGATGGGAAAGAGCCGGAAAGGGAAATGCTAGCCTTCTTGCTGTGTTTTCCAGGTACAGCTGACAGGACCTACTATGGACTGGAGAGTCGAAAACAACCCCAGCTGAAAAGTTGGACTCGCCGTTTTCCAGATTCAAGATGTTGACGAGAGAGGCTGGTCTTGCAGTGGTGGTGTCGGATTTGGAAATGGATATTCATGGACTTCCAAATAGAGAAGTCACGTGGGTAGCTGGGTCTCTGAGTGTGGAGTTCAAGGGACGTCTCTGGGCTGATGACTTAACTTCTTCTACATTACTGTATAGACGGCATCTCCACAACAACAGGGGAACACCAGCTCAACAGATCAGAAACGGGTGTTCTCAGGGTCCACTTTCTCAGATCAGGAGCTGGTGAAGGTAAGGAAAGAGAAAAGCAGCCTCAGACACAGAGCTCTGAACGTTGGCCTCCACAAACAGGCTTCGGGAGGCCTGAGAACTCGCTGGAATTGCATGCAAAATATACGGGGAAGTTGTCCATTTTGAGAAGGGTGCCTATTATCTATTGGTGGATCCCCAAAGTGATCTCCCATGGTTCTAACTTCAACAGATTATTTGAGTGAGAGCTCCACTGTCATTGCACACTCTTCTGACTGAGGGCAGCTTTTCACATCTGTAAAATGAGACTATTTTCTTCTGCTTGTCCTGAGAGTCACAGGAGAAAGGGAGAATTACAGAAACACGTGTAAAACCATCAGTGATCTATCCACAGATCACGAATACAGAGCAAACACTCCTTACTTATCTGACCTAGGACTCGGTTCTTGAACTGCTTCTCTTCATTACCAACCCTCTTTCCTAAGAGATCTCATCTTCTCGCCTGGCTTTTTCACTCTCGTGGCATCAGGGCAGTTATACCCTGACAACTCCCAATAGTGTTTCCAGCCCAGATCTCTTCCCTGAACTGCAGATTCATATATCTAGCTAACCTAGTTCCTACCTCCCTCTTAGAAATGTAATAGGTATCCCAAATTCTGCATGTCCAAAGCTGAACCTGTGATTCTCCCCAAAACTTGTTCCTTCTATATTCTTATCCATTTTAGCGACTGGCATTACCATCTTCGATGCAGTGGCTAAAATCATTGGGATTATCCGAGAGTGTTCTAATTCTCTCATACTCTACATTCACTAGCTAACAAGAGGGCCAAGGGCAAGTTGTCCAACATAGACGATGGTGTATCATTTTGAATTGAAGCTACATGGGAAAAAGCACATGCAAGGACACTGAGACTCTCCTCGGTCCCCTCAAAATGTGGAAATAAAACTACCATATAAAAGGAACCCCTCACTGGACTAAGTAAAAACACATCATTATCACCAGAAATAGGAACTTTAAAGCCAAGAAAGCTATAGAAACAATCCTGGTTAATTTCACTAATGTACTACGTCAGGCCAAATTCCTCTTAAAAGTCCTTACTAATTAAAGCTTTCAAGTGTGTGTTTTTAATCCTGTCCATTCCTCACGAATGCATTTTCTCTGTCTAGAAGGTATAAAAACTGCCCTGCATTATTCATTTGTTTGGGCCTCAAATTCCTTACCGGACCTCTGGACGCAGGTAATAAAACCTTTGGATTTTTTTTTTCTCCTGTTAGTATGTCCTCCTGTAAAGTTTAGTCCAGCTGGAAGACCCTGGAGGAAGTGGAATACTTCTGATGACATTTTCGGGTGATGGAGGGGTGGTCCAGAGCCAACAGCCAAAAAAGAATTCTTGAAGACACCTTTGGTGCAAAAAAAAAAAAAAAAAAAAAAGGTGATTTTATTAAAGCAGGGAACAGGACCCTGGGCAGGAAGAGCTGTCCTGACGGGTAACTTCTTATATACCCTCAGGATGGAAGGTGGTCAGGGATAAAGTTTTTAAGGAATTTTGTCAGCAAGGTTTCCAGGACCTTGAGGGACTAGCTGTTGCTAGGGAAACATTTATCACTGTGTAGTAAAACCTCAGTCATGAGACCCTTCAGATATACATCAGGGGGCCACATGCTTAGAGTATGATTGTCAGCATATATCTTGGGGCCGTTGAGATAAAGGAAGTTTCCAAAGGAATTTTTATAGGTTAAAGTAGACTTACGGGTTCAGGGGTGGGGAGTGGGAGGCGGTCAGGATAATAAGCCAAGGTGCTCTTTTGCCCCTAGCAAAGTGTCATCATCCAGCCAGCTGAGCTCCTAGAGGGAGGTCACTGCGGGTTTCAAGGACCTGCCAATGGCTGTAGGCAATAAGGGAATTTAGTTTTTCGCTTGCCTTAGCTTCCCACATCACTATGGCAAGCGCTTACACCCTTCCTTTGTTCTAGGGTAGCCAGGAGTGTCCTAGGAATGTCACATATATTCCACCTGGGGGCGGGGGAGGGGTAGCCTGTATTTTGCCCTCAGCTCGCTCCACGCTCCTCATCACTTCCCTCCCCACACTTAGCGATTTGGGGTGAAATATCCTGATGCCTATATGTACACGTTTTTAAAATGCCACCACATCTCCTTAAAATTAGGGGACATTTACATATTGACCATTAAGTAACATCCTTATCTCCGTGAGGGTTTCATAATACGTCATAAAACGTCGCCCGCTAGGCCACGTAACACCTGCCAGATCTGACCCCCCAGCCGCCCAGCGCACGACCCCGGGGCCTTCGGGACCGCGGAGCGAGCCTGGCAGAACGCAGCCCAGCCCAGGGGCGGGGCGGAGGCGGGGCCGGAGGCGGGGCCAGGCGGGCCGCGGGAACGCGTCTTTGTTCCGCAGCCGTCCTCCCGCCGCCGACCCCGCCATCTTGGACGCGGGAGCCCTGCAGGGAAGGCGCACCCGCTCCCTCCCGCGTGGGCATCCCCTTGCTAGTATTCCAGAACCAAACCCACCTGACTTCGAACTCGAAAGTGCTCGAGAACGAAGGAAGCGCCTTGGAAATGCTGACGATACCATGTGGCTTTGTCTGCCACCCAAAACGATGGGCAGCCCAAGGCTTAGGCAAACCGACTGCGGCAGAGCCACAGCACGGCTTAACAACTAAACCCCAACGTTAAAAGCCCTCAGATTACGATAAAGGGGCACGACAGAGCGGACAACTAACAATTCTCATACACATTTGGAAGCTGGGCCAACAATAGAACACAAAAGTCCTAAAAACTAACCAAAAGCTACAGATCTTTCGTGAAAAACGTGGGCGGCCCTGAAAAGGGCCTTTTTGTGCTTGTGGAGGTAGCAGAAGTGCCGCAGCGCTCAGCCGCCGAAGCCGTAGAGGGTGCGGCCCTGGCGCTTGAGCGCGTACACCACGTCCATGGCCGTGACCGTCTTGCGCTTGGCGTGCTCCGTGTAGGTGACGGCGTCCCGGATCACGTTCTCCAGGAACACCTTGAGCACCCCGCGGGTCTCCTCGTAGATGAGGCCGGAGATGCGCTTGACGCCGCCGCGCCGGGCCAGCCGCCGGATGGCGGGCTTGGTGATGCCCTGGATGTTGTCGCGCAGCACCTTGCGGTGGCGCTTAGCGCCCCCTTTGCCCAAACCCTTCCCGCCTTTGCCTCGGCCAGACATGTCAGCACCGCTTAGCCACCTCCCGGAGAAATGCATGAAAGGCGTGGAGGCAACCTCCTTATATGTGCAGGATGCGGACCTAATTGAGGACTGGAAGCGCGCACGCGGGAAGGGCCGTTGCCCGGCCCCGCCCTCCGCGGCTCACTCCAGTGACGTCACTGGAGGCGGGGCCCGGACCCTCGGAGCGTGCCCTCCGCGGAGGCGGCTGGACGGTCCGGGGGCCTGTGTGGGACCTCGAAACTTTTTCGGTGCGTCAGACTAAAAAAGTGAGCGTTTTGCTCTACGTTTTGCTGCGTGAGGGGCCTTGGCCGATCGCCGGGCGCCTGCGTTGGCCTGCGGCGACCCCGCGGACCGGCCCTTCCCGCCCGAGCCTCCGTCCGGGCCTCCCGCGGCCGGGCGTCACCCCCACACCGAGCCCGAGAGGGTGTCCTCCCAACGGCGACCGCGGGCCTGGTTAGTGACTCCGAGGCGGAATTCTCGCCCGCGTGCCTTTCCCGGTCTTCCCCTTCCTTCCCTGTTTAGTAAAGTTTGTAACCCTCGCTGAGTATCTGGCCGCCTCTCCCCTCTGCCTCCGGAATTTCAAAGGGGTGGTAACGCTTCCGTCTCTGCCTCTGGCTTTGTTCTCTCTGATTCTGGTAGCGATATTGTTCCGAAGAGAATTGGCAGTTTGTGGTAACCGAGGTGTTGAACCGGCGACCTCAACGTGGGTTTTTCCAGTGTCAGTAATCGCCTCTGAACACAGTTAAGAGCATTATTAGGAGTCGCGTTTAGCCGGAGAGCAGAGTGGCGCAGCGGAAGCGTGCTGGGCCCATAACCCAGAGGTCGATGGATCGAAACCATCCTCTGCTATCTGCTTTTTTCCTGCAACTTTTTAGTTTCTGTAGCCTCGTTTCACAGTAGGGGAAGAAAATAGAGCCTGTTTTGCTTCATTCTGGAGTGAAAATTATTTCCTGAAAACAAACGTGAAACTGTTTACATTCTCCAGAGAGAAAAAGACCGTCGGTCATGGATACTCAGTTGTCATTAATTAAGATGTTCCCCCACCACAAGCTATATTTCTAGTGGTTGCCAAAGGGGTCGTGACAGTCCCATTGCCCTATGAACCTGGGAAAACGCTAAAATAAGCTGAGTGTAAGGGTGAGGACAGGGATGGGAGCGGAGAGAAGGCGTTTTCTTTCCTTCTATATGTAATTCAGAAAAGCTCTACTTGTTAGCTGTGGCCACGTGGCTAAAGCCCAGCGCCAAATCTTTGCAACTACCAGAGTCGGAAACTTTGGAATAAATAAGTAACAGTTTGAGACAGAGTGCAAAGTTTGGGTGGCCACGATTGAACTCTGACCTGAGAAAACCACTTATGTGGTTGATGCTGGTAAATGTGTTTCTACCGCCTGCCTCCCTTTACCAGTCTCCAACAGAGATGCTCTCTATGCTCATGCTTAAAGTGTATGTTTTATATTTCTCTCAGAAAAGATCCCTGTTCATATACTCACGTTGCAAGAGGTCAACTTATAAGATACCAGAAAGCTTATTGTGTGTAAGTTCAGCTTAAACTCACCTTTCATGAATAATTGAGATGAAAGCTTATGTAGTTCCCTAATACGGAAATTAACCACCCTATCTCGCTTCTGTAACTTTGCCTGCTTGCTAAATAGATACCTTAGGCTGCAAAACGCTCCCCCACCCCTTTTACCAAGATCTGGCCTAGGCAAGACCAACATGTAAAAAGTCACCAACTCACCGCCCCACGGTATCTTAGGTGTCTAACTACGATTGGTCATTTTAAACCCTCTTAGGACAAAGAACTTTAAATTGATAGCTTCCCACCAAAACTAAAGTCTGTGTGTCACAACAGAATTGGCTACCATGAAATGCTGTAAATTGCAATTGGGTAACTAAATAATGACCTATTCTGACTTGCTAAAATCCACAGAAGCTCACTGCTACCTTTGTTTGGGGCCATTCTCTACACTTTCCTCCTTAAGATCAGGAGATCAGGTTTGGCCCGGCCGTGAATAAAATCTTGCCTCGCTTCTATTCAGTGTCTGGTGGGTTGCTTTTTTTGTTTTTTTGTTTTTTTTTTTCCGACAGCACCCTGTTTCAACGTGATACTGTGCTAAGCATGAAGTGTTCAAGTAACCTACAGTCTAGACATGCTTTTAAACAAGTATACAGGGGCGCCTGGGTGGCGCAGTCGGTTAAGCGTCCAACTTCAGCCAGGTCACGATCTCGCGGTCCATGGGTTCGAGCCCCGCGTCGGGCTCTGGGCTGATGGCTCAGAGCCTGGAGCCTGTTTCCGATTCTGTGTCTCCCTCTCTCTCTCTGCCCCTCCCCCGTTCATGCTCTGTCTCTCTCCCACAAATAAATAAAAACGTTGAAAAAAATTAAAAAAAAAAAAAACAAGTATACAAGTATGTATAGTACAATTAGGTATTTCTTTTACAAGGTTATGCACAAAGTGCAGCGGGAAGAAGGGAAAATGATGATTTCTGATAGCCCCACGATCACCCACTAGTTGAGTGATTTTCCAGAAGGACTCACCTGACTCAACATATACTCAAAGCTGAGATTTATGACAGCAAAGGGAAGAGTGCAGACACAGAGGGACAAAGATACGCACGGGCAAAGACAAGGGAAGTCTTTCTCGGCCTCCGTCTTCAGAGATGATGCACACACTCTTCTCCTCTCCGGCTGTGAGCTACAGGCACCAGTGAAAGCTGTGGTTGCCAAACAAAGTCCACGTGAGTCCTGGAGCCCAAGTTCTGGAAGGGACCTGGTCACCTACCTGCCATACCCACCCCACACCAGCTACGTGTCAGCAATTTCTAAGTTTACTTCAGATAAGCTGACAACTTGCTTCATAGTGCCCCACCGCCTCGGGTGCATAGAATAACATCATTTCCCAGTAACCGTGTGAACATTCCAGAGTTTGACAGAGGGACGTCACCGCGACTACAGAGATCTGTGGAAACCGAGTGAAATAGATTCGTGGCATCACCCTTGCCCTGGCAATGGCCCAAGTCGGGATAGGTGGCAGATTTTGAGTCCCAACTTGAATAAGAGCTTAGCAGGCAGCCAGGAAGACGCTTCCAGATGGGGGGGGGGGGGAACAAGCCCAAGGAGGCATAACGGTTGAGGGTTTCTAAAGAACTATAAAGCATTCAGTGCGATCAAACATGGAGGGGAGAGAGATTGCTGTATTCAGCAAAGTGGCTGTATTCAGACCACCTCCCACGCACCCTGTAGCTGGAGGCGGTCTGCCCCCCACAGTACACCAGACGGCCGGACAGGCCATGCTCGACGCTGGACGGATGAGATCGGTAGCCGTTTCCGGTCACACGCACTCACAGCCTGGAAGGGGAGGGCACCGCATGCCGCGCAAGGTCGCTCGGCTGCAATCTCCAATCGAGTGAGCCAGCAAGGGCTGCGGGAGGTAAGCCTCGTCGTAACCAGGGGGCAGAGCGACCCCTGGTTCCCTCCAAAAGATCGATTGGCTTATTTTAACAGCTTCCAGGACTGACAGGGAGGGAAACCCATGAGGCTGAGGGGCCGACGGGATGTACCTGGACAGAGGAACGGGCCCGAGGTCTTATCTTGTGAGAAGAGGCAAATGCACAGGCCGTTTGGGCTCAAAGATGTCAAAGGAGCCCTGGAAATGTTCGGGCCTACACTGGAATTCTGAGTTGTGGCAGAAGCGATAGGGAAAGGGCCACGCATAAGGAAGGGAAGGTGCAGTGCAAACAGGTTTCGAATTTGTCTATGGGCAGTAAGAAACCACCACCAGGGGCGCCTGGGTGGCGCAGTCGGTTAAGCGTCCGACTTCAGCCAGGTCACGATCTCGCGGTCCGGGAGTTCGAGCCCCGCGTCGGGCTCTGGGCTGATGGCTCAGAGCCTGGAGCCTGTTTCCGACTCTGTGTCTCCCTCTCTCTCTGCCCCTCCCCCGTTCATGCTCTGTCTTTCTCTGTCCCAAAAATAAAGAAACGTTGAAAAAAAAATTAAAAAAAAAAAGAAACCACCACCAGTTTTGATCAAAGGAGTAATAGGATCACATTTTCTCAGTAGAAGGAAATCTCTGGAGGGGCGCCTGGGTGGCTCAGTCTGTTGAGCGACCGACTTCGGTTCAGGTCATGATCTCACAGTTCATGAGTTTGAGCCCCGCTGACAGCTTGGAGCCTGGAGCCTGCGTCAGATTCTGTGTCTCCCTCTCTCTCTGCCCCTCCCCCTCTCATGCTCTGTCTCTCTCTGTCTCTGAAATAAATAAACCTAAAAAAATTTATTTAAAAAAAAAGAAAATCTCTGGAATTTTCAAGTTGGTGGCCTGATCTTTGACTGTTTTTGTTTTGTTTTGTTTTGTTTTGTTTTGTTTTTTGCAGGGGAGGGGGGGTGTTGGTTTTTGGTTTCACTGCAAACTATGCAACAATGTCTTTCATAACGTATGCGGTTTTAAAAAATCATTTCTTCAGCCTCTCCATTCACAGACAAGAATAAGGGTACTAACATCTTGGAACTTGGCGAACGTGATCGTTGCCAAGAGAGGAGAAAATGACCCGTAAAGCACGCTAGACCAGGAGGCCAAAACATCTGCACACCCCTGCAAACAGGCAGGCGAACGTGACAGACGGACCGAACCCCAACTCAGCCTTCACTGGCCTCCGTCGCACAACCAGGCCCGTATCAGCAGCACGTTTCTGGTCAACAACCGGCAAATGTCCAAAGTTTTCGCCATCATCTCCCACCACAGGTATCTGGGCTATATGTCCCTCGGGTCTCACCAGAAACTGTGCTGATGCCTGAGGGGAAATGTCATGGAAACGGAGACACCAGTCATCCGCAAAAATTCTTTGGCAACCGCCCCCTGGCTTTTCAGCTGGGCATCTGAGTCCCAGCCCCACGTCTCACTCTGCACTGGCAACGTGGAGCCCGCTCGGGGTTCTCTCCACCCTTCCCCTGCTCGCTCGCTCTCTCTCAAAATCAATAAATACACAAAACAATTCTTTGGGCTGGATATCCTCGCTGGGGAACCTTCCCGTAGATCATGTCTCCACCAGGTCAGGTCTCCACCGGACAAATCCATAGTCAGATTTTTGGGGGATGAAGGAATCTTTGAGCTCCATAATCCCCACATTAGAGGCGATGGCAAAATTCCCAAAAAATATGTATGTGAGAGATGGAGCACATGTTTATTGAGCTCCTACTATTTGCCTGATGTTATTCCATGGACAGGGAAAGAAGGACCACGTAAATGATCCCATGTCTGTGCTCCGGAAGCTGCTGATTTACTAGTCAGCACAAGCCAAGATCTATCACAAATGAGCCAAGAGGGCCAGTGCTCCCAAGGTCTGGGACTTAAGAAAATTAAGGAAATGCAGCGTGTGTAGATTGTCGACAGTATCCTTAAACAAGGTCACACAGATTCACTGATGAACTCGAAAGAAGCCATCCAAAATATCAAAATATAAGTGTAAGTCTCTACCACTTTATTGGGCCGAGCACTCTACAGAGCATCATCAATTCTATAAACACCTCGGCCATAGAATGGTTTTACTGCAACACGTTCCGGTGTTGAGTCATCTACCAAATGTAAAACTCGTTAACCATGTCTGTGACACCGCGACAGTGTTTCTCTCTTCATGTACGGGAACCTCAAATAATATCAATGAGCCTGGACCACTCCAAGGGCCTAAGCGACGCCAACAAAAAGCACGCTCTTCTTCTCCAGATAGAGACACGCTGTGACAAGCGCTCTGGTGGCAGGTGACAACGATCGCAGAGTACCAGAGTGTGGGCAGGGGAGACTTGTTAGGCCCCGGGGCCTGCAAGACAGCGACAAGGACGCCGGTGCGGGTGCTGACTGCCTTGTGGGGGCGGTGACACGATCGCCGGGCCGGCGGGCGGCCCGGCACCGAGGGTCTGAGACGAGTGACTGTGGCGGAGTATTAACAGGGAAGGCGCTCTGAGTTCGCTTCTATCCCTGGATGCAGACGAGATGCGCTGCTTTGGCATCTCTTCGGTCCCACGAACAGGTTTTCAGCTCGGGAGTGGGAATGGGAGTGATTTTTCTCCCCACGCTGGACCCATCATGATTGTCAGATCCTACCCGCGGTGAGTCCCGACTCCGGGGCCTCAAATAACCCGGGTAATCTAGTGTAGAAAGCGCGGGCGGCGGGCGCGCTCTTTTGAGACTCAGGACCGGTCGGAAAGCTCATTATACTTTCCAAGTGTTGCGACACACACGTGTACTTGGGGACCACGTGGCCTAACGGATAAGGCGTCTGACTTCGGATCAGAAGATTGAGGGTTCGAATCCCTTCGTGGTTAGCGCTGGCTCTTTTTTTTTTTTTAATGCATTTACTCCCCCCTCCCCCCCCCCCCCCCCGGGGAGGGGGGGGGGCG
>NW_024412467.1:942323-1034013 GCF_014898765.1 Herpailurus yagouaroundi | reverse complement strand
CCCCCCCCCCCGCCCCAAAGTGGCCATATCTCACGCGGTGGGAGGGACCGCCTGTCACCTGTTTTGCAAACCCGTTTCCTACCCTCAACAGGCCATTCTCAAAAGCCTTGGAAGGACCAGTGTTTCCAGGGGAGTCGGATCTGTAAAGCGAAAGCGCTGAGCCTCAGCCTGACGCGGGGCCCAGGGGCCGGCACCGTGGGAACCTGTCGTTTGTCCCCGAATCTCTTCTCTGGTCTCTTTCTCTTCGGGGCTGAGTCTGTGCGTCCTTGGAGGTTCCGGCTGCCGCTGCAGCCTGTGTCACTGGTTTTCACTCTTACCCTCCGTTTCCCCTCTTAACTGCCTTTTTGCCTCCCCTTGCGTTGCCATCAAAAGGATGAGAACAGGTCATACGCAAACCTGAATTACAGAACGGAAAAATTAAGGTCAAGAAAAGAACCCAGCTGTTTCCAGAGTGTGCGGGAAAACAGGAAGACAGAAGGAGATAGTGGTGCAAAGTACACACACACACACACACACACACACAAACCCACATTTTTGTGCCTAAATAACTGAATCTGAAACTTTAGGATGAACAAAGAGTGATTTCCAATTCTTGACTTCCTGGTGAAAGTCTGTTCAAATCACATGGAGCACATGAATGTCTTTGCTAGGTCAGAGCACTGACTGTTAAAACAAGGGAATAATTACCTCTTCCTCTCCCCAGCCTCTCTTTTAGGTCTCCGGTATGACTCTGGGTTTCTCTAGACAGCTGTCGAGTCCAAATTGTAAAGCAAAGTTGCGGCCGGAGCGCCAGTGCCCAGAGGTTGAGATTTCTCAGAGGAGAAAAAGTTGCAGCGCGTGAATGTCGTAAGCAACCACTCACTGCCTCCTTCCTCACAAAATGAACCATTGACACTAAGTATCCCTTATTAAGCCAGAGAAAGGGTATCATCTCAAAAGAACCAGATAAAGTTATGGTTAAGAACCATTTAAGTTGCTCGCATGTTTCTGGTTTCCTGGGAATACGCAAAAGCTTCCCCCTCCCGACCGGATTGGCCTTTAACCCTCTGCACTGACTTTTTTCACCCACACCTTCTCCAGGAGATTCATGGAAGTAGAAATCCTGATCCAAGAAGACAAAAATGTCCCTGATACAAGTTCTTTCCCTCTTTCTTCTTTTCCTTTCCGTTTCTCCTGCGTTCACAGCAAAGGCTACCAAGAGGAGTAGACGGCCTTTCCAGAGCAGAAAGTGTCAAAGAGAAGAAAATCAAAAACGACAGGGCCATCTGCAGACACCCCGAACTTTAAATGGTCATTGGAGCTTAGGGGCTTGTCCCCAAATCCAGAGAATAAGAATATATGGGGCCCCCCAACAGATGTGTAAGCTTTTCCGCTTTCAGAAGGGGATTCAGAAAACAAATAACACTCGCTAGGGATGGGGAAAAGTGGCTGGAAGAACAGAAATAAAGAAGAAAGATTCCTGGATGTGGATTACAAACACAGGGCGTCGGGCCCTGCTGGACAGGGGCAGAACAGATTCATAAGTGTAATATGTGTTTATGGAGCGCACTAAGCTTCTAGGATATAGGATCTAAGTTCCTAGGATCACAGTACACAAAGTATGCAAAAGTCCGTGTCCTCAAGAGACTCGGCGTGGGGGAGAGGGCGAGGGGAAGGGAACAACGCAGAAAACACAGAGGGGAATAAGCGGGTTATATAATGTATAAGGAAATTGTAGGATATATTAGAAAAGATAGGTTTGAAAGTGTCAGGATTTGTATCATGACCGGGAAGCAGCAAAGACTGCATGTCGCAGTCAGCTACTGCCCCGTAACAAACACACAAAACCCAAACGCATAGAAGACACTCCAGTAAGCATTTATTACTCAAGCGTCTGAAGGTGAATGACCTAAGCCAAGCTTAACCGAAGGCTGTATTTTTGAGCCGCGGGTACACCTCCACTTGGCTCCTCGGCCCCCTGCTGCAGGGGCTCTGGTGAGTTTGAAGCGTGTTCCTTTCGGGACCATGAGTGAAATCGCAGCCGCTCCCTGGAGGGGACGTCCTCTCACGAAGATGGCAAACGTATTTAAAGGCCCTGCTTGACTTGTGTCTAATATCTCATTGACCCAAGTCATCCTCAGGCCCCAGCCCAGAGACAAGGGACAACACTCCATCTCTTGAAGAGGAACTGAGGAGTTAGTTACGAGGCAGAGGACTCGGATAAAGACAGGAATGAGGGGCACCTGGGTGGCTCAGTTGGTTGAGCTTCTGACCTTGGCTCGGGTCGTGATCTCATGCTCTGTGAGTTCAAGCCCCGCTTTGGGCTCTGTGCTGATTTTGAATTTTAGCAATTATTCATCCTTTCCTTTTATCTTAATATTCCATATTAAAAATGAGTTCTCAACGTGTATGAATTCTACACACTTTGAGAAAGAGAAGAGTAGCCCCTGACAGCCAGGAACTGGTCTGACTCTCAGAGCTCAGCCTTAGTGTTGCTAGGAGCTGGCCTGGCATTCCCAGCTAAGCCCTAGGAAATTCCTGTTGAACATAAATAATTTCCAGGGACACCAACCACAGGCAAGGCCACCTTGTGACCTTGACGAAGCAAGATGAAAACAAAACACTGTCCGTAATCATGTCTGAACGCAGATGAAAAGCAATAGCGTTGCGCATGTAACGAAAGTTACCAAACCTCCCCTCCTTCCTGGCTCACAGGAGGGACCACTGCATTTTTTCAAACCCATTTTAGCTCTCGTCTTGCTTTGATCCTCTCACCTTGGAGACAAAAACTGTTAAGGTACCCAGCCATCGAGTAACTGAGTCACTTAATAGGTCACCATATTTTGCCCCCCTCCTTGTAACAAGACAATAAATCCAACTTTGATCAACCACGGTGTGTCCTTCGTAGGTCTTGGCAGGAGATCAATTATCTTGAATTTTGAAGCATTAAATATCACTGAGATGAAGCCAGTTAACTTTTATGAGATACCTTCCCTTCATCCATCGCTTAGCCAGGCTAAGGAAAGATAGATTAAAAAGTTGAACATATTCTCTGCATGTCGTAAGAGTGACAAACTGTTCCGGTTTGCTGTATTTTACCACGCTATGGTTTTGTTTAGATACCGGGTGTCTTGGGCCATGTGATAGTGTTTAATTTTTACTTAGGAACTTTATCAGGGTTTCTTTTGCGATTTTTTCCATCTAATTTTTAATGGTCTGATGCTTTCTTTCATGTAGGAGTTTGTAAACCATCTTCAAACTACATATACCATAGAAGCCAGATATTCTTAGATAAAATTCAAAATCAGATAATTGCTTCAGATTTTGTGCTCCGTGGCTCTTCAGTCCTCGTGAGGTTTTTCGAAGATCCGCTGGCTCATGACAAATGTACTTAAGAATTTTCTAGATATCAAAAGTCACAGTGTCAGTTGCAAGATCGGGACATATTGGAAAGGTCTCATCATCCGAAGAACTTGGTCCGCCCGAACCTTAATAAGGAAAGGCCCGTTATATGAGTTTTTTTAAAACAGTTGGCTTGGTTTCTACCTTAGTTTCCTCATCTGTAAAATGGAGACAGGTGACACAGAGGGGAGTTTTCAAAGAGATCATCTCTACAGTCCCTACAAATTGTGTCGTTGTACGCGGTATACCCGACCCTTGCTGCCTGGTTCATAGTAAAGTGAAAACAGGTGACGGCGGAGATTTTATGGGATTATGTGCCACAATTGAGATGCAAATGGCAGAAGGTGAGCAAAGAAGGGAGAAACGAATAGAGGCTGGGGCGCTTGGAAAAGATCTTTGATTTAAACTCTTTCAGCCGAAACACAAAATGGAGAATGACGCCGGGGAGCCTGACTGGCTCAGACGGTAGAGCACGTGACTCTCCATCTCGGGGTCGTGAGTTCAAGCCCCCTGATGGACTAGGATTCTACTTAAAAAAAAAAAAATAGAGAATTGCTTTTCTTTGCGGATTTACGCGAAAGGTACGTGCGAGGTGGGGCTTGCAAAAGGACCTTTTGCCGGAAGGGGGCGCCAGCATCACCTGTGCGCCGGCACCCGCACTGGCGGCTGGACCTCAACTGGGAGACGTGAGGTCACGGCGGCGCGGGGGCGCAGGGAACCGGCCTGCGACCTCCGTCGGGACCGCGGGCCGGAGGGGCCGAGGGGCGGACCCGCGAAGGAAGACGCAGGCTCCGGGACCGGAGTTCCGGGCGGCCGTTCCCCTCAAGGCGATGGGAGCAAATCCACCCTCCGACCCCTCTGTAAAAACGGTTAAATGGGTAAGTTGCAAATAGCCAAAGTTACCGTGTCTGTTTCTTTCCCTACAAGCGCTGCCAACAAGATCGGGCCATCTCTCTCGCAAAGAGCTAAAACCTCGCTGCCCTGGCCGCAGGGGAACCGCCGCGACGAGGATGGGATTCGAACCCACGCGTGCAGAGCACAATGGATTAGCAGTCCATCGCCTTAACCACTCGGCCACCTCGTCACCCGCTGGCGGCGTCTCGGATAAATATTATGTTGCTGTCTCGCGCACAGGTCTATTTTTGTCATTCCCATTGTGTTATTCATGAAGTGGATCCCTTTGCTCCCGGGAAGGGGCCCTCTTACCTTGACAAAGCGAAAAACAAAATAAAGAAGAGACTAACGTCCGGGGGAGGAGGATGTGGACCCGAAGAGAAACAAAACACTCTTCCTAAGGAAACATGGGAGCCTCTGACGGCGGAACGGAGTTAATGACTGCTTTGCTTCTAAAAATCTAACTGGGTTTCGTCGTCCCTCTTAGGGCCCGTACATCGGAACCACCGACTGCATCTATTAGCGCGGGAGATTCCTCGGCAGGATTCCCAGGAGGATGGCCGTCCTGGGCACCATGAGCGCTTCTTAGAAACAGTCACCTCTCCGGGAAGTCCTGGAGGGTGACTGGGCGAGAGCTGGAAGGGAGGCGTGAAAGTCAAACTGTAACCTGTCCCGAATGTCAGGCCAAAGATTTTTGGACTGTACGGAAGGATCGTAGGACCACCCGAGGGAGCTATGTTCTGTGCTGGTTCTATTTGTTTTGTTTGTTTCGTACAGTACGTTTGATTTTTAAAAATTTGCTGTCTTTTTTTTTTTTTTTTTTTTTTTATTGCCTATTTCGATACCCACCGGCCACAGATCCCCGGGAACACGCCGGCAGGTGGATCAGGGGTCTGTGGCAGCGGCCCCAAGGAAGAACACACGCCTCCAGGGATCTTGGGGAATCTCAGTTAAAGGGGTGTTTTTAAAGACCTTATTCAAACAAACATGCCTTCACGTTTCACCTCTGTCTGCCAGATTGTTGACGAAACACAACAGTCTTTCATGATTAAAAACAAAAACAAAAAAACCGTCAACAACCTTGGTACAGACAGAATGTAGAGCAACATCTTCGAGGCCACGCAAGCCTCATATGGGATATAAGCCAAATCTTGGACAACTGAAAGAGGACGTCTGTATCTCACAGCACTCACAAAAATTAACAGGAATTGGATTAAAGACATAGATATAAGACCAGAAACCATAAAACTCCTAGAAGGAAACATAAGGCGGAAAACTCCTTGACATTTATTTCAGCAACGATTTTTTTGGACAAGACACCAACAGCACAAACAACAAAAGAAAAAAATCAACAAGTGGGACTAACGCGTCTGCGGGGCAAAAGGCATCGAGAAAATGAGAGAGCAAACTGTGGAATAGGAGAAAATATTTGCAAACCATATATTGGAGGAGGATTTAATACCCAAAATAGAGGAAGAACTCATACAACTCAAGTCCTATTTAAAAATGGACATAACAACAATCAAGTCCTATTTAAAAATGGCCAGAGAGCCATATAGACATTTGCGTGGACCAGACTGGCACCATCTCGGACAGATCTGCTATGACGGCCACCCCGGGACCTGAAGCCTTCCTGAGCATGGCCCCCAGACACACTCCCCCCTCCCCCCCCCCCCCACACACACACACATTCTTTCTGTCCAACCCCACCCCGATAAGTACACCTTCGGGCACAATGTCCTCAGTCAGCTCTGGAGATACAACTGTGAGTCTCCAACATCTCCTCCAGGAAGTCCTCCCTGTGTGCTCCCAGCCCCCAAGGCTATAAAAGCAGGTCTCACAGGAGGTGGGGTCACCCAAGACACGCATCTGTCCCTAAATCCCCTTGAGAAACCATTTCTCCTCCAACTAGACTTGTCGGCCTTTCCCTTCCGTCTTCCTGCTCCCTGGGCTTCTGGACGTCGTTTTGTGTAGACCTCCCTTTTATGGAACATTTCTCCAAAGAAAGCATCTAACTGGCCAACCTGTTCAACATCGCCAATAATCGGGGAAATGCAAGTCAAAACCACAAGCACCCACATCCGTTAGAATGGCTATCATCATCAAGTCAATAGATAACAAGTGTTGGTAACTCTGTGGAGAAAAGGGATCCCTTGGCAGTGCATATAATACAACAGGTAAAAGGCACAAAGTTGTCACTGTTTTTAAGTTTAAGTGAGTGACGAATTCTAAAATGTTGCGGGAAAGAAAAAGAATTTATCTGGGCTTGGGAGTGTCAGGACGGGAATTGTAAAACATGATGTAAAGAAAGATAGATAAAGGAAAACTATAATCACTAAGACCTGGAAGGAATGTTCCCAGTGGGAAGGTCCCAGCAATTCCTCTCAATAGAGCACTTGGTGACTAAGCAAAAGGAAAAAACGAGCTACCTGCAAAGTATGAGTCCTAGGAGAAGGCCAGAGCCAGACGGGTCTCACTCTGCTTTGGGATCTCTAGGGTCTTTGAAATCCAGTGCGGTAGACATATTTTTTGTGTAATTCCTTCCATTGAGTGTGGGCTGGACCTAGCGACTTGCTCCTAACATACAGCACACAGTAAATGTGACAGGATGTCACTTGCGTGATTAGATGACACCAGAGCGTGGTTTCCAGCTTACCCAAACGTTTGCCCTATTGCTGTCTCAGCCTGCATGCTTTGAGAAAACAAGCTGTCGTGTTGGTAAGATCCATGAGGCAAGGAACCACTGACGGACTCCAGCCACCAGCCAGCCAGCCACTGAGGCCCTCGGTTCCACAACCTTTGAGGCACTAAATCCTGCAACACATGTGTGAGTTTGGAAACGATGGGATCCTTCCCCACTTGAGATTTGAGGTGACTCCAGTGCAGCCAATACTTTGGATGCAGGTCACAAAAGACCGGGAAGCAGAAGACCCGGCCACGTTGACCCTAGAGACCCACCGCAACTGTTAGACGAAGTGTATCTTGTTGTAAGTGCCAATCTGTGGCAATCTATACAACAAATAACCCACAGAGTCAGGAAGGCCTGACGGCCCTGAGATCCCGTGGCAGCGAGGGAATGCCATCGAGAAGGTAAAAGCACAAGGGACCATAAGATTGCCAGATCCGGGTTCAAATGCTAAGCATTACACCATGGAGCCCTTACAGAAGAGTGTCTATTGAAGAAAAGACGTGTCTGGAAGCTGGATGCATATTTTACCTTTGGAAAAAAGTCCTGATCAATAGAATCAATCTAAAGAGCATTAATAGATACTTGCCATTCGTTAACAGAGGCTGTGGTAGTCTGAGTCATGCATTCTAACATAGACCCACATCCCAATCCCCAGAACCCATGAATACATTACCTTACCTGGGAAAAGACACTTTCTAGATGCGATTACATCGAGGAGTTTGAAATGAAGAGATTATCCTGGATTTTCCAAGAGCACCCAAAGCAAGGTCAGACTTAATCATAGGAAATGTGACCACAGAAGCAAGAGGTGATCTGGGGAAGAGACCTCTAGAAGCTGAAAATGGCAATGAAACAAGCCTCTTCCCCGAAGTCTCCAGAAAACCTGCTGACACCTTGATTTTAGACTTCTGATCTCCAGAGCTGTAAGAAGGGTGATTCGTGTTGTTTTCAGCCACTAAGTACGCGGTAATTTGCTACGGCAGCAAGGGGAAACTAATACAGAGGTTCTAAAACATGACCATGACTGGGGCTTAATAGGCATGAAGAAGTTTTGCAGGGCTTTTTCCGGAACACTGTTTAGAGGCCAGAGGAGTTTATAGAGGCTCTTCTCTTGCTGTCATTGAGATCACTGGAAGATGTGCTCGAACTAAGGACAGGAGAGTCAACGGAAGGATCCCATGCCTAGCGGGTTAACCGTCACACCACGGGATCTCTGTATAACAAACCTTCAAGGGAAGACGCGTATCCCCTTGAGTCTGGTCACTTGATCTTCAAGATGTTCGTAAATTCAATCTAAGGAACATTAAGAGAGAGCCTCTTGTCTAGAGAAATTGGAAAGGGGTGGCTGGGGTCTCACTCCACGGCTTGGACATTTTCAAGGTCAGCGTTAGCCTCCAGAACATTTGTGTGAACTGCGGGGGAGAAAAGGGGGGGGGTGGTGTCTGATACGTGAGCCGTTAGGGCCTTAAGACTAAAGAGGATCAGGTTGACATTCAGGAACCCAGGGAGACCAGAATGCTTTCCACGAGGACACAAAGTACTTCGCTTCTAGTAAGTCTGAGAAGAGAGTAAGGAATCACAGGAGGCTCTTCTGGGGAAGAAAGCTCAAGTGTAAAGTTCATGCCCCCACACACAGCAGGATGCACTGGCAAATTGAAACCTGGGGACAGGCGACCAAAACCAAAGCAGGTCCCACCGAGATTTGAACTCGGATCGCTGGATTCAAAGTCCAGAGTGCTAACCATTACACCATGGGGCCACCACACATGGGTTTTGAGGGAATATCTATGAATATTAAATGCAGGGCTTGTCATTCTATTCAGCATGTTATGGACTACAGTATTTATATTTTTTAAATATCAGTGGGAAATCTGCTATATCCCAGACAGCAGATGCTCCAAAACAAACAGGACAATTGGGGCTCACACGCGTAAACAATGTGAAGACCGAGACCCTGCTGGAACCCAAACCCGGAACTGAGGTCCGGGGTGTGACACAGGAGTACTTAGGGCATCCAGAGGATAACCTGGTTTCCCAATGAAGGGGGGGGGGGGGGGGGCGCGATGCAGAGGGAGACCAGGAAGTTCTGGCAAACCGAACACTGGGGGCAGGTGTCCAGGGCAGTGTCGCCCTGCTAACTGGGATGCTGAGTGCTGAGTGGCCCAGTACACAGGTGTCTCTGGCCAAGTCCAGGTACGGGGTGATTTAAGAGAAGAGAAGATACTAAAAGGTTGACAGGTCCCACCGAGATTTGAACTCGGATCGCTGGATTCAAAGTCCAGAGTGCTAACCATTACACCATGGGGCCGATGACAGCTGTGCCCCCTGGCAAGTGTTTGGAAGCTCTTTGCAGCGAGTCGCATGCGTGTGGTTGGATCTCTGTCCTGAACAGGTGCAGAAGGTCCACGTTCCCTGGATCCAAGGGGGCAACAGACTTGTTCGGCGGGGGGTGGAAAGCTCCACGGAGCTCGTCTTTGCTTAGAATTTTCACCAGGGCCCACAGAGGACTTGAGTGCCAATATTCCTAGAAAAATCAAAACTGTGCATTTCCTGACTACCTAACCTGGACGATGAACGTTTGTCTGCCTATAGGCTTATAGAGGAAAGTGTCAATGCTTAAAATATCTCTTCGGACATGTACTAATATAGAAAACTCAAGAAGAAAAAAAGTTAAAGGTAGCATGGGAATTTAATTTCAAGGATTAAGAAGAACTTCTACATTTCCAAGTAGTTTTACATCCTTCTTTTTGCTTATCCGCTTTCTCTAGTAGATCAATTGCAAGTGTAATAAAAGATTAATTTTTGTTACATTTACTCTTATTTCTGTTGCATATACAGTATTGTGTGTCGGCCAGTTTTATCAATCACCGCAGTTCTTTTTTTCTTAGTAAGATTTAGCCAACGTCTGAAAACAAAGCCAGTGTCTGAAAAACTGAAAACAGTTTTGAAAATTCTCTATCCTGTGCATCCTCTCTACAGTTCTGGCTTCCTAAGTGGAATAAGAGGGCTCCAGAAGGAGGGAAGATTGGAAATCTCCTGTTTGAGATACTGATTGCAAAACACCAAATGTGCTCACGAGTAAAAGAGTGATGCACTGAGTGTGCCCAAATTTCAGATTTCGGATTTCGCTTTCGGAAGTCAGACCCGAGCTGGATAGGGAATTGGAAATAAAAAAATTTTTTTTTAATTAAAATAATTTAAAAAAAAAAAGATTAAAGCCTGGGCGCTTTTCAGCATCGGTATAGTGGTTTCAGAAGAAATCCCTAATGTTTTCCCCAAATCATTTTCAAAAAGTTTCTTCCCCCGCTGTTATACTAAAGGACAGCTACCTGCTTACAGTTTCAAGGACAAAGATAACATTACCCAGGAAAACGGTGTATTTCGTGCTGTTTTGTGTGCTTTGCAGCTTCCAAAGTTGGTCCAGCAGGTGTAACACCTGGAAAGAAAACACTACACCGTAGTCGGCAGGATTCGAACCTGCGCGGGGAGACCCCAATGGATTTCAAGTCCATCGCCTTAACCACTCGGCCACGACTACGCGACTGCTCCCCAGCTGTCTGGATATATTCCCATGAGGAATAATATCTTCCCTGTTTGTAAATTGATTTTCCTGCTGGTCTAACAACTCTGGACCGCCTGTCATCATACTAAAAACAACAAGGTTTTGAATATCGAGACGTTGATAACAGAAGTTATTACAAATTGTAACGTTTGCCTGTCGTGGGAAATACCAAAGCCCCTGCGGACTTCGCATTCAATCCAACAGGTGCGGGGGTACCCAACTCAGAGATTGAGTTACAAGGGACCAAAGGGAAGCAAAGACAGGAAGCAGGTGTTTGTCCCAAACTCCCTTGGGGATTCTTACACCTCCAGATCTGGTCCACTCCCTTTTTCTAAAATTTGAGGTTGAGCCAAAGAAGGGTGCCAAGGAGATAGCAGAGGATGGTTTCGATCCATCGACCTCTGGGTTATGGGCCCAGCACGCTCCCGCTGCGCCACTCTGCTCCCCACGCCAAGCTGGCTTTTCAAATTTAAATTTCAAGGCAGTAAATTTTGGCGCCTTCTTACTTATGAGATGTCTGGATGCTTTTCAGCGATTGCCTCCAAGACTGAGAAAGGATACCCCCGGCCCCGTGCACTGCCACGCTCCGCCCCTCAAATGCCAGCGGCTTACAATTCGCCCCGGAAAGACCGACCGGTTGAGGTCGGAGTGCACGCCAGCTCCAGCAGGATGACGTCTCAGGTCATGGGGAAAACCAAACGCATGCCAACTGGCATCATTTATAAGCTGAAATTGCAAAAGGAGGGCTTGCTTTGATCTTTCTCAGCCAAACGGGGATACAAGAAACACTGTTACTTTAAGGTACTTTTAGCTTGTAAGTTTTCGGTCAAAATGTTTTCACCCGCGCGCTGGGTAAAACGTAAACGCTGCATTGGCCGGGAATCGAACCCGGGCCTCCCGCGTGGCAGGCGAGAATTCTACCACTGAACCACCAATGCTCCGCGTGTTTTTGCCCCCTTTTTTGTCCTTATAGCTACAGTTATACAGTCTCTGGAAAGTAGAGCAATGAGATTGTACACTTTTTCCCTAGGATTTTTCTAAACCCAATCAAAGAAAAAATTATACCTAAACATTCTAAGAAAACCTGTGACTTAGAAGTGAAACTGCTGATATGCGGCCCTTGGAGGCTTTTGAAGGTGAAAAACAAGTATAAATACCCAACATATATATAAAAATGTCTTTTCTCCATCCCCCGCTTCCCCCCTTACATCGTTAATGAAAACAAATTCCAAAAATCTCTCCGTTAGGATGCAAGCCAATTCGGTTAATTACTGGGTCAAAGCGCTCAATTCGAGGTTGAAACAAGTTACCACATTTTGGAAAAAAGACCTATCGTCACTCTGCCGTGAAGACCCAAGTTTGTGGAAGAAGGTTATGGTCATCAGACGCGAGAATAGTACAGAAAATGCTGGAAGTAGGAATTCTCCCGAATCCTATCCCTTACACACATCCCCGTGACTTGCCCTTTGGAGGGCGGCCACTGGCCGCCGAGGTCGGTGTGGGGCTGGGGAACCAAAAGCCAAGCGGGACCTGGAAATAAATAGAAGTTATATCCCTTGCTTTTGAGGACTTTTCACTTGTCTGGAGAAAAAGCCAACACAGAGAAAACCATTGACGATCCATGAAAATTATCTTTACCAAAGTGAGCCTCGAGTTTGGTTTTCTGGGAGGTAATGGGCTCTGATAGTCCGGATGATACGAAGCATGTGAGAGCCAGCTTTTCACATGCCTCTATCTCCTTCCGGTCTCTATCTCTTTGCACCTTGTCTTCAGAATAGAGAACTCACAGTATTTACTTGGCAGGTGTGATTAGGCCGCTCTGAAGGGGAGGAAGCTCCAACAGCAAATTGATCTTCAAGTAAGAATTGGGGCCATGAAATAGGTTTCTCCAAACAGGAGAAATAGGTTTGAAATAGGTTTCCCTAGCAACAGAAGAAAACAGAACTGCACAGCATGAGACATAAAAATCAACCTGATCAAGTCACGTAGTGCCTTCGTTCTTGTTTACTCGTGCCTAAAGGGTGCCTACATTCCTCCAGGGGCGTCGAAGGTAAATTCAGAGGATGGCCATTAAAGCGGTTTGAAAAACAACATAAAACCACCCGTCAAATATTAGTTACTGGTTTCTATTCCATGTAACTTTCTAGTGAACCTTCGAACGTCAGAAATTTTACCGTATTTCTATCGGAAGCAGATATCTTCAGTATAACACACATCACTGGTGTTCATGTCAGTGGGGCTGTGTCCCCCCAGGCTGTCAGTTAGGCTCTGACAGGAGGCCTGGAGGCCAGCATGGAGGAAGCCGTTACCGGCCAGGGGAACGAACACGTTATGCAACTTGATCCAGTGGAGTTTTCGGGCTCATACGGTCCAGTTTTGTTTTCTTCTGTTGCTGGGATTTGGAAAAGGCCAGAGGCCTGTCCGGGCCCAATGCCCCGAGAAGCCCCATCACGCGGGGGCCGAAGGGAGGAGCCATGGCAGGGAGCCCCCGAGCAAGTGAGGAAGAAATAGCAAAACTCTGCTTCCCACCCCCAAGGAATACATATTCGGCCCCTGAGTTAACAACTGTCAATAAAAAAAAAAAAAGAAAGAAACACAACCCCCCATGGGCAGTTCCAGCGCAAACCTCCCTGCTCGCTCTCCCTGCTCGCTCTTGAGTGCTCGCTCTCTCCCTTCCCCCTTCCCCCTCCTCTCCCCACCCCCTTTTCTCCTGCTCTCACTTCTCCACAGTGTACTTTCCGCTTTAATAAACTTTCCCACTCCTGTGCTACTTGTCTGCCCTTGAATTCATTCTGGTGACCAAGACCGAGAACCTTCGGCGAGGCCCATGGAGCTGGCTGAGGCCAGGCCCAGGCTCACCTGGCAACAGAATCAGGCAGCAAACAAGGGAGAACATTCCTTTCAGAGGAAAGGGCAAGGACAAAGGCCCTGTCCCGGGAAGGAGCGACACGTATTTGAGGAACGAAAGGCCTGGGCGACAGACGCTGGGTTGTTTTGTTTTAAGGAGGAGGATAATCAAGACAAGATCTGTGTGTACAGACATGCGCCATAAGGACTCGGATTTCACGGAACACGAGGAGATCTGGGACGAGGTCCCTGTCAACACCCAGGGCAAGAGATGTTGATGGAAGAAAAGAGGTCCTGGTGGAACAGAGAAGGAGATGGGCTGTGACGTTTTAGGAACTCACACTCAGTGGGACTCCTGCTCAGACCTGGGAGTGAGGAAAAGGACATCCCCAGGATGGTTCTAGATTCCTGGTTGGGTGGGGGCGGGGCGGGAATGAAGCAGAGAAGGAGGCACACCCTGTTGCAGGCAGCCGGGCGAAGGAACAGTCCAGAAAGCAACCAGAGCAGAAAGAGGGAAACAGAAGACTGTGCCTCCCCCGACGTGGTGACTGTCCAAGAGAGTGTTTCCATGAAACCTTTCTTTAAAGAAGGTTGCAAAGGACGCACTGTCCATTGGGGGGGGGGGGGCGCCCCCCCCCTTACATTTTTCTGCTCGGCCTTAGCCCGCCAGGAGAATCACCACGCGTGCCACACAACTCAGATATTCTGTCCTTTCTGTCGTGTTAAAAACAGGACCACGGGCCCAAGATGGAGTCACCTGTGCTAAGCCCAATCGCCACACCGAGACCTAGACTTACCAGTTACTGTGTTAGCATGTCCCAGAAATGGAATCTTAAACCAGTCAGCGAGAAATCCCTGGGTCAGCACGAGGTAGGTAACCTGCGTGATAGACGCCCGTCATCCCGTAAAGCAACGGGACTCTGCCTGAACCAGCCTGTGTTATGCTAGTATAACTTCCTCGTTCCCAGGCCCTTCCGCCTAGAAGAGTCTCATTCTGTACAGCTCCCTGGAGCTCCTTTCTCTCTACTACAGAGGATGCTGCCCCGGGCTTGAAAGGTTGAATAAAGTCAGTAAGATCTTCAAAATTGGCCCAGTAAATTTTTTTAACAGTCACAACTCCTGGGAGGCCTCTCAAAGTCACCTACTGGGTATACCTTGGAGGGAAATCGCCTTGCTTCTTTACCCTAAAAAAGGTTATGTGCAGTTGACCCCGACGTGATTCGAACACGCAACCTTCTGATCTGGAGTCAGATGCGCTACCGTTGCGCCACGAGGCCACGGGGAAAGGGCCCTTTATCTGCCAAATTAGGATTTAAATAATCCTGTCTCCTCTCCTCCAGATTCTAAAGATTTTCTTCTGTTGATGGGTGGATTGGATCAGCTTTCTCCCCACTACCCACAGCTTGGCTAATGCCTTGCTAAGAAAGTAAAGGAATTGACCACATTAAATATTAATACAAAAACCCAAATGCTCCCTTCTCAGGAAAACTCAGTGCTTTCTCAGGCTCAGTCTTTCCAACTCTTCAGAATTCTCCTGTTTTGAGAACTCTCCTGTGCTTACTATTTAGATCCGCAGTGAAACAGGAATCATGATGGCAAAAAAAACTTGGCAAAACTGCTTTACCCGTCATTCACAAGACTTCTCCCTCTTCTGAAACAGACTCCTGGCCCGGCACCGGCCCGCCTCCCTGCCTTTCTCAGCACCCGCCAGGCCCACCCCGACCTGCTGAAAAGCTGCTGGGTCTCAAAAGCCCAGCGTAAACGACATCACTCCCGGAAATTCTCCCGGCTCCGGCTCCTCTCCGTCAGAATGTGCAGCCTTCTGGTCTGTATAGTTTGTACATGAGCAGCAACTCAAATCCGGTGGCTATATCGCGAGCTCTTCCCCCTTTTTAGTAGCCTGTGCTTGATCTTCCTACAGTGAGTCTCAAAACGCGGTCCCCTGAAGCAGAGCATCAGTTTCAGCTAGGAACTTGCTAGAAAGGCACATCTTTGTCCACGCCCCAGAACTACCGAAGCGGGGACTCTGGGGGTGGGCCTCTGCTGCCCGTATGTCAACAAGTTCTCCAGGAGATTGCGATTGGGGGAAAGGCGGAAAATCACTGCTCCGGCCTGGAGATCATCCCCTTCCAGGATGGAGGGTGGACAATGTCTGAGCCAGCAGGGGCCGCCACAGCTAAGTGCCACAGATCGGGTGCTTTAAGCAACGGATTTATTTTCTGGCATTTCCAGCGACTACGAACCCAAGATCGACCCTGTCAGCAGGTCTACTGATGGCTGTCTTTTCCCGGTATCTTCACTGGGTCTTTCCTCTGTCGTGTCTGTGTCCTAATCTCTTTTTAGAAGGACACCAGTCCCGTTGGATCAGGGCCCACCCATGTGACCTTCCCCTGCTTTGTCGAGGTCTTTAAAAGCCCCACCTCCAGATACAGTAACATCCTGAGGGGCTGGGGGTTAGGCCTTCAACATTGTGAAGGGGGGCCGGTGGGACACACAGCTCTGCCCCTGACTTGGAAGTTTCCAGATGGAAGCCCCTGCTGACAGTTCCTGAGCCCCGCCCTGGGGTGCCAGGATGGAGGGTTCACGGGTAAATGCGACTGCCTCTTTGCTTTTCCCACACTATTTGCTTAGGCCCCCGCTTTCTGGAGTCTGACAACCTCTCTCGGCCTTCCAGATGGCAAGATCTTGTGGCCGTTATCTCCTGTCCCCAACTTGTCCCATTGGAACTTCTATTTTGGAGTTGTTCTGAGAGGGATTCGCGCAGTGCGCAGAAATGAATTCTTGTGTTTATCCCACCATCTCTCCCTGCCACGGTGGTCCCAGGGCACAGGGAGCAATCCGGTTTGGTCTTTGCCTCTCCCGGCTCAGCCCGAGCTCACGGTCCCCTCAGGGCTGTGGCCTCTGCTCCCAGGTGCCGTCCAAATATAAAGCACTGTCTGTTGGTTATTGTCGCTTCACCTTCTTCTCCTCCGCAGTTATCTTGCTGGAAACTTGACAACATTTCTGACCCTGCGGCCCAACTTGTTTCCCCCACTAGACTGTAAGATTTCTTTTTTTGTCCTCGAGATTTTATTTAAATCCCAGTTAGGTAACATACAGAGTGATATTGGTTTCAGGGGCAGAATTCGGGGATTCATCACTTACTCACACCACCCAGTTCTCCTCCCAACAAGTGCCCTGCTGATGACCGTCACCTGGTTCACCCACCCCCCCCCCCACCTCCCTCCATCAACCTCTGGATGGTTCCCTACAGTCAGGAGTCCAGACTGTCAGACTTCTGAGGCCTTGGAAACGCCTTGCCTTGCAATAATGATTTCACGATGTTGCAGTCACAGCGCCAAGATGATTTTCCTTCCCCAAATGTTCCCCACACACCCCCTCGCGCCACGGGAGGACCACGTGGCCTAATGGATAAGGCGTCTGACTTCGGATCAGAAGATTGAGGGTTCGAATCCCTTCGTGGTTGCTGCGGGGCTCGCTTATTACACTCCAGGCCCTTGCTGCTGTCTTCTCGGTTCAGTCCGTGAACAGATTCTTCTCCTTCTGACGCTAACCTGATAGTTTTACCCCCCACCCCCTCCTCCCAGGTCTCCTCCACACCCCCGCCTCCGTTTGCGACCCCGCTGCCCTCCCCGCGAGTGACTGGCCCTCGATGTCGCTCACCCCCTCTTCTGGTCGGCAGCTGCCCCCGGGAGCTTCTCGGAAACGCGGACCTTGCCGGCCCGTCCCCGTCCCTCTCGGCGGGGCGCCCGTCCGGGAGCCCGGGTTCCCAGCCCGGCTGCAGGGGGCGCTCTCCGGCCCCCCGCGACCGCTCGGCGCCCCGCCCCAGACCCCGCCCCGCGCTGCTGAGCGCCCGCCCACCTGCACCCCCGGGAACGCGGGAAAGCGAGGCGGCCCTGGGCACCCCAGGAAAGACCGGAGGCTGGGGAAGGCAGGAAAGAGGTCACGCTCGACGGCAGCCTCTAACAAATGTAGGCAAGGGGTAGGATTAGAAGACCCACCACCGTCCGCAATCCCCAGAGGAGTAAGAGACTCAGCAAAGAGCATTAAGGATCTTAAAACCCTTAACAGGGTTAGCGGGAAACAGCACGCGCGTGGTGGTAAAGGACCACCCCCAAGGTTCCCTGCTAATTGCAAAGGAGAAGAAAGCTCGGAGGGGACCGCTCCGTCTTCCCTATCAGTTGGATGCCCCGACAAATGCCTCTGGATGGGAACTAGGTACTGGAATCAAAACGATCTAATCCATCACTGTGATTTAACTTCTGGTTTAGAGAGCAGGGAGGAATAAATTAAAAGTTGCCTCGGGAGACAGGGAGACAGAGTCAGAATGTGAGACGTTTTAGAAGATAACCGGCTTGGATTTTTTTTTTTTTTTTAAGTCAATGTCAGAACAGCAACAGCAACAGGAAGTTGGGATGCTGTTCTAAACAGAAAGGGACTAAGGAAATGTCGCAAATCAAAGGCAGAGGCTCAGCACCGAGAACCCGCACCTTGTGAGGACGAGCAGACGCTTCCTCGCGTCAGGACTTCCCGGGCTCCCTGGACAGCGTGGCCGGAAAGGAAGCTGAGAAGGTCAGATAGCTCCCACGACGAGGGCCTCTTCTGCCGTTTGTGCCCTTTTTATAGGCCACAAAGTACCTTTTAAGACTTTAAAGGAGGGAAGGGACACAATCAGATTTGCACGCTCAGGTAAAGACATCGGTAGGTGGTGACCCAGCCCGACCTACGCCATCTGCCCCAAACTGCGTCTCTGGTGTTCTCTCTCATCGCTGCCCCTCCCTGGGCCCCTCCAAAATGCAATGTTCCAGCCAGACAGAACTTTCTTCAGTTTCTCTCCTGTTCTGCGAGGTTTCGGTGTAGAACACCATGCACCTTTCCAATTTGGCCAGCTCCCACACATCCTTCAGATCTGAGCTCGAATATGATTCATTCCACATATATTCATTGACTACCCATTTGCCCGTTCAGAGGTAACAAAGGCAGAACCGGAAACTGTCTTCACGCAACTCGGAGTCTAATGAGTGACTCTCCAGGCAACCACCCAAGGTGGTCACGTCTGGGACCTAGCACTGCTCCAATAGGCCACGTGGCTCCCTGGACCTCTCACTTGCCATACCCAATTGTAAATGTTCACTTCTACCATTGTTTACTCTAGAAAGCCCTCAAAGGAGGGGCTATATTTTTCTTGTTCTCCATTGAGTGAGCAGCACCTAGCAGAATGCATGACACGTGATTGTGCTCAGAATAAAATTTTTCAAAGAATGAAGAAATGAACCCATTCAGAGACAAGAGCCTGGAGGTTAAAATACTGCTAAGAAGTTGTTGCAATCACTCCTGTGAAAAACTGTAAGAAGCTGATCTAAGAAAAAGGGCCTGTGGCTCAGGAGGAAGAGCCAGATTTGAGGAAAAAAATTAGGAGGTGGAACTGAAGGCTTGATAATCTACGGGCTGTGGGGAGAGAGTAGAGAAAGGAAGAAAGTTAGGGGGAGTTCTAAGTCTTTGGCTGTGGCTCCCGATAAAATCTGGGTTGTTGAAGGAGGTTCGAGTTTGCAGAGATAGGGTAGAGCATTCATTTTGGGACATAGTGCTTTTGAGATGCCCATGCACGGGCAAAAAGAAATTACCAAGCCGGCATATATTATGAAGCCCAGAAGAAAGGTCTGGGCTGGAGATTATTTTCAGCACATGAGCATGGATTATCAGTCATGTCTTATCCTTCTTCTGTTCACAGAACGGAGCTATTGATGAAGTACAGAATCTCCTATTTGCACACTAATACACCCACGCTCCTACACATACAGATAAGATTGTGATAATAATCGTTGTGTAGTTTCAGAAATGCGGCGATCCTGGGGATCTGTTCTTGCTCTGACGGTGATCTTTGCAAATACGGTTTAACCATCATCCACAGAGTATCAGATACAGTTGTTTCCCCCTTGGGAGAGAAGGCCCCATGCAGTGAAGCAGATTTGACTGCCAGAAATATTTTCTCCTTCCCTACCCCATCCAACGACATTCCATCAGCCGCTTTAAAATCTTTTGAGCTTTACCAAGGCACAAGAGACAGGTTTCCCTGTGGAACATCTTGATGGGTCCCCTTTCTTGAATTTGAACGTGATGGTTACAATAGCAGCTGACAATTTATTGAGCCCTTGCCGTGTTCCAGGCACTGGGTTCGGCGCGTGAAGACATGGGGTGTCTGTGACGACATCTTTGTCCGGTGATTCGCTGAGAATTAATGTCCTACTGCGGCAAAAATACGAGGATTTTTAAAGGATTGTTCGAAGGCAATTCTTTACAGAGGATTATCGCCACAAATCGCTGATTTGCATTCTAGAAAAGACCCAAAAAGCATTCTCAGGTGGCCACGTGCTGGAACGCAGGTTGGGTGAGACTTCTCTGGTGTCATTAGAGGGGATCGTTTGTTTCGTCCTCTTGTGTTACTAAACCCTGAAGTAGCCTAGAATACATGATATATGGTAACATGGAGGAAGTGGGAAGAGAGTGTCACAGTAGCTGTAGTCGTGGCCGAGTGGTTAAGGCGATGGACTAGAAATCCATTGGGGTCCCCCCGCGCAGGTTCGAATCCTGCCGACTACGACGGGCGAGTTTTATATATTTGCTCTTGTACTTGATCTTCAATTACAGCCAACTTTTAAAACCACTAAACACCCGTTCAGACGTTTGCAAGTTACATCAAAATGGAGGAATTCTCACTGACCGCGAAGGAATCCTATTGGATGAGTGAACCGAAACAAAAGAGCCAATAGAACGCTTTCGTTTGAATTCTGAGGTTTCGGGCTTGGAAATCCTGGTGATAGGGACAAAGGAAGTTGGAAGAGAAGATTCCACACATTCATATTTAGAGCGACCTAGTAAGTCTACCACCACCTTTTTCCCTAAGTGTAAATCGCCTTCGTGTGTGTAGGGGCCAGTGGCGCAATGGATAACGCGTCTGACTACGGATCAGAAGATTCCAGGTTCGACTCCTGGCTGGCTCGCCATTTTGGTTATCCACCTCCCCTTTGGAGGTTCACAATCTCCATCTTCCTTAGGCCGCTGCAATTATATATGTAAATATTTTTAAGCCCTTTTAAAATTTTCTTTTGTAATGTGATTTGACACAAAATAACAAAACTGCTAATAAGACACGCCTCAACTGTAGTTCATATTCTTCTTTTGGATATGTAAATTTTCTTCACATCACATCGTTCAATGGTTTTCAAAATCGACTAGTCCTCACATGAGATGATCAATACCAAATAGAAGGAAGACCTTTCAAAGGCATCGAAGTTTCACAAAAAAGAGTATTTCTAAATACCAATTCTTTTCCTCTCTCTCTCTTTTCTTTTTTTTTTTCAAGATTTAATTTTTTAAGAGCAGTTTTCGATTCACAGCAACACTGAGAGGACGGTACCCACGCGTGCCTTCACACGTGCACAGCCTCCCCTGTTACCGACATCCCCCACCAGCGGGGGGACATTTGTTACAACTGAGGAACCTACTTTGATACGTCACAATCACCCAAAGTTCATAGCGGACGTTACAGTTCACCCTTGGTGTTATACATTCTGCGGGTCTGGACAGATGTGTAATGACGCGGATCCATCATTACAGAACCGCGCAGAGTATTTTCCACGCCCCTCCCCCATCCTCTGCGCTCTCTGCCTATTCATCTCCCCCCACCCCACGCCCGGGCCACCACTGATCGTTTAGCGTCTTCGTTGTTTTGACTTTTTTCACAATGTCCTACAGTTGGGATCGTATCATGTGTAGCCTTTCCGCTTGGCTTCTTTAACCTAGTAACAGGCATTTAAGTTTTCTCCGTGTTTTCTCGTGGCTTGGAATCTCATTTCTTTTCATGCTGCGCTATCTTCCATTGTCTGCAGGTCCCACAATTTATTCATTCCATTCACCTACGGAAGGGCATCTTGGTGGCTTCCAATTTTGGCAATTATGAGTACGCTGCTACAAACATCTGTGTTCATGTTTCCGTGTGGACACATATGTCGACTCCTTTGGGCAAATGACCAGGAGGGCAGTTGCTGGATGGTATGCTAAGAGCATGTTTCGTTTTATAAGGAATTACCAAACCCTCTTCCACAGTGGCTGTGCCATTTTGCCTTCCCTTCAGCAATGAATGAGAGTTCCTGTTGTCCCACATCACTGCCAGCATTTGATGCCAGTGTTCTGGACTTTGGACATTTTAAGAGGTGATTTTTAATTTTCATCTCTCTCATCACATGTGATGCGGAGCACCTTTTCATATGTTTTTTAAAAAGGGCCTTAACAGACATCACCGAACATATAGACGGCAGATGGCAAATTTTGTTAGGTTTTTATTTCTATCCTCCTTTCTACATGCATATAATTTAAAGAGTCAAACATCGCACTAGATTTGAAACAGGAATTAACAATCTCATCTTTCCCTCTCGCTGAGCTTTTCGTGCTTTGGGACGAAAAGGACTGTACTTAGCAGAGGATGGTTTCGATCCATCGACCTCTGGGTTATGGGCCCAGCACGCTCCCGCTGCGCCACTCTGCTCCAGGCATGCGCCTCTTCATAATTAACCTTCAGTTTCTGTCTGGTTTGCCCATTCCTCTCGCTGCCTCTGCAATCTGTAGAGTTGGAAAATGGGTTCTCTTTTTTCTCTTTAGAGTAGTAATGATTTGTCTTTTGTAATTCACTAGCCCTGGGCCTGAACTAACGCCCAACAGAAGGGTGAAGAAGAAATGGAAAAGCTTATTGTGGGTATGCTTCTCCGGGGCACGAAGGCGTGATTCGATGTGACACCTGATATTGTGTATTGTGTGAATGTGTACGTTAGATCTGGAACAGAATGCCTGCCTGTAACCCACTGTCGTGTCTTAAAGCCATTCTAAGTTATACAAAATAATAGATTCTGATGCAGGAAACGTGCTTGCACTTTCCCCTGTGCTGTGGTGTGATGGTTCATAATCTTTGGGGGGGGGGGGGGCGACGGAAGTCTTGAGCCCCAGGTGAGAGGAAAACGCACATTCCCGCACATATACTTTACATTGACTTTCAGAGGGTTCGCAGAACTTCCAGCCCCGAAGACTTTCTCTGAATTGGTGCTTCACTCCCTACAGACTCAATCTGACAAACAAAAACGTTCAGGTGTTCTCGCGTCTGGAAAGGAATTGACCTCTCCTGTGCCTCGAAGTGGTAGGGAATCGCAGAGAGCCAAGGATGGACGGCCTGGCAATGCGATCGCCCCGGTCTGGAAAGGCTGGCCCATGTGTGGAGCGGGTGAGCGAAGGTCGCCTACTAGAACCGGTCGTCTGGGAACACCTGCTAAGCTTGCGAAGTTCGGAGGGACCTACAGATGAAGAGATGGGTCCGCCAGCACGGAAGTGAGCGTGTGGAGAGAAGGCAGGGAGGGTTGGGAATATTAAGGGACGAGCCGGTGAAAAGTGAAATCGAGAACGTTTGCAGTGGGTCTCTGTGGGCCCCCGGATGCAGTAACAATATCGTACGTTCCTGCGTATGCTCGCCTTTTATTTACATTTTAAGGGTATTTTAAGGGGGGGATCCAAGGCCGGAGAAAGCACCTTCCTACACCCCCATCCGTCTCCCTTCTCAGACCAGAGCCTCCCCCAGAGACTAAAACTACTGACCCCGACGTGATTTGAACACGCAACCTTCTGATCTGGAGTCAGACGCGCTACCGTTGCGCCACGAGGTCCTCGAGGGGCCGCGGGGTTTCTTTACCTGTCAACCTGATCCGTGGAATCGATTTTTCCGCACCCGGTGAGGACCGCGCGGGTGGAACGCGGGCCCTCCAATCACTCCCCGACTCTGCGTCCCAGTTGCTTCTACTTGACGGTCCTTCCTTCTCTATTTCACTCCTGGTTTTCTCCATCTTTATAAAAACAAACAAACAAACAAACAAAAAACAAACACGTTTGCGCGAGTTTTGTTGTTTTTGTCTTTTTTAGAAATATGGCTATTGAAGGTCGGTCGCTCCGGACAGGAGTGGGGGGGAGACAGCAAAGAAAAATTGTGTTCCCCACCCCCGCCCAAGTCAGAGGTGCCACCAAGGCGGGCTTGGGATCTGTTTCCCGAGTTGCTCGTAGGTTCCCGCGGTGTTTCGGGGAGGCAGGGGGCGGAGGCTGACGCGGGGCGGCCCGCGGGGACCCGAGACGCACCTGCCGGCGGATCACGGCGTCCCTGCCCCCACCCCGCGCCCCCTGTTCTCCTGCGCGGCGGGGAGACGCGATTGCTTTCCCGCTGCCAGGGGTCCTTCAAAGTCTCTCACTGGGTCTCAACCCGCCCCCGAAAAAGAGCAAGAACTCTCTTCCTGTGTGAGCAAGTAGGCCTTTCTGGCGCCGGGGGTTGGCTGGTGAAAGCACCTGTCTTGAAAGTTGGAGACCCCGCTTGTGCATCTCAGGGAACGTCTTCTGCAGACCTGAAATCACGCAGACCATCTATCTCCTCAAAGAGCGAGAGGTGTCTCTGAACTCCCAGAAAAGGACGTGCGGGAAAGTGATCCCCATACCCTTCTCCGGAAATTAGGGTTTCCCTTTCTTAATCTTGAAAAATGGGTCCAGCGCCCCGGTGCGGGCTGGGAGTTGTAAAGGACCCTGGATACAGGACTGAAGGACCTCGCAGGTAGCGGTGCACCCTTGATAGGTTATGTCCAGGTGCAGTCACTCCGTGGGGTGGGGGGACGAGATTAGGGACCTGGGTGAGGGATATGCTGGAGCCCGCCTCATTGGGAGGTGAGGTGAACCAGGCTTTCAGAAAACAAACCTCCAAAGGTTCGGTAGAAGCTGAGGCCACTTAGGAAAAGAAATGGGGGTACAGGTGCGCTGCTGGCAGAGAATTCAGTGTGGCCATAGCCGACTGAAAGTTAAAAGTTATGCTTTCCTCCGCTACCTATACAACGGGGATAATGTTAGTAGTGCCCACCTCCTAGGCTGGTGTTGATAAATGCAATGTGCTCGAAACGGGCTTATATATTCACATATGTTTAGAACGACGCCTACCGGACAGCATGAGCTCTCAGGAAAGGTTAGTGTAGGCGACACCGGTTGGCTCAGCGACAAGAGCACGTGACTCTTGATCTAGGGGTTGTGAGTTTGAACCCCGCGGTCGGTGCAGGGGATATTTTAAGAGTAGATAAACTTTAAAGAAGTAGATGGTCCTGCGATTACTACCCCTATGAAGTTTGCACGCTCACAGCCTGGTTTGCCGGAGACCGGAGGTGAAATTCACACGTGTCCACTGCTACTTTCCTCCACAGATTGGGAGTTCCGTGTCATCACACAGAATTAAATGCATTGGCTTATTTCGGGTGTTAGAAATACTCCTTAAAAAAAAAAAAATAAGTAAAATCAGGGGGGAAAAGTAACATTGTTATCATCCCAAGTTACCGCAAAAATCAGAGGGGGCTGCAGATGAGTGTGTGAACTAACTCAGACCCCGCGCCTGAAATTTATGAATGTCTGTTTCTTATTTATTTTTGGCAGCTGAGACTTAACACTCAGTGACACACTTCAGCTCATAGAAGTTTCCTCGTTCATGTATTTTAGTTCGTGTTTAATGCTCATTCACAGCACAGCTGATTTCTGTCTGGTTGTTTATAATCCATTTTTGCTAATATTGGAGGAATTCAGGATCATATTTTAAAATGAAATTGTTATCCATTCTCCCTAGCAAGTTCCCAGAGCTCCAAGCTGCTTCTCCCTCTTGCCTTGTTTTGCTGCCTGGGTAGCCTTTTCTTTCCCAAAGCGGGAGGCCCACGATCCCAGGCCTTATAGTCGTGATTTTGCTAATTACCTTCTTCCGACATGAGGCTCAGGCAAGAGAGTTTTCAGGGCCTCTCAAAGCTGCAGTCTTAGCATCGAATCACCCTTACTGTTTGTTATGATCCTGAAGCATGGTTCTGATAGCTGGCTTTGTCTTTGTGTCCATGTTTTCTGTTTCTTCCTAGTATCTGGTCCAGAAACTTGGATCTAGTCCTGAAGATCTAAGGAAAGGGACTCCAGGAATAAACCCTTTGGTTCTTGCCAGGCCCCTTCTCCACAAGGTCTCCTGCCCCCCCCCCCGCCCCCCATCCCCTACCTGCTGGCAGTTCCCCAAGGAATCAGTACTTATCTGGGTCTCCAAACGTCTTTCTTTGTTCCTCTCACACATCTCAGTACTGAGGACTTGACACCCTCCTTAACAAGACACATTGCTGAAATCTTCATGGAACCACCTCACCTCTGTGGGGTCGTCTCCCCTCCCCCAGGCTGGGTTCTCTCCTGATTCCTGCAGGGGGCCACCCTCTGAGTCTCCCCTCCCCACCCTACTAGGTAGGCCATGATTCAGACCGCCTCTGCAATGCCAACATAAATTTGTGTTTAAGGGGTAGACGACGGGGGTCAAGTGTCATTAAAGTGTGTTTGAAACCTAAGGAAAAGATTCACACCCATTATGGTGGTTATTACCGAAAAAGAAAAAGGTGTTGGCAAGATATGGACAAATTGGAACTCTTACGCATTGCTGGTGGGAGTGTAAAATGATACAACCCCGTGGAAAACAATGTTGTGGGTCCTTGAAAAATGAAACCTAGAATTACAATCTGACCCAGGAATTTCACTTCTAGGTATATCGGCAAAAGGGTTGGAAGCAGGGACTCGGGCAGCTACATGATACAGCCGGTGACATTGTATCATACTGCATGACTCCCCTTACCCGAGGAATAGCGTAGAACAGTCAACTTCAGAGACAGAAAGTAGAATGGTGGTCAGCAGGGGCTAAGAGGGAAGGGGGCAGAGTTCTTACTCAATGGGGACAGCTTCAGGGGCGCCTGGGTGGCTCAGTCGGTTGAGCGTCCGACTTCAGCTCAGGTCACGATCTCGCGGTCCGTGAGTTCGAGCCCCGCGTCAGGCTCTGGGCTGATGGCTCAGAGCCTGGAGCCTGTTTCCGGATTCTGTGTCTCCCTCCCTCTCTCTCTGCCCCTCCCCCGTTCATGCTCTGTCTCTCTCTGTCCCAAAAATAAATAAACGTTGAAAAAAAAAATTTTTTTTTTTAAAAATGGGGACAGCTTCGGTTTAAGATGATGAAAAAGTTCTGGAGATAGAGGCTGGTGATGGTCTCACTGAATTGCCACTGAATTTACACTTCAAAACTGTTAAAAATGGCAGGTTCTTGTTTTGTTTTGTTTTTAAGGTTTATTCATTTTTCAGAGACAGAGAGAGACAGAGCATGGTGGGGGGGGAGGGGCAGAGAGAAAGGGAGACACAGAATCTAACGCAGGCTCCGGGCTCTGAGCTGTCAGCACGAGCCCGACCCCGGGTTTGAACCCACAGACCGTGAAGTCAGATGCCTAACTGACTGAGCCACCCAGGCGCCCCCAAAATGGCAGATTCTTATTAAGCAAGCTGAACAGAATGGATTAGAAGAGGGATCAGAGAAAATGAAAGGCCAGACTTGCTGTGGCTGGCAAGCATCCAGGCAGCTTGTGACCCCCTCCAGCCCTCGAGGACTTCCTTTATTGCTTTACCACCAGAGCCTAGCTCTGAGTCACTTTTGCAATTACCTCCCTGAGCATATGGCCCGCTGACGCACATCCTAGGGGGCTCACGCCTGACCTTCCACTTGGCAGGAGTAAATAACTTAACCTTAGCAGCTGGCCCCTCAAGGTGCTTAAAACTGCTGCCAGATTCCTTAGAGACTTGCGCTATCTTTAGCCCCCAGCCCCCAACACCTTCCAGTCGCTTCTCACCAGCACAGGTGCGGCTCTTTCTGTCCACCGGTCCTGTCCCCGTGCTTTCATAAAGGCGCTGTTTTGCACTGAAACCATCTCAAGAATTCTTCCTTGACCGTTGGCTCCCCAGCCCCAGGTGACATCAAGAGTAGACAGGATAGACGATAGATAGATAAGCAAATTCAAATATAAAAGGACAAAAAAAGAGTGTACAGTATCTATAAATTTGATTGTGTGTCCCAAGTTATAATATAAAAGGTACTTCTCACTGTGCATCACAGTACAAAAAAAAAAACAAAAAACTGTGAAATTATGTGAGATCGAAGACATAGGAACCAGGGAGCAGAACGACAGGATGGAGGGACGCTCCTCAGGGTTCCCTCCAGGTGTGGACCTGTCCTGTGGAGGCCCAGGGGACCCACCGACCCCCTCGCCAGGAAGCGGAGGGAAGAGAGGATCTGCGTGGTTGCTCGCTGAGAGACCAGGGCACAAGGTTGGGGAGGCGGAGGGCACTCACCCACCGGTGACTCCTCGCCGCCCCTGGACAGGTCAGAACTCTTCATCCCCAAAGTGAGATTCAATTCCGAGGAAACAGGGAGCCCCCACATTAAGCCCTGAGCGTGTGGCCCACAGCGTTCAAACCTATTCACGGCTCTCCTAATTCTATTATTGTGGTAGGGTCCGCTCCCCAAGGAGAGAGAAGAAAGGCCAGAAAACTTCAAGGTAACCTGGCTATGCGCCTCCGTGCAACATCCCTCGTGACCTTGTAAGCTGAGACCACTTACTCAGACTAGGTGTCTGTGTGTGTTACCTACCATATATGGGAGACCAAGAAATAAAAAATGTATTAAAAACTGCCACGTGACCTTGGGCGCTCGAACCCAACTAAGCGGGGCCAGCGCGAATAAAGCTGCTTCCTGGAAATTAAAAAGCTTCGGTGTCTCGACTCTCTGTGCGGGAATCCTGCTACCTTATAACGTTCTTAAGGGCAAAACCCAAACTCTTCGGTCCTGGGGATGCCCTGGGGTTCCCGCCCGGCCACCTCCGGGACCAGAGGTGACCTTGGCGGAGAGGTGGTTTGTTCCCCGCGCGGGGCGCATGCAGACACGCGTGGCGGCCACTAGGGGGCGGAGAAGCCTGCCGATGAGCGTGGGGGGGGGGGGGAGGGGGGAGGGGAGGGGGGAGGAGGGCCCTGCGGGGGCGGCGCCCGCCGGGCCGCGGGGCGGGCCCCCCCCCGGGCCCCCGCGCCGGGGGGCGGGGAGAAAGAGCGCAGGAGGTCGGCCGAAAAGAACGACCGAGGTGGACAGAGCAAGGGAAGGGGAAAGCAGGTTATTGCCGGGAAATCATAACTTTCTGTTTGGCAGTTAGGAAACTTCGCATCTGTTAACAAAAAGTCAGCTAAGTACATTTGAAGATCTAATTGGCTCTAGTAAGCGATTCACGAATCGGGCAGCATCCCGTCCAGCAGGCAGAGGGGGAGCTCTGAGAGGCTGTGTGAAATGGGAGGCGTTTCCAGGAGGGAGGTGGGGCCAGGCGGTTATCAGCAAAAGAAAAGGAAAGGTTGCTTCCCGCAAAGTCACCTTCTGTTAGGCGAGGGGGGTGGCGGATGGAGAGGCCCCTGTAGCAGATTACCTCGTTGGTGGAGACCAGAAAATTCCTAAGTGACCAGTTGAGACTGCTTGTCTGGGGGAGGTTGAAACTGCAGTTTCAGGCTAGGTATAAAGAAAGCCCTGGTGTGGGGACTCCGCCCAAGTGTCTCCACTTGGGGTCTGTAGTTTCCTTGTTGCCACATTTAACAACGTGTTATAGATACTGTCTCATTTTTTCCTAACACTTTTATTTTCAGCCTGAAATATTGTGGATTAAAACCAGAAAGGCTGCTCTATCCATGAGGAGGCACATTTTCGGGGTGAGGATATCAAGAGTGCTAGACCTTCCCAGTGTTTTACAGTTTTATTAAATCCATTTCTGTGGTTATTCTGGACAACATGCCAAGGGGGCAGTCCTCCTGTCGGAGCTCAGACACGGAGACAAAAGGCTAGAGCAGGGCTCCAAACCTTACGGATCGTCTGGTCTCCTGGAGTCGGCGCTAGTGAGAGGGAGAGAAAATAGACTAGGAACGTGCTAGCAAGGATGGTGACCCATATGTTACGCGGAAAAAATAAACGTGGAAGAGAGATAAAGGCAGGGGAGGCGGGAGTGATCAGGAAGGATTCCGAGCAGTCTCTTCATCTGTAAAATGGGAACAGCAGCGCCACCTCGAGGTTCTGATGAGGAACAAATGAGTTAGCATAGGCCTTAGCGAGCGCTCCCTAGATGTGAACAATAAAAAAAGAAATTGAGAGAGACAGGGAGTTTATTACTATAATCATGACATTTGGGGCTATTCCTGTTTCAGAGATTGGATTAATATTTTAGCTTCACAGAGCAGAGCTACAACAAAAGATGGAAAAAAGGTACGAGGATTTTGCACCGTAGGGGAAAAAGCTTTCTCACAATTAGCCTTGTTCCTTGTGTAAGGTAATGAGCTGCCAATCGGGTGGGGGGGTGGGGGTGGGGGGGTGTTAAGCAGAGATCTGATGCCTGCCGGTGAAGGATGTACTTGAGAGGATTTCTGCATTTTGTGGGCATCTCAGGTGGCCAAGGCTTAGAATTCTTTTCAAATATCAAACTTTATGGTTCAACTTAAAATTTACCCAGAAATTAATCTGACCTGTATTGAATGATGCCCAGTGACCCAACAAATCCTTTTTGAATTCTTCGGCTGGTCATTTTTGGAGATTAAGCATGGAGTTTCACCGTATAGCGGAAATACACCTGCTATGTTACATCATGGTCACAGCCAGCTGGTGGCATAATGCATTGTGCATTCCTTCCATAAAGTCAAAAATATTCCTTGAAAATGTTTCCCTTTGTGTTATAACATCTACAACCTAAATGATCGTCCACTGTTTTCTCTATTATCATGCAGAATCAAAACAGCATAGCAGTTTCAAGCAGAAACTTTGGGATGAGACATCTGGCTTCAGATCTGAGACCCTGTTCCTCTGTCTGTGAGGAGAGCAGCTTACTTGGTGGCTCTGAGCTTCAGATGTCTCTTCTGTAGAATGAACTCACCATGTACTATTTAACAGTGGGGTTTTACTGGTCAGAGTGGCTGAAATTAACAACTCAGGAAACGAGATGCTGGAGAGGATGTGGAGAAACGGGGACCCTCTTGCACTGTTGGTGGGAATGCAAACTGGTGCAGCTGCTCCGGAAAACAGTGTGGAGGTTCCTCAAAAAATTAAAACGAGATCTACCCTGTGACCCAGCAATAGCCCTGCTAGGAATTTATCCAAGGGATACAGGAGTGCTGATGCAGAGGGGCAATTGTACCCCAATGTTTATAGCCGTGCTTTCAACAATAGCCAAATTATGGAAAGAGCCCAAATGTCCATCAACTGATGCATGGATAAGGAAGATATGGTTTATATACACAATGGAATACTACCCGGCAATGAGAAAGAATGAGATCCTGCCATTTGCAGCAACGTGGATGGAACTGGAGGGTATTCTGCTAAGTGAAATAGGCCAGTCAAAGACAGATATCATATGTTTTCACTCATATGTGGATCTTGAGAAACTTAACAGAAGACCATGGGGGAAGCGAAGGGAAAAAAATAGTTACAAACAGAGAGGGAGGGAGGCAAACCATAAGAGACTCTTAAATACAGAGAACAAACTGAGGGTTGTTGGGGGGGTGGGGGGAGAAAGGAAAATGTGTTATGGGCATTGAGGAGGGCACCTGTTGGGATGAGAACTGGGTGTCGTATGTGAGCAATGATCCATGGGAATCTACTCCTGAAGCCAAGAGCACACTGTATACACTTTATGTTAGCCAACTTGACAGTAAATTATATTTTAAAAATTAAAAAATAAAAGTGGTGTTTTAAGGATTCCATGCAATAATGCATCTATAAACAGTAGCATAGTGCCTGTAAAGGAGTAAGCAGCAATTAGCCGTTAATAAAGCTAGTTTTCATCCCTACTCTTACACACCATTGAATGTGACACACATTTAATGGCAATGACCGGACCGGACCTTGTTTGGACCCTGATTTGAACAAACCAATTGTAAAAATACATTTTTGAGACAATTGGGGAAACTTATGTATGACTGGGTTTAGATGACTCAAAGAAAACTACAGTAGACTTAATTTTTATTAGGCATGATAAAGGCATTGTGGTTATGTAAGAAAAAAGTCCTTAACTATTTTTTTTAAAAAAACTTTTTTTTGATGTTTCTTTATTTTTGAGGGAGAGAGACAGAGTGTGAGCAGGAGGGGTGGGGGGTGGGGAGCAGAGAGAGGGAGACATAGAATCCGAAGCACGCTCCTGGCTCAGAGCGGTCAGCACAGAATCCGACGACGCAGGGCTCGAACCCGCGGACTGCAAGATCATGCCCGGGCCTCGAGATCACGACCTGAGCCAAAGTCAGACACTTAACCAACTGAGCCACCCAGGCGCCCCACAAGTCCTTAACTACTAAAGATTTATCCTTATGGAGGGGCGCCTGGGTGGCGCAGTCGGTTAAGCGGCCGACTTCAGCCAGGTCACGATCTCGCGGTCCGTGAGTTCAAGCCCCGCGTCGGGCTCTGGGCTGATGGCTCAGAGCCTGGAGCCTGTTTCCCATTCTGTGTCTCCCTCTCTCTCTGCCCCTCCCCCGTTCATGCTCTGTCTCTCTCTGTCCCAAAAATAAATAAAAACGTTGAAAAAAAATAAAAAAAAAAAAGATTTATCCTTATGGATAAAATCGCATGGTGTGTGGGGAGAAGAATGAAGGCAGAGAGATGAATACTTTCCATTCTAGCAGAACGTTAAGGTTGCTGAAGCCGGGGATGGACGGCTGAGGGATCCCTTATACGATTCTTTCTACCTCTGTGTACGTTTGAAAATTTCCTTGATAAAAAAAAATTTTTAAGATGCTGAAAAAAATGGCCGGAAACCCTTCCCAGTACTCTGCTGAATTATAAAATGGCAGGGCACGAATCGTGAAGTGCTCATCTGGGAAGAAAATTGCATTCCTTCATCGCTCCATTGCACAAATGGTTACCAGGCACCTGCAATATACCAGGCACTGTTCAGAGTGCCAGAGAAACAGGTGGCCCAAGACCACCACAGAGTTCACACTGCACAATGACAATGAACCAGTAAACAAAACCTAGGAAGGAAATAAAACGGTGGCGGCAGCCGGGGACTGAGGGTGATTTGCACCCCCTCAGGGAACATTTGGCGACATACAGAGGCATTACTGATTAATGGGGGGAGGGGGGCTACTGGCACCTAGAGGGGAGGGTCCAGGGATGTTGCTAAACATCCTACAGTGCACGGGACAGCTCCCCACTGGCCGGTTCAAAATGTCGACAGTGCTGGTTGAGAAACCCTCCAGCAAGATGGGGTGGTCAGGAGTAGCTCATCTGAGGAGGTGACGGTTGAGCTGAGACCTGACTGAGGAGGAGTAAGCCAAGTGCAGAGCTGAGAGGAGAGTGTGCAGGCAGAGGGGGCAGAGTCCTTGGAGCAGGAAAGCCTTCAGTGGAAAAGGAATAGAGAGAAGGCCTCGGAAGGGGTGTGGCCGAAGAGAAAGTGGGGGGCAGACCACAGAGGGCGCCTGCCCCCTCCCGGGGTCCGGGAGCCTAATGCACGCACCGACCTCACTGAAAATTTCAAGTCTCCCGGCCCCTGGGAGCTCAGTCGGTTGAACGTCCGACTTCAGTTCAGGTCATGATCTCACGGTTCATGAGTTCGGGCCCAGCATCGGGCTCTGTGCCGACAGCTCGGAGCCTGGAGACTGCTTCCATTCTGTGTCTCTGGCTCTCTCTGCCCCTCCCCTGCTCACACTCTGTCTCTGGCTTTCTCTCAAAAATAAATAAGCATTAAAAAAAGAAAAAAAATTTTTTTTTTTGTAATGCTAAGTCTCAAGCCCCACCCCAGATTTACTGAGTCACTCTGCATTTTAATAAGGTCCCCACCCAGGCCACTGAGATCCCTATTTCAGTGAGGGAGGCATGCTCTGGAGAATGGCAAAGGGATTTGGGTCTTATTTAAGCTGCAAGTGTTGCTGGATGAACTGGGGCGAGCCCGGACCCTGGACCCTGGACCCAGCCAGACCTGAAGGGGTCACCAAAGGTTCTTGGTCTTGTCTTGTCATGAGAAGGCATTCAAGGACAGGCACATAGCACAGCGGACAGGCGACACAAGCAGGAAAGTTTACTAAAGTGAAAAGTACACTCTCATGATAAGGGAGCGGGTGAGAGACAGAGAGAGAGAGAGAGAGAGAGAGACGGAGCTTAGCGCCCTGGGGGTTGGGGTTTCTACCTTTTTTTTAACAGTTGTTAACTAGGGGGTAGAATATAACTTAGAGCAGGGAGCAGGATTTGGGGGGTTTTCCTCCTCGCTTGCTTGGGGGCTTCCTGTCCTGGTGCCGCCATCTGGGGCCATCTGGTGTGATGGGGCTTCTCAGGGAGTGAGGCCCGGAAGGGCCTCTGACCCTCCCTGCAGCTGGGCACGGCCTCCTCCATGCTGGCCTCCGGACATCCTGTCAGTAACTAACTGCCCACTCTAACACAAGAACCCCTGGGGGATCTGGGGGGAGCCTGCCATGTCGAACCTCCCTCTCCTGTGATGTGTGGGTACCTGGGGCCAAGTGCGGAGGAGGGAGACTGTTCAAAAAACAGAGATGGAAATGCAGGCTTGGACCACGTGGTAACCACGGAATCACAGAATGTAAATCAGGTTTATTTGGATGTAGCCCCGACAGGACTTGCTGGTGGGCTCGATGCTGGCGGTATGAGGACAGGAGGAGCAGGGATGACTTTCCAGAGTTGGTTTGAGCGGATGGCCCAGTGGCCGGGGACGAGAATAGTGATTCGACTGTGTTTCCTTTGGTGGTGGGATTGGGGGGGGGGGGGAACATGTGTGTGCGCTTGCGTGTGCATGCGTGTGCGCACGTGCTTGTGTGTGCCCGCGTGCGTGCATATGTGTGCATGTGCATGCACGCACGTGCTGGCGTGTGCGCGTGCTTGCATGTGTGTGCCTGCGTGCACGCGTGTGCATGCACATGCTTCCGTGTGCGTGCGTGCGTGTGTGTGTTGGTTAGCGCATGCTGCTTCTGCGGACAGGGCTCTCCTGTGCTGCACGGGCCCCTGCCCCCAGGTCCCCGCTCCAGGCGGGTGTCTGCGCGGTGCCCTGCTCATTACCTCTGGGCCTGGCCAGCGGAAGGTTGGGGAAATGCTCCAGAGCTCCGAATGTGCTTTTGGGGTGTGGCGTGGCTCCCTAGCTCTGCCACCTGGCGGGACAGGGGACACCCGAGTCCTGTAGGTCCTGCTGTCAGAATAAAGAGACCTCTAAGCTGACCGGAGTTCCACGTCCAGCCTGGAGTCCAACCCAGTCGGCCACACGCAGGCCAGCTATACCCCAGACACCTGCACACCCACGGAAGAGAAAATAAATGTTGATATAATCGCCCGAGACGTTCGGTGTTTATCTGAGGCATCCTTACAATAGAAACCTGTCTGGGGGCTCCTGGGTGGCTCAGCCGGTTAAGCGTCTAAGCATCGGGCTCTTGATTTTGGCTCAGGTCATGATCTCTGGGTTCATGAGTGCGAGCCCTGTCGGAGCCTGCTTGGGATTCTCTCTTTCCCCCTCTCTGCCCTTCCGCTGCTTGCGAGCGTTCTCTCTCTCTCTCTCTCAAAATAAGTAAATTAGCTTTAAAAATCTTAAAAACAAAACCAAGAGACACCTGTCTAATATGCATACACCCACTATAGAGTAAATATTAGTACCATTATTATATATATAATGGTAAATCCTTGCCATTGATCGGGTGGGGGACTAGTTTGTCCATGTCTGAGGTTCCTATTTTGTGAATCTGAGCAGCTGAATCATCGTGCTGAACGTGAAGTTGGGGGGTGGGGACCTGAGGAGAGAGGGTCCTTGCTCTTCCCGCCCCAGGGAAAGCCTGGAAAACAGGCTTAACTCCAGGGCCTGATTTGGATGAAGGATAATCCCAGGGCTGAGAAGACTCCCTAGCACCTGAAACTTTATCTCCAACCTGCTCACTATTGCCTGACATCTATTTCATGAGGGAGATAGCCTTTTATCCAAGAATTAGAAATCACAGATTGCAAGTGCAATGTAAAAGAAATTTCAAATGCGATATAAGAGAGCAGATGAGTTTTTAAGGTAGATAATGATCCTCTCTCTCTCTCTCTGTCTCTCTCTCTCATCTCTGTTTTTATTCAACCGTCGGTTTGGGCACAAACCCTGTCTTTCAGGCACTGACTCCATTTTCCCTCAAGTATGCAAATGTGAAATACAAGAGACTTTGCCTCACAGAAGTCTGTCTGATAAGGGATAGGGTTAAAAAGTCAGCAGGCCCTGGGCATCTGAAACTGAGTACCAAGAGGAGACTGGATATCCTGAAGTCAAACTTCTCAAATTCCACAAATTGGCCTCGGGGACAGTCTATTTTTAAAACAGAAATAGGGTCTCAAGGTATGTGCTCCATTCAATGAATCGATGAGCCTTTTCTTTTCTCTCTCTCTCTCTTTTTTTTTTTTAACTTTTTTAATGTTTATTTTTAAGAGAGAGAGAGAGAGATACAGAGTGTGAGCGGGGGAGGGGCAGAGAGAGAGGGAGACACAGAATCCCAAGTAGGCTCCAGGCTCTGAGCTGTCAGCACAGAGCCGGACTCGGGGCCAGAACCCACTGGCCGTTAGATCATGACCTTAGATCATGACCTGAGCAGAAGTCAGATGCTTAACCGACTGAGCCACCCAGGCGCCCCCACCTCCCATGAGCCTTTTCAAGTGTTCTGACTGCCAGCTAGAAATTACCATCCTTGGGGCTGAGACCAACATTTCTGGAGAGCACCCCTCTTTGGGTTAACAATAGCCCCCCAAATAAATAAACAAAAATAGAAGCAGAAGAGACAGTCTGCAAGATTTCTTTGCTCTCGCCACAGCAGATCATTGGACAGTGGGGCTTGTTGTTTTAGGCGTGCGCTGAATAACAGCTTTCCCCACGGCAGCTGAGAAACCTGTCCATCAAAATTCACGGGTTTTCCTCCCACAGAATGGAGTTGTCGCTGGTAATTGGCCATCTGGCCTGGGAATACGTTTCCCAGCACCCCTTGCTTCTAGGCGGGTCCACGGACTGATTCTCACCGAGGGAACATGGGTGGAGGTGAGGTGTGTTACCTCTGGGCCAAAGCCACTTTCTCTCTTCTTCTCTCTGGCCACATGTGACGGATTCTGCTGTCAGGGATGGGGACTCACAGATGAAAGGAGTCACACAACAAAACCTACCTGCCAACCAGGGGCAACCGTGCTGACAAGGATGTGAGCAAGACGTTAATGACCGTTGAATTAAGCCCCTGATATTTTGGAATGTATTTGTTACAGCGACTAACGATACTCGAAGCGGTATATATATATATATATATATATATATATATATATATATATATATATTATACCTTCCGTGTTCTAGAATACATAGAAATAGCAACGGTTCCTCAGGGAGGTAGGACTTCCAAAAGTTTCCTCACTTTCCCGGCTTGGTACACCCCTCTTTAAATAGCCCCCAACCCAGAGGTTCCTGGCTGACTCAGTGGGTAGAGCATGTGACCCTTGATCTCAAGGTTGTGAGTTCAAGCCCGACGTTGGGCATGGAGCTTAGTGAAAAAAAAAAAAATCTAAAAACGTCAGAAAGATTTGGCAAATTCATATTATGATCAACGTGCCTGGGCCAAGAACACACACATGACTTTACCAACAGTCAGGGGCTCTGGTATGTTAGTTACCCAGTATCTGGGGGGCAGAAATGCACCTTTGGGGGCCCTTACCTGAAGTTTAGCATCTAGTTCGGAAATCAAGCTGCTTCTCTGGGTCAAACTAGTGGGGATCCTCCAGAAGGTTTCATTCTTATCGGTAGGATTTCCAACATCAAAGCTTTTGGTAGAATGTGAAAGTTAAAGACAGTTTCCCAGTGACAAAGCAGGAAGCGCCCAGAGGAGGGGGCTGTTTGCGACTTTGCTGGGGCAGCGTGACTTTGGAGGAAACAGTATTTCCTGTTAACTAGGCAGTTGGCTTCAGCAAACCTGTCTGTTAGCCCAGCCTGAGGCCTGGAAGGGCAGATTTCCACATCCCAAGCTACTTCATCCTCTCTCACTCCCCTGAACTCCGTCGCTCCTCACTCGTTCACAAGGGGGTTGTGGGGCCCTACGTCGTCGGACAGGTCCTCAAGAGCATCTAGTCCCTTCTTGTGATGTCAATGGAGAAGCGAGCGCTTCTCCCAGCAGGTGTCAAAGACTGGACAGAAGGCATCCCAAGGGGCAGTCCCCGAGGCCCCCTGCTCACAAAAGCCTATTGGAGGCATTCCTGACTCTTACGGGGAAAGGCCAGGTACCTAGGGCCAGACTGGAGACAAGGCTGGGAATGGCCAGGCATTTAGGAGCCAAGGATGCCCAGATAAACACAACCCACTGATCATTTTAGAGCATAAACTGCGAGTTACTCCTACACGTATTTCAAGTACATTGTCGGTGCCTTTGAGCATTTCAGAACTGTGTTCTACGACAGGGGTGCTGAAGTCACCGGGGTCGGGGGGGGGGGGGCCCCGGAATGCATTGATGTCTGCAACTTACTTTAAAAGGCACGAAACAAACAAACAAACAGGGCCGGAAATAAATAAATAGTGGGGCACCTGGGTGGTGGAGTCCATTAACCATCCAACTCTTGACCAGGATCTCACAGGTTCGAGCCCCACATCAGGCTCTGCGCTGACAGCACGGAGCCTACGTGGGATTCTCTCTCTCTCCGAATTTCTCTTTGCTTTCTCTCTCTCTCTCTCAAAATAAATAAATAGACATTTACAATTTTTTTTAATAGAAAGAAAGAAATACGAATGAAGAGGAGGATGAACAGGATAGATTATAACAAAGTAAGCAACCGTCTAGAGCTGGTCTCTCTGCTCAGACACACCATCTCGGCACGCGGCCCCCAGGGCTCCTGCTCGTTTTTCTGTGGGACCTGGGGACAAATGCGGAGTTCCTGCTCCAGACGCACCCGAAAGCTCCCCCCCCCCGCCACTCCCCGGCTGGTCACGAGTAGGAAGCCTGCGCTGCCTTCCCACTTTGTTTCTGCGACGCCTTTGAGCCCACTCTCGGATCAAAGGCCCCCCAGGACACCTCTGCGGTGGAGAAGTGGTTTCCGAGGCCTCTAACCCCGGCTCAGCAAGAAGGCGTCAGAGAAAACGTGGCCTGGAGTCTGGGCTCGTGTTAGGGAATTTGGGGGAGGGTTCAGGGAGGGGATGCTCTCAGGGAGGTGGGGCAGGGGCGGTCCTGCAGGTGGGCATCTTCATAAATCCTGTCTGGGGGAAGGCTGCATCTCATGAGGCTAAAGCTGTCACTGGAGGAAGGGCAGCGGTCTCTCAAAGCCAGGACAGGAGGATGGCTGGGCCTGGCTGCGGTGTGGAACAGCATTCACGGTTTTCTCCGTGTTCGTACGCAGTTGTCGCGCGGTCTTGTTTTTTGTCTGGATCCGTCACAGTGATAACGTGTGATGTCGATGTTCCCTGAAATCGCTTATGGTCATCAGGACACTGAGTCCGGGCCGATGTCCAGATGTTAAGGGTTGCATTTCTCCTCAGGGCGCCCTCTTGGCCTGTGGCTTCTGGCTGGGTTTGGTCAATGGGGAGCCAGGGCAGAAGATGGAAGAAGGGGAGAGGAGGGAGCACTGTGGGCGCACTATCTCCCTGGGCTCTGTCCCTGCAGGGCCACTGCTCCCTGGCCACACTCCCCTCCACAACTCACGGCTCCTCTTAAGGGAGCCCTGCCTGCACAACCGCCTTCTTTCAGGTCTCCAAAACGGCCTCTCTGCCTCCTCCCCTTTGGGTTAGGGGTGGGTGGTAACAGGTCCCCTGTTCCTGGCCCTGGGTATAGCTCCATCCCGCATTTTTGTGAACAGCTCCCTACGGACCCCTTCCTGAAGTTCCCAGTGTGAGCGTCCCCTCCAATGCCTGTTGAGTCTTGCTGATGCTGGTGGCCCCGAGAACGCTGGCTCACAGCTCCTTGTCCGGCGCTGGGTTCTGACAGAGGTTCATACTGAAACGAAGGGTTATGAAGATGGCAGGATCCACCTGGAGCGCACGTCCACCGGCTTGTGTCCCCAGCCCCAGGCACAGTGGAGACCCGCCAGTGGAGAGAGTCTGCCGGGACTCGGCGGTGCGCAGGGTTGCAGACGGAGAGGGTCTGTGCGCCTGCAGAGAGCGCTGGGGCACGTGTGTCCTGTATCATCAGAATTCCCCCTTCAGCCAGGAAGGGACAGCCCGGGGCCTGGGACCGGCATCACAGGTCAGGACCCCGCGCAGCCTCGGGTAGAGCGGCTGTTCCAAGGAGGATGTCGATTCTCGGCCGGTGGCTTGTGTCTTCGCAGGGACGGTGAGACACAGAGCGGCAATCCCCAGCCTTCTCCCTCCAGAGATGTGTCTTTCCCCCACGAAGCTGTCTCCCCCCACAAACATTTCCTGCGTGTTGCCTGTGGGCCACAGAATCTGTGACAGGCGACGAGAAGTGGTGAATAGTAGATCCTTAAGCAAAGACAACATGACAAAACGGAGGGGGGGGGGGAATATATACAACCCACACCTTACACAAAAATCGAACCTCCTTCAAATAGAAAACAGCCCAGTAGAGAAATGAGCACAGGATATAAATTATTAGCTCGCAGAAAAGGAAATGACACGTGACAGGATGTGCAATGTCACTCCGTAGAGAAAACAGGCACAGACGTCAGAGCGCCCTTCTCCAGAAACGATCATTCTCACTGTTGGACAAAGCATGTGAAAACGTTTCCACCTCGTTCCTTCCGTCTTAGTTCAGGTGCCCCAAAAGCTGACTTTTGAGTCAAGGCCGAGGTCGTCGACCTGGGAAATGACCCCCCGCCCCCCCCCCCCCGGGAAACCAAGTTCAGAAATAAACACAAGGAAAAAAAAGCCAACCAAGTGAAAAAATGGCATAAAGGGTACCTCAACTAGTTGGTTACCATATGGGCAATGGGGCTCAATCCCACCCAGTGTTCTCAGAATCCTCGCAGCAGGGGTGGGGAGCCTGGGCCATTTACCCACAGCCCCATCCGCCCCTGGGGGGGGGGGTTAACTCCCCTGCACTTCCAGGTCAGGCTGTGTACATGCGAAGCAGCAAGCATCCTTGTGTTAGAGAAAGCTCTCGGGGAAGAAGGAAAGCAGGCACCTGGGGAGCCACCTTGCGGGAACCTTCCGCCTGAGGGGGTGGGGGGGGGGTGGTGTGGGATTGGACATCGACGCCATCTGTTTACAAGGCTCTGCCCCTGAGAGTGCAGTGAATGCCTGATCAGATCCGTCGGCCCTCCCTCCACTCCCATCCGTTTAGCCGTGCTCACTTCCTGTCTTCCGGTAGGCGTCCCTGTGATAAGGCCCCGCTGCCCCCTCCCCGCCCCACCGTGGACTGGAGCCGGTGGGGGCGTCCCACCCAGGCCAGGCCAGAGGGCAGGCCTTGCGCATCTGACTGCCCGCCGGGGCATGGCGTGGCACTTAGCTGTTTCACTCGCGCACGGTACAACTGCTGTGTGCGGCGCCCCCCGCTGGGACTCGCAGGGGAGAGGGGGAGAGAGGAATCCCAGGGTGCAAGTTATCTGCGGGGACGTGCAAGGTCCCTAACCTACGATAACGCGGGACAGAATATAGTAACAGGCAAAGCCTCGGGGGTCAGAAGAGTCTGAGGACGCTCCAGACCGGGAACGCCTGGAGTCGTTCTTGGAGGGGACAAGAAGGCGGGGCAGGGATTCAAGGGGCGGAAGTGGAGAAGGATTTGGGTGAGGGAGAGCTGGGCGGGCAGCAGCGGGGTAGGAGGCCAGGGGAGCCGTTGCTGGTGTGTTAGCTGCACAGGTTTGAATCGAAGCAGAAGGGAGTTGGAGGCCTTCGGGGAAGCAGTTGGGCCCTTGGGGAAACATGAAGAGATGTGCTTTGGGAAGGTGACTTTAGAACAAAGCTATACAATGGTCGGACTGAGGTCTGCGGGGCATGGGAGGGGGGCCCGTGTGGGTGTAGAGGATGTTGGACTCAACCAGACCGACAGAGCGTGACGCCCAAGGAGAAGGCCTTTGTTCAGTGCCACCTTCCTGTCCCCGCTGGAATGTCACCTCCCTGGGGTGACTCAGCATCTCCAACTCGCATCCTGAGCATCTCTCACTCAATAGTTTTTGAATGAATGACAGGGCGCCCGAAATGGCCACGGCACCTTCTTTACTACCTCTGCACCCCTCCCTGCGTTCCCTCCTTCTCTCTCCGGCGCCCTCCTCCCTGCTCCCCACAAACCCAGCAACTGGGACAGATTCCTCTGGCTTTGGAAAGAGGGCTGCTTGTCTTTGTCTCATCACCCCCAACTCCAGCCGCTACACACTCAGATATCTCTCCTGGTGGTTACCTTGCTTCCGGAAAAAAGAAAAGGAAAATTTAAAAGGTCAGCTCATCTCAAAAGGCTGTCTGCAGCAGTGAGAGTTTAAAACTGTCTGTGTATTCTGCCTAGTAACTGGTGAGAGAGTAGGCTCAAGGATACCATTGGCTGGGCCCGTCCACCGTCGGCCAATCCTGGGCTCTAGACCATTCATCGAGTTCTTGGGACTCTGCGGTCAGAGTGGACCTAGTCTCAGGTCCTGCCGCTGGGCACTCTGCGAGTAATGGAAGGCGAAGGTAAATTTTTTTGTTTTTTGTTTTTTCTTCTCCGGTTTCAGGGCGGTTTGTTCTCTGTTTGTGACTATGAGATTAGACAGAAGACGGACCACAGGAAAATCATCAGTTAGTTGGGCGTCAGAGGAGAAAAGAGAACGCAGAAGTTAATTCTAGAAGGTAGGAAAGGGAGGGAGGAGGGGTAGCGCTACCCCTCTGGGGGCAGGGGTGGGGCGGTAGGTGGCAACCCACTCTGTGGGCGGCGGGGTCCCCGGGAGAGGAGCCGCTGGGGTACCTGGGGTACCTCCCAGCGCACCCCGGGATTCCTGGGGGGTTGGGGGGGGGGGGGGCAAGGGTATGGAAAAATATCAGGTGACAGCCGAAGAAACTCAACTCTGGCCGGAGAAGTGAGCCGGGGAGGGCGGAAAACTGCCTCCCCGATCATTGTGTCGTTGGCTTAATCCAGGGAACGTCTAATGAGCCCATCCGTCGGGAGGTACCTGAACCCGGAGACAGCGTGGGGCGCGCTGACGATCCCCCCGCGGTTACAGGAAAGCTGGACTCGGATCGGAGCTGGGGCCCCGTCTCCTCGGCCGGTCTCTCCACGTCTGGTGCCCCCAGGCCTCCGGTCGGGCGCTGACTCTCCCGGGTGCCTGGTCGGTGGCGCTGATGGAGCCCGCGGCCGCCCCCCGCTGCCGCGCGCGGGGCTCGCTTCTCTTCTTGGCGCTCCTCTGCGGGTGTGCCCTGCTCTCAGGTAGGGGGCGCCCCAGCTCCCGCAGCCTTGCAGAGGGGAAAATGCACGCCCGAGTCGGGAGGGTCAAGAGGTATTGCAGTTGGGGTCAAGCACCTTCCATTCTGCACCGGCTCCTTGATTTCACACCAGCGCCGCCTGGTAGGAGAAACAGGGTGAGAGCCCCAGAGGCGGGCTGCACGTACAGGGTTTGCGCTTTTTGAGCGGCGACGTTTCAACTAGTGAAAAGAAAACGGACGAAGTGCGCTTTCATAGGGGATCTGGCTTAACTCCAAATAACCCGACTAGCGCTATTTGAACTTTGAGCTGATGGGAAATACCTCCCAGTGAGATAGATAACATTTCGCATTCTAACATCTCCGCATTGCGTGTGCGTGTATCTTGCATTTACAACGCATTTCAGTTGGGACTCGCTCGAGTTGAGGCTACACTCCAGGCCCTGTGCTAGACTGGGGGATGGTCCGTGTCTGCAAGCACGGGGTCTGGGAGGTCCTCGGGATGCGCTGTTGGTACTTTGTTCACAAAGGAGGAACAGCCCCAGGAGCGGAGAACCCCACCGGGTGTCTCGTGCCCGAGACCGCGGCTGCTGGGGGCTGCTGGCCCCCAGAATCCGCAGCTCAGGAAGCCCCTGGGCCCTGGGAAAGCCTAAGTCGTCCCCCCAGAGTATCTACTTCCTTTCCTGCCTTCCATATCCGATGGCTGTGCCCCGTCTGATTCCGCTCCTCTGTCGAACAGCCCAGTTTACTGTCGTGGGTCCAGCTGACCCAGTCCTGGCCATGGTGGGAGAAGACACCACGTTTCACTGCCACCTGTCCCCCGAGAAGAACGCTGAGGACATGGAAGTGAGGTGGTTCCGGACTCACTTCTCGCGGGCAGTGCTCGTGTACAAGGGTGGACGAGAGAGAACCGAGGAACAGCTGGAGGAGTTCCGAGGAAGGACGACCTTTGTGAGCGACGGCATCAAGCAGGGGAGCGTGGCACTCGTCATACACAATGTCACAGCGCACGACAATGGCATCTACCACTGTTACTTCCAAGAGGGCAGGTCCTACGATGAGGCCATCATGCGGCTGATGGTTGCAGGTGTGTCCTTTCATTTTGCTCGGTTGCTTTTTCAGTGTCACTCGCAGAGAAAGCTTCTCTCCTCACCTCAGGCCCGTGGCAGACCAGCACATTTGTGCCTCGAATCCTCTTGAAGCGGGGAAAGTGGCTTCCTCCTGCCCCAGGACCACTGTGGGCATCGACCACCTGCTACACTGTGGGCATCGGTTCTGGAGACGTAGGCACGGGACTCAGCTACAGCCTTGAGCCAGGGAGAATGTTTAGTCCCTAGAGATAGTTCTTTTTTTTTTTAAATAAGTTTATTTGTTTTATTTTGAGGGAGGGGGAGGGGCAGAGAGCGAGGGAGAGAGAATCCCAAGCGGGCTCTGCGTAGTCAGCGTGCAGCCTGACGTGGGGCTCGATCCCACGAACCTCGAGCTCATGACCTGGGCAGAAATCAAGAGCCAGATGTTCAACCAACTGAGCCACCCTGGCGCCCCTCTAGAGATAATTCTTATGCCTACTCAGAGATCTCTGGGGGTCCTCCTTAGTAACTTGTTTTAGAATTCGACATTTTTAGTGTGTAAGACAATACACAGACAGAAAAACTTATGAAACATGAATGTACAGATTACCGGATTACTATGAACTGTAACCCATGTGACCGCTACTCATATCAATGAATAGAGCCCTGCCTTCTCCTGACCGGGCGAATTCGGCCCACCATAACAAAATACCCCATAGACCGGCTTAAGCGACACAAATTAATTTTCCCACAGTTCTGGACGAAGGTCGAACCGTCCACAGGTTTGGTGTCTCCTGAGGCTTCTCTCCTTGGCTTACAGATGGCTGCCGTCTCACTGTGTCCTCACATGGTCCTCCCTCTGTGTCTTCACGTGGCCTTTCCCCTGTGTGGACCCACCCCTGGTATCTTTCTCTGTGCTGATCTCTTCACAGCCCAAGGTATTGGACGTGAGGGCTCCAACACGTGAACGGGGAGGGGCATAGTTCAGTTCATAACATGCCCCCTCTCAAAACCCCCAACTGACACGTGTTCCCAGAAGTGCTGTATAATGGGAAATACACATCTTCCTCTTTTAGACATACGACAAATTTGGTTGCCAAAATGTTTGTACCAATATATACTCTTACCAATTGTATATGGTGCTCCATACATTTGCCATCAGGTCCGAAGACAAGTTTTTCACACTTGAATTCAATTCGTTCTCTTTTTAAAAAAAAAAATCTTTTTAAATACTCATTTATTTTTGAGGCAGAGAGACACAGAGCATGAGCGGGGGAGGGGCAGAGAGAGGGAGACCCAGAATCCGAAGCAGGTTCCGGGCTCCGAGCGGTCAGCACAGAGCCCGATGCGGGGCTCGAACTCACGAACCTTGAGATCGTGACCTGAGCTGAAGTCGAAGTCAGCCGCGCTCAACCGACTGAGCCACCCAGGCGCCCCAACCCATTTCTTCTTTCTAGTCAGTTGCTTTTCATGACTGGGGGGGTCAAACACTGACCTTGACCCTTTTCACTCCCCTTCCTGAATTTTCTCCTCAGCATGTAAAGCCTTCTGGTGTAGTATGCACTTTGCTTATTCACCCTGCTTATTATGTCTCTTCCACTAGAGGGATTTTTTTTTTTTTTTCTATTCTGCTCCTGTTGTATGCCCATGTCTGGGGCATAGTAGGTGCTCAACGAATAGTAATTGAATGGATAAATGAACCTGCTGCATAAGGCTCTAAGTGCTGTTCATCATCTCATGCCTGCGCTGTCTTCATTCTGAGCCTCCGACCTGCTTCTTCGACCTTTTCCTGTGAGCCTGTGGTCAGTCCAAATTTTTAATCGTCTTTGATGTGTGTGTTAGAGCAGGCTGGGTGATGCTCTGGTAACAAGCAGCCCTCAGCACTCAGTACGTGAAAATAACAAAGGTCCGTTTCTGACCATGAAACGTGTCCTCATGAGTCAGGTGGGGCTCGACTTCACAGGGACCTTCCTCGGGGATCTGGAGCTTTGCAGTTCCCCTTGGCAGAGGGAAAGAGCCTGGCAAATCCCCTCCTGGCTCACAAAGCCTCTGCCGGTGAGGGGCGGCATGTTATTTACACTCACATTTCATTGCCCAAAGCCAGGGACGTCCTTCACCGCACAGACGAGCGGAAACGCAATCCCAACCGTGTGGCCAGGTGAACTGAAAATTTTTGGTGGACGGCACCAGAGTACCTTTTCAGGCTTTTGTCACCGGATTTTTTTTTTTTTCTAGCTTTATAGTCCAAATCACAACCAGAGCCAATCAGGAACTGAGTAACACCAGCAGTTATTCACCACTATATCTCCGGCATCTAGCGGATTGCTTGACATCTAGTAGGTACTTAAAAAATAGTTGTAGGGGTGCTTGGGTGGCGCGATCGGTTAAGCGTCCTACTTTGGCTCAGGTCCTGATTTCGCGGTTGGTGAGTTCCAGCCCGGTGTCGGGCTCTGTGCTGACAGCTCAGAGCCTGGAGCCTGCTTCGGATTCTGTGTCTCTCTCTCTGCCCCTCCCCTCCTTGCTCTCTCTCCTCTCTCTCAAAAATAAATAAACATTAAAAAATATTTTTAAAAATAGTTGTCAAATGAATGAGCGGAAAAAAAGAAATTGCTGATATCAAAATTTCAGAGTGGGAAAATTTACCTTTGGGCTCCCTCTCGTCATAGACATTCGCAAGTTCATCCAACAAATGCTCAACAAGCCCTTCCTATGTTCAAGTCACTGTTCCAAGAAACCGAGGATAAATCAGTGAACAAAATACGCGAAGTTTCCTGCCCTCATGGAGCTCACATTCTAGAGGGTGCAGACAGCCAATAAACATGATAATTAATTACACTGGATCTTATATCCTGTGGTGGTGAGCACTGTAGAGAAAAGAAAGCAGAGAAAGGGTTGGGAGTGCTGGGGGGGTGGGGTGGGGAGAATGGCCAGAGCCAGCTTCCCTGCAAGGATGACAATTGACCAGAAGCAGAACGGAGGGGGTGAGCTGTGCCCCTCTGGGCAGAGGGACCCGGTGTGAGGCCCCATCTGGCACCGCACCTGGCCCCTGGCGTCTAGATGGGGGACCACGTACTTTGTCACTCACACTCTCTAATTTTGAGAGTAAGAAGCATGGGGACAACTGGAATCCACCAGGGCTGTCCAGCAAACTATGACATACGGACATCCCTTGTCTTGATAAACATTGATTTTGCCTCCCCCCCCCCCTTGGCGCAAATACTGACCGTAGTGAGAGTGACTGATGTGTACAGATGAGTTCATTACAGTGTGATTAATCACCAAGCCTGCTGACCCCAAGGGAAAGCCGTGGGAATGGAACAGAGAGGAATCTCGCAGGGTTTCAGAATAGCAGTGGCATTTAAACCGAGATTTCTAGGAGTTTATTAATAATGGTTTTAAGGTATGATCTCACCGTCGGGGCCAGTGTGTTATATTTTAAAAGAAACATTTGGGGGCGCCTGGGTGGCTCAGTCGGTTGAGCATCCGACTTCAGCCAGGTCACGATCTCGCGGTCCGTGAGTTCGAGCCCCGCGTCAGGCTCTGGGCTGATGGCTCAGAGCCTGGAGCCTGTTTCCGATTCTGTGTCTCCCTCTCTCTCTGCCCCTCCCCCGTTCATGCTCTGTCTCTCTCTGTCCCAAAAATAAAATAAACGTTGAAAAAAAATTTAAAAAAAAAGAAACATTTGAAGACTGGAAAAGCCTTTAAGATACACATAAATCAATGGCATTTCAGTGGATCAGACCCATGGAAGTAAGGCTTAGGGGACAGTGAGGTCCCCCCTAAGTAGGCCTCGATTCACAGATGATAGGAGCCCCCATCTTTGTTACTGAGAAGGGCAACCTTGTATGTAGTTAATAGAAAATATTGTGGCGGGAAGATTTCTCACCCTGGTGCTCTGACTCTGTTCACAGCAGCCCTGCGCAGGCGACCGGGATGGGTTTGCAAGCGGTGGGAACCCTCTGTCCTTTCCCTGTAAACGCGACCCTGGCCTGGCCTGCCCTGCTCCGAGCTGAACTGTGGAATTGTTTGTTCGTTTCTTGTTTTCTCATTTGGTTAATTGGCTGGCTGGTTTCGTCCTCAAGTCTGTTGTCTAATGCTTGCCCTTACTGAACCCAATTTTGTAGAATTCCCTTCCAACCTGCCCAATTCTTTTGAGTCTTGTCATGCTTCAGAGTTTCTGTGTGAGCCTTTCCATACACAACTAGTCTTTGTTTCTTTGTTTCTTTCTTTCTTTCTTCTTGGCAAAAATCAGATGGAGCAGGTAGCACTAAGGCTTAAGCAACTGCTTTAATTTTGTCTTTTTGCCTCTTAATTTGTCTCAATTTTACCTTTTAATTTGCTGTCTAGCCCGAACAAACGAATTACTTAGAAGTTTGGATGAGACAGTGTGGTCCAGCAATAAACTGGAATTTTATTTTGCCCTGTTGTTCTAAAATGAATAAAAATAAAATAAAATAAGATAAAATAAAGTAAAATAAAGTAAAACAGTTTGGATGATCGCTGGACCCCTGGCTAATGGGGCAGAAGTCTCCTAAGACTGTGCGTTTTCAGGTCTTGCATTAGTATTCTCTTTTATTTTTTTTTATTTTTTATTTTTTTTTAGTATTCTCTTTTAAAGAGAATAAGTTGAAAAAGTCTGGGCTCAGGATTTTGTGTGATGTTCTGCTGACATTGAAGACGTGATATTGTTTCTCGAGGATCCCACGAGCATCCAGATCTTTCTACTAGGTAGGTGTTGTGGAGGGACTTAAGGAACTCATCTCGCTGACTGAGCCCCCTGGGAGGTAAACTTCCCTGAATTGGGGGAAGGGTAGGTTTCGTATTCTAGCTCTGTCCATTCTCCTAAAATCCAACCACTCCTTATGACCTGCGATGATGTGAAACCCTAATTAGCCAGGAGAGAAGGGACAGTGTCTCGAGGTCAAAAGCTTCCTAAGACTCTGCTGGCCTGGCAGGTTTCTGTCCTTGTCATGTGATTCTGGAGCTTCTGGAAGCCAATGCTACTGACAAGTCCTCCCAGGACAGAAAGTGAAATCCTCAACCTGCCCGTCTCAGGCCAGAGTGCACATTCTCACCCAGCAGTGAGCAAACTAACCTCTCTCACTGAATCGAATCGGTCAACGAACACTTAGGAGACAGACGGATGTGTGCCACTGTGATGGGGTCATAGGTAGAGCACAAAGCAAAGTGGCGTGTCATCCTGTCCTCAGAGATCTCACGATCCATTGGCCTCTTGGTCTCCTGGTGTTCTCTTGCTTCCTTCCCTCTGTCCCTCCCTTCCTTCCCCCCCACTTCATGGCAAGGGTGCTGTGGGCATAACCAGTTTCTCTGGCCACTGGCCACTGGCCATCTGTCTCCTTCCCTGGGCTCTCCTCACTGGGAGCTGATCTAAGACACTTTGGCTAAGACACTGTTGTTGCCTTTTTAGCTGAGCCCTGGTCTCTGTCCCCAGGCCTGGGCTCCAAGCCCCTCATTGAAATGAAGGGCCATGAGGACGGGGGCATCCGGCTGGAGTGCACATCCGTAGGGTGGTACCCAGAGCCCCACGCGGTGTGGAGGGACCCTTACGGTGAGATCATGCCCGCCCTGGAGGAGGCTTACACTGTGGACGCCGACGGCCTCTTCACGGTCACCGTGGCCGTGATCATCAGGGACTGCTCTGTGAGGAACACGTCCTGCTCCGTCAACAACACCCTGCTTGGCCAGGAGAAGGAAACTGTGATTTTCATTCCAGGTTGGTTCCCTGCCCTCTGGAGGCCCATCAGGTGGAGGCAGAATCCTCAGACGGACAGACTGGAGCCTGGGGAGGTAGAAACGTGGGGCAGAGGGGTCCTGCGCCCCACGGAGCTGGAGGCCGCTCCCCTCGTCCCAAGGGGAAAACCAAACAGTCTTCTCTGAGGGTCGATCTGGTGGTTTTTTTCTCTGCTCTGGTCCTGATCCTGCAGCAATTTGTATTGTTTTATTTTTGTTAAAGTGTATTTATGTATTTAAGTAATCTCTGCACCCACCGTGGGGCTTGAGCTCATGACCCCGAGATCAAGAGTCACCTGCTCTTCTGACTGAGCCAGCCAGGGGCCCCCGTGGCCATGTTTAAACACTCAGAACAGTCACAAGTGGACAACGGTATGGACAAGTGGCTACCTACACCCGGAGGTGCTGCCTGGTCTCCCTTCCTGTCGGTGGAATTTCTCAAGGGAAGCGAGGGGTGGGCGGGACTCTATCTACGCGCACACACATTCGTCCGACGGATACTTAGCAAGCATCACCTGTGCTCAAGGCCCTGTGCTAGAAAGCAAAGATAAATCAGTGAACAAAATACATAAAGATCCCTACCCTCATTCTAGAGTAGCAGAGAGCAAGAGGTGAAATAATTAATTAAACTGCAGACTATATCAGATGACGGTAAGTAGCGTAGGAAAATTGATTGGGGGGGAGGGAGGGGAGCGCCAGGGGGCATGGGGGAGTTGTAATTACAAAGAGGATGCTCAGGGAAGTCGTCGCTGAAAAGATGGCGGTTGGGCAAGTGAGGAATGGACTGGGCAGATATGTGAGGACCCAGCAACCCAGGAAGCAGGAGCAGCACATGCAAAGGGCCTGAGGCAGGGGCCTGTCTAGCAGTTTGGGGGAACCCCAAAGGGCAGGCGTGGCTTGTGGGCAGGCGGGGCGACGTCAGTGAGTTGGTCCAAGTGAGATAGGACACACTGCGAGGTTTTAAGCAGAGAAGTGACATGATCTTGCTCTGGCTGCCGTGCTGAGGATAGACTGCAGACAGTATGGGCAGCGGCCCAGGATAAGGGATTGCAACATCTCAGGCAGGAAGGAAGCGATGGTAGTTTGTGCCTGGTGGTGGCCAGTTAGCTCGGTTCACCCCGATCCCTCCCACGGTGACTCAGGTGTGCTGCCTTTCTGTCGCCTGGGCCCCCAGCCCCGGCGATCGCCGCGGGATGAGCCGGGGTAGGGCCAGGGGCCCTCTCTGGGGTTTCTGAGAGAGAAGGCGGCAGAGCAGGGACCCCAGGGAGCTCTTCCAATGGGGCTCTCTCATCCTGGGGCTCCTTTTTCTCACGACATGGGGCTTTTCGGGCTCCCTTTTCAGAATCCTTGCCCCCCAGCACACTCCCCGGGATGGCGGGCCTTGCTGCCCTCCCGCCTTCTCTGCTGCTCCTCGTCGCTGGAGTCCTCTGTCTCGCCAGGAAAGTCCACCGGGAAAAAGAGGTTGAGAATGAGGAGAGAGAAACCGCATGTCAGGAACTGGGGAAAGAAGATGTGGAAAAAGAGAAAGAACATGAGATCCGAGGTAAAAGAGCAGGAGGACAGGTCACGGTCACAGGGGGACACAGCTCTGACAGCTAGAAGCCCGGGCACAGGGAGGCAAGGAACAGAGGCGGCAGCAAGGGGCTGGGAACGGTGGCATCTTGTGACCCGCCCCGCCCTCGCAGCTTGCTCCCACTCTGCAGAGGCCCCGCCACCCCCCTGCCCACAGGGCTGTCTTGTTGAACAGAAGCAAACCCCATGAACACTCAGAAGGCCCACCCCGGGCTCACAGACCGTTTGTGGAACGTTGACAGTCCCATAGGCAGGAGGGGAGGGGGCCCGTGGTGTCCACGAAAGGCCCGTCCTTCCTCGTTTGATTCAAACTCAAATTCTCTTATTTCTTCCACTGAGGACACTCACGTGCGTCTGTTTATTTTTCAGAGCAACTTCAAGAAGAGCTGCGTAAGTTTGGCATTTCCTGACGTGTCCCGTGCCGTCGTCGGTGCTCTGCTCCGTTTGTCCCCCCTCCCGGAGCTCACCTCTGCCTGTCCCTCTGTTGCAGGATGGAGAAGAACCCTGCTACATGCCGGTGAGCCTCTGACACTCCCTCACATCCACAACTCCTCCCCACTGGCCAGCCACCGGGGCCGATTAGCGCACACAAACTGGGGTGCAGGCCAGCTGGGGGAGGGGGCGCTGGGGTCAGCTCCCTGGCAGTAACCCCTGCAGCCCTGGGTCCCAGCTCTTAAGAAACGCCTTTCTGCTTCCCAGGTTACTGTGTGTCTGGCCTGGGAGGGAAGGGGGGGGGGGCCGGGGGGGGTGGTGCGGGGACAGGATCCTAATGCCTCATCCCCACGAGCACTGTGCCTCCGCTGGTTTCTCCCCTTGTGCTCCAAAGCGCCAAGGAGTCCAGGCCGTACCAGATCCCATGGTCCTCGGACCTTTCCTCTTTGGGCGAACTTCCAAACTGTCAGAGTCAGGTGTATCAACAACGCGGGGAAGGGAGAAAGTCACTTTAACGTGATAGAAATGTAGTTGGGCCGAGTACTGACAGCAGTGGTGGGGAGCCGTCCGCGGGATGGCAGGGGGCCCCAGCGTTCCCCGTGTCCAGAGAGGTCACCGACGGAGACTTCACACCCGTGTTGATAGAGCAGAAGCAGGGTGGCCCGTGGAGACCTTCTCCTGTCTTTGTCCCCTGTGAAGGATGCCCTTGTGAGTCACTTCAATCAGCTGTCGCCCGTTTAAGCTGGTGGAACACACCCAACCTGTGAAAGGACCTCTTGCCGCCCAGGAATCCGCAGGGAAAAACTGGCCTTAACTGCTTCATTGGGAGAGGGGCCTCTTGGCTGGTTTAGGCCCCGCTTGGGAACTTCCTAGGTAAAGAGAGTCCCAGACACCTTCCGTCTTGAATAGACAAGGGGGCAGATCTGAGGATGATGACAGAAAGCAGGGGCCACTAACTTCAGTTCATTTGCTAAAGTTCCCCCACTGTTTAGGGTTGTCCCCGGCCCGAGGCAGTGTCCCCTCACTCGGGAGACAGACCAGCAGCCTCAGCAAGTCTGTGAGCCGGCTTCCTGCCCGGGAGCAGGTGCAGGGGGCCTTCCCCACGGGGATCTCCCACCACCTTCCTGGGCCCTCTCTGGGGTCCGGGAGCAGCACCGTCTCCTGAGACGCCAGACCTAACCGGGAGACTTCCTCTGCAGCTGACGTGGTCCTAGACCCAGACACGGCACATCCTGAGCTGTTCCTGACAGAGGACTGGAGAGGTGTGAGGCGAGGCCCCTCCAGGCAGAGTGTGCCTGACAACCCCGAGAGGTTCGACTGCCGGCCCTGTGTCCTGGGCCTGGAGAGCTTCTCCTCAGGGAGGCACTACTGGGAGGTGGAGGTCGAAAACGTGATGGTGTGGGCTCTGGGGCTTTGTAGAGACAATGTCGAAAGGAAAGGAGAGGCCTTACTGGTTCCTCGGAATGGCTTCTGGACCCTGGAGATGTTTGGAAACCAATACCGGGTCCTGTCTTCCCCCGAGAAGATCCTCCCCCTGAAAGAGCGCCTTCGCCGTGTGGGCATCTTTCTGGACTACGAAGCTGGAGATATCTCCTTCTATAACATGAGGGACCGGTCACACATCTACACGTGTCCCCGCTCACCCTTCTCTGGGCCCTTGAGACCCTTCTTCAGGCTGGGGTCTGATGACAGCCCCCTCTTCATCTGCCCAGCCTTCACAGGGGCCCGGGGGGTCGCGGTGCCCGAGGGCGGCCTGATCCTTCACAGGACGGGGACCCAGCGCAGCCACCAGGGTCAGTTCCCTGGTCTCAGAGCCAAGTAGAGGGCCCCGGCACCCCTGGCAGGAAACGGGTCGTGTCAAGAACCGCCTCCAGAGGCCTCCTGGACACCCTCTTCAGGCCCAGCCCTGCCTGGCCCTCATCAGGCTGTTGCTTCCCCGATTCATTTGCTGGTGACCACGGGGGCACGGGCCGGTCTCGGAGCCGTGCTGCCACACGGCTCCCAACCTGGAAAGCGGGAGACAGTGACGGGTTTTAACATCAGCGTGACACGGTCAGCCTGATGCCCGGGCACCAGGCTCTGTGGACTCGGAGTGAGGGACACAGGACCCACTGTAAGGGGAGGGAAACCATAACAGGAGGTCAGGGACAGGAAGCCAAGCCTGGGGGGAGGGAAGGGAGAAGGGCCTGGGTGCTGTCCGGCCTCAGTTACAGCTATGGGGGTTGGAGAGCTGGTGGTCCCATTTCTATCCCTCCCCCCCCCCCCCCCCCGGAGATTTCCAGATTGCACTCCTAGCCTAGAACTGAGCTGAAGAAAGATGAAAGATGAAGACCCGCGTTGGCCTGGCTCGGGTGTCCCCTCAATAAACTGGGAGTCAGTACTCAGTGACTGAGTATGGCTTAAGGGTTAAGGTCGCAGCTGAGCTGGTGAGAACTGCCCCGAGTGGATCGCAAGGTTCAGGTTCAGTGGGCAAAGCAGCAGTTTCCAACGTTTTGACCTCAGGCCACTTAAGTAAGATACCTCAAAAGTTATTGAGGACCCCAAAGAGTCTTGCTCACTTGGGTTATATCTGCGAACATTTATGGCATTGAAGGTTGAAACTGAAACATTTAAAAACTGTATTTATAATTTATATGAAAATAGCAATAATAAACCAATAATAAGTTAATAGGAAAAATATGTTTTATGAAAAATCACTTGTTTCCAAAGCAAAATAAATGTTATTGAGAAATGTGGCATTCTTTAAGGTTTCTGCAAGGCTGTCTGGCTTCTCCTAAAAGATGGGCTGCACCTTCACATCTGCTGCTATACTCAGTGTTGGAGTATCACAAGTCATGCCATCTTGAAAACTTTGAGAGATTGAGAGCAAAAACATTATATTATTATTATTATTATTATTACTACTAATGGGGTCTTGGAGTGATGGCGGTCTGGAGCTGATGGCTAAGAAAGAATTCTTGACACGTCTTTGGTGCAAAAAGGTGATTTTATTAAGGCACGGGGACGGGATCCGTGGGCAGGAAGAGTGGCACTGGGGTCGTGAGGAGTGACTGGTCATATACTAGGGACTTGGGGGAGGTCAAGGTAAAAGGCAGGGAGCCCCAGAAGGACTTTCAAATACTACAGGGGGCGCTTAAGATACAAGAGCCCCGGCCAAGGTCAAGCTAAGGTTGTTGTCCCTCTAGTAAGGCGTTAACAATAAGAGGGGAGGGGGTTCTCTCTCGCTGCCCCTCCCCCGTTCATGCTCTGTCTCTCTCTGTCCCAAAAATAATAAATAAACGTTAAAAAAAAAAAAAACTTTAAAAAAAAAAAAGAGGGGAGGGGGTTCCTGGAGAAACGTCATACTCTGTATTTGCCTCAAGTACTTGTCAGTGGGCCGCAGGTTACACAGAAATTCAATGTTATTTACCATTTCCTTCTTGCCTTTATTCCCCACATCGCTAGGGAGGGGAAGGTCATGTTGGGGCTCCGGGAAACTGAAAATATAGGTTTCTGAAGATTAGACTCTTGATAAGATTGCCTTTTTCTTGTCCTTTACCAAGACAGTTTGTAAACTGATATAGACTCACGTCCTGCACGACTGTGATCTCTACCGGTTAACCATTTGCATTCCCCTTTCCTTTGTTCTTGGGCAGCCCCAGTGCCTGAGGAATGTCACAGAGATCCCACCTGGCGGTTGGGGGGTGGGGGTGGGGGTGGGGGTGGGGAGGGTGGGTGGTGAGGTGTTGCGGGTGTCAGCTTGCCTTTGGCTCCCTCATCAAGTAATGCGGGGGCCCTGGGCAGGCGGCCCCCAAACAAGCTGGTTCTTGGCTCGTCCTCCCGTCTCTGAAAATCCCTCCCTTCCTCTAGGAGGCCCTTCCTAACTTCGCCGGCTAAACTTAGTCCGAGATGGAACAGTGGCTGTGTTGGGTCCCCTCCCCCCACCCGGCCCTAACCACGGAGCTCGCTGCTGCTCTGGGCTTATCCCCCTAGAAGAGCGGGCTGAGCTACACGTTCTAGGGCCGGAGACCTCACAGGAATGCGGAAGCAGGATGTTTGCCAGAAAGAACTCAGCACCGGAAACCGGACTACACCGGCCCGCGCCCAGGTGGACCCCGGCGCCGGCCCATCACCTGCTCTCTCCTCATTATAATACGCAAATACAGCCAGGGGTGGAGACCTAACATGCTAATGAGACAGGCGGGGCAGGTGGCGGCGCGTGCTGCCCAGTGCGCCTGCGCGCCAGCTTCTCCCCGCCCCGCAAGCCCGGGCGTTCCGTCTTTCCCGCCTCAGCCGCTTTGCCAACGGCGGGCCGGTGCCGGGGGCCGGCGGGGACTTCTGCGCCTGGCGCCGCGCTGGTGCCGGAGGATAAGCCCCGGGAAACGCCTCTCTCGGCCTCATGTCGATTTCTGTTTGCGCCGAGAGCCAAAGAGCCGCGGGGTCGGGATCGTACTTTGGCGACCACGCAGGGACCCAGAGAGGGAGCCCCGGTGACGGCCCGAGGACCCGGAGCCTGCGGACCGCGGAGGGAGCCCCCCCTGCCGTGCGACTCACCAGCGGCTCGGAGCTGGAGTCCCGCGTCCCCGCGGCGGTAAGTCGTGCCTCCCGCCGCCGGGACTCTGCCCCTCGTCTCAGGCCGCGCATGCGGCTGCGGGTTTTGCCCGTCTCCTTCTGTCACTGTCATTGTAGTCTGCATTTCTCGGACGGAGCAAGGTTGGTCTGGGCCAGCGTTCCGGGGCCGGGTGTCCCCGGTCCCCCGACTCTGACCTCCCCGGCGTTGGTCCCCTGCAGGGTCACTGGGAGCTCTCTGGTGGGTTCAGCCTGAGTGTCCCCTGTCCCCTGACTCTAAACCCCCAGTGGTGGTCCCCTGCAGGCTCACTGGAGGGCCTCTGGTGGGTTGAGCCCGGCCTGGGTATCCTCTCCGCTGGCTTTCCTTGTGGCTGGTCTCCGTTTCCTGGGTGTGTTTGAAAGCCGGAATTACTTCCAGACTCTCTTGTGATTTTCTTTGGGGTCAGATCTGTGTTCTTTACCTGTTGTCTCTCGGAATGGGGCTGTGGCCCTGAGAACTCACTCTGTGTTGTCTTTGTGTAAGTGTTAACTTCCTAAGTCGGTCTTGGCTTGACCCTGACCATCTTGTCTTTCTCCTTCTTGTTTGTCTTGTGAATCATCTGGTACCTTTTTATCTTATTAAGAGGGAAGGAGAATTCCTGGTGAGTCAGACTTCGTTCCAGTGTCAGGTTGAAGAAATCCAGACCTTGGTCCGGATTCGGGGGGCCTCAGGGTTAATCTTTTTGTGTACCGGGGAGCCGCCTGGTTTAAGAAATCAAGCTTCTCTGGTTGTACTGGCCTGCTTCTACCGATGGGCCAACCGGGACAAGGAGAGGTCCATTCACCCAGAATCACCCAGGCTTCACACAGCATCACACAGAATCACACAGTGTGACTCTATCTGCTAGTCAGCTTTCACCTTTTTTCTTTTTTTATAAGTCACCAGGCCCATCCAACTTCCCAACATGTGCAACACCTTAAATGGGACAAAGGACTCCCTTCTAGGATTTTTTTAAATAATTGGGATCAGGGGCGCCTGGGTGGCTTCGTCGGTTGGGCATCCGACTTCGGCTCAGGTCACGATCTCGCGGTCCGTGAGTTCGAGCCCCGCGTCGGGCTCTGTGCTGGCAGCTCGGAGCCTGGAGCCTGTTTCAGATTCTGTGTCTCCCTCTCTCTCTGCCCCTCCTCCGCTTGCACTCTTTCTCTCTCTCAAAAATAAGTAAACATTAAAAATAAATAAATAAATATTTGGGATCAGTTTAAATTGGGTGGTTTGAAGAAAAGGAAAACAAAAAAAAAATTTTTTTTTTTTTGCATGGCACTGTTTGGCCCCAATATCTTAGGCGAACAAGAACCAGGAACAGTGGCTCCAAAATGGACCATTAAATTTGTATGCTCAAATTTAAATTTTAATACTATCTTGCAGTTGGATTTGTTTTGCAAAAGATCTCAGAAGTAGGGAGAGACACCAAGACCCCAAACTAAGGAATCCTTGCAGAGTCTCTGTGGCCTCAGATCGTTACCACCGGCACCCCTCTCACTGCTGGGTTGAAACCAGACATTTTATTTATTTACTTATCTATTTAAATTTATATTTATTTATTTATTTGAGAGAGACAGCAAGCAGGGGAGGGGCAGAGTGTGAGGAAGACAGAATCCTAAGCAGGCTCTGCAAAGTCAGCAGAGAGCCCAGTGTGGGCCTCGAACTCACGAACCATGAGATCACGTCCTGAGTTGAAGTCAAGAGTCGGACGCTTAACCCGCTGAGCCACTCAGGCACCCCAAAACCAGACATTTTAGACAATCCCCTGTTCTAGTCAAGTGGGACCTAGTACTCCTTTGCAGGAGTCCCATCCCAAACGCCCTCTACCCCTGCGACTTTGACCCCAACAACTTCCCCTCCTTCCTCCAAGGTCTCCCCACCTCCTTATTCATCAGGAGCTTCCCTGTCCCTGCATCCTCCTCCCTCCTCCGGAGTAAGTCCCACTAGCACCCACAGCGCCCACCCACCCACCATAGGCCCCAACTGGATCTGTTTCCCCTTAGGGAAAGGACATACCCGAGGAAGGGATTACCAGAGTTTCATGTCTTGCTTACAGACCTGGTTCTGTGTAAAGAAAAGTGGGGTCATTTTTCCAAAACAAACAAACAAACAAACACCTGACGAGATGTCATCCCAGGCCTTACTGTTGCACCCTAGATGAGGAAGACAGATCCTTAGGAAGGCTGGGGATTATGCTGACAGCCTGGGGTCTTAGGGTCTGCCAATCCAGGGGACGGAGTGCTTGGGGCTGGATGAAATGCTGTCCCTGCTCGGGACCCACAGTAGGATCAGGAGGGCACAACCCCCAGGGTGCAGAGGCACTTTATTACCTGCCTGTCTGAAGGGATGACGAAGTGCCTAGCCAAACCAGCTAATTATGACAAAGGGAGGGAAATAACTCGGCAAAAAGGATGAGAATCCAGCTGTCTTTCTAAACCACTGATGGACGCCTTCCGCAGACGCCCAAATGGAGACCCAGAGTCGCCGCGGGGAGGTCTTTGCTGACTGTGTGCTTTATCGTCCAGCCTGCCTCTGATCTTAGGGGGAAGCTACTGACGTCAGAGGCAGGTTCTCAGTCCCTGCTGTCACCTTTGGTGGAGGAGGCCTTCAAGGCTTTTAATAACTGAGACGGCGCAGAGGAGGCCAGTGAAGACAAGGGTAGCAGAACAGGCACAGGTTCTGGCTGCCCTGCTCAGGGTGATCCCAGGAGGCCCAGAAGGCCGTCGCCAGAACCATCGGAACAAGTGTGCATAATGCAGGCAGGAAGGCGGGGGGGACCTGAGCCTGCCCGCCCCAGAGAGCGAAGGGCACACACGGACTCCCACCCCCGGCCAGTCTCTTGGAAGAGGGGCCGTGCAACCACAAAGAGGCCCCAGGAGCTGCCCGCCCCAGCACCCACCTGACCCCTTACCATTGCACTAGCGGAACCTCGGTCACCCTTGACGTGGCAGGTGGGAAAACTAAATTCCGTGTAGATACTGGAGCCGCCTGCTCTGTCCCGACCCAACCTGTGGGCCCTTCCCCAAGTGTGACATGTGGTAACTGGGAGAGATGTGGCCAAAGGTGAGACCGTTTACCTTCCCCCTCGCCTGTGAAGCCGGATCAACTGTTCTACGCATTCCTGTCTGCAGGTCCCGGAATGCTCTGCCCTGCCGCTGGGGAGAGATCTACGAAACCATTCTGGAGCCACTCTTTACCTTGAAAAGGGTGATATTAAAATGGAGATAGACCAGAAACTGGGATTTCATCCGTGGGCACTACTGGCTGGTCCCAGGCTTGAGCCGCAGATACTCCTGAGGACAAACAACCAAGTAGACTCATGTCCCAGGGGAGGCAAAAAAAACAAAAAACAAAAAAAAAAGTCTCCTCCGTTCAGGGAAAGGTAAAACCTAGTGCAGGGTGTCTAGAAAAAAATAGTTCCCCGTGAAAAGTAAATCTTTAGGAGGAATCCAGCTGATAATTTCAAAATTTCTCAAGTATGGATGGATCAAGCCTTGTCAATCCCCATGTAATACCCCAGTCCTCCCAGTGAGGAAGCCCAGTGGAGAATATTGCTTTGTACAGGATTTGAGGGCCATAAATAAAGCTGTTCTCATACACCTGGTAGTACCCAACCCGTATACTCTACTCACCCAGGGTCCAGGCGATGCTAAATTTTTTACCACCCTGGACCTGAAGGGTGCCTTTTTCTGCACATCCCTTTATGAGGAGAGTCACTATTTACTCGCCTTCGAATGGAAAACCCCTGATACTCAAGACACTACCCAGCACACCTGGGTGGTGCTTCCCTGGGGCCTTAGAGACACCCCCCACCAATCTATTTGGAAATACAGTGGCAAAAGAGTTACAAGAATTAAAATTGAGAGATGGGATCCTCTTACAACATGGTGATTTGTTAATAGCCAGTTTGACTAAGCAGTCCTCGGACTGTGATACTGCAAAAACCTTATATTTTCTAGCTAACAGAGGATATAGGGTCTCCCCCATCAAAGGCTCACATATCACAACAACAGGGCCAATATCTGGGCTTCATCCTATCTCCAGGCACCCATGTCCTGGCCACGGATCCCAAGAGGACCAGCAGCGCCTGCCCATACTGCCAACTAGAAAGCAACTCGATGGCTTTCTTGACACGAGAGAGTTCTCTTGTATCTGGTTCCCCAGTTACAGCCCTGATGCAGAGCCCCTATATGAGGCCTTGAAGGGGGAAGAAAGGGAACCCCTACAATAGACTGTGTTGGGGGGCTTTTAAAGCCTTGAAAATGGAGCTGGATGGAGCCCCTGCACCGGAGTTCCCCTATTTGGATAAACATTTTACCTCATCTACCCATGAGAGGCAGGCTTTGGGGGTCCTAACTCAAAAGCTGGACCCTGATCAGAGACTACTTTTCAAAATAACTAGACCCAGTTGCACGGGGACGGCCCAGCAGTGATGGCCACATCTCTCTTAGCGAGGCCAGTAAGCTTACCCCGGGTCAGCCCAACTCCCTGTCAGGTTCAGACCATGTTAGAAACTAGAGGGCACCACTGGCTGACTGGAGGAAGGCTAACTAAGTATCAGGCCCTCTTGCCAGATTCCCCAGATATTTTAAAGGTCCACGGGACTGCACCCTGCTTCATCCTGGAGGTTAAGGGTCTCCAACATCAGTATGGAGACAGTAGAACAGACTTCTAGCAGACCTGACCTTCAAGACAAACCCCGTGACAATCTGGATATGGTGTCATTTATGGACAGGACACTCGTGGAGAGAGGCATCTGGAAGGCAGGCTACGTGATCGTGAACCTAAGTAGGGTCATTGAGGCTAGAGCTCACCTCGACACTTCATCCACCCAAAAGGTTGAACTGATAGCCCTAATTAGGACCTTGCAGTTGGGGGAAGGAAAAAGATGAAATCTCTACACTGACTCACAATATGGGTTCCATGGACTACATGCCCTTGCGGTCGTCCAGAAAGACAGGAAAATGTCAGCAGCAAGAATTCACCAATACAACGTAAGGACCCAATCTTCACTCTTGTAGGGGCAGCACAGCTTCTCGTTTAGGTGGCTGTGGTCCATTGTAAAAGTTGTCAGAAAGATGGGACCTCTGTAAGCAAAGAAAAGAACAGTAAGGCTGACCGATCAGCTGTTCACAGTCCATGGAGCACAAAAACCAGATCAAATTACCACCTTGACAGTTGGCTCCTCTGAGTTCCCCGGCCACCCTCAATGCTCCCTGCTGGCATGGGAGGACACAGAGAGACAGGGATATACAGAATAAAGTGCTGGTAGCGTATGAGAGAGGACAAAATTCTCATTCCGGAAGCCCGACAAGAAAAGCTCAAACATTGACATGATGCATGCCACCCATTATGGCAGAGATGTCCAATGGGACTTGGTGCAAAAGGTCTTTCTAGGTCAGGGACTTAGACAGTAAAACCAAGTTACCCTTGCCTGTGACTTCTGCACCCAAAATAAACCACCGAGCCGTCCAGTCTATCCCCACTTCTCATGCCGGTCCAAGACCAGGGGGCGTTTCCTGGGGAAGACTGGCAAGTGGATTCTACCCAGATGCCATCACAAGCAGGCTACAGACATTACCTCGTGTTTGTTGATATTTTTACCGAATGGGTATAAGCCTCCCCACCCGGGTCTGGGAAGGCGACTGAGGTCTGTAAATCCCTCCTAAAAGGGAATTCCCAAGTCTCTCCAAAGTGGTAACGGGCCTTCTTTTATGGCTAACGTCACCCAGAGCCTTTCAGCAGCCCTGGGAATAAGTTATAAATGACATGCTCCCTGGCACCCCCATTCCTCAGGGAAGGTAGAAAAAAGATGAATCAGACCCTTAAAAAGATGCGAGCAAAAAACTCTGTCAAGAAACTGAAGAGCCTTGGGTCAAATTGCTTCCTCTCCCACCACTCAGGATTCCCACCGCCCCTAAGACTCAGAGCATTTGAAATGACAGGAGCGACCCTTCTTCCGGTGAAATGACATGGGAGACCCTCCTTCCAGCCCGTATTCCACCACGCGGGAAGATAAGCCAGAACTTGGGGCCTTTGATCACTTTGTTTGGGCTGAGTGCTAAGAGCCAGTTGGGCTTCTGCTAATCATAGGCTGCCGGCACCCCTAGAGGTGATTTAGAAGAGCCCTCCCCTCTGCAAATTAATCCAGGGGGTCAGGCCTTCCTTCCAAGTTGTAAGGAGGGCTCCCCAGAAAAAAAGCAGTTGCTCCCCAAGTGGCAAGGTGATTTTTAGTCACTCCAGTGGCAGTTAAGCTGCAAGGAATCCCTAGCTGGGGACATCTTTCCAGGCTAAAATCTTTTTCTCCTGGACCTCCTCAGAAACGCCTGGAAGGCCTGGAACCATCTTCCTCACGTGAACCTGTGGGAGACCCCAGATACTTGGTTCAAGACGCGAGCCTCAGAGTCAGATAAGTGATTCTATCTTGGTGGATTGGTTTGCCGACGTTTCTTTTTATTGCATCTGTTTTCCTTCTTCTTCTCTGTGGGTACATTTCGGGGCACTCCACTCTGGCAAACACCTGTTCTGCCCCTGCTGGGTCTAGAAGACCGGAACCAGTGATGGGTTGCATAATGTGGGCCCTTCTCTTGGCCCTTCTCCTGGGGATGAGTTGGGAAGGAAATAACAAAGGGAGGGAAACTTGGGGAGAAAATTCAATTGTCAACTTCTCCAGCATCGTGGCCTCGGGAAATAATCTCTCTAACTGTTGGATCTGCCATCCCGGCCCACGGGATGGGGTTCCTAAGCTCCAATTCGAGCCTACAAACGAGGATGTGCCTCTCACTTTGACTTCCGGACCCATTAGGAGCACACCACTCCTGGTGGCGGAACTCAAGGACCGCGAGGATATGACGTGTGTGACCCTTACAGACACTTGGAACCAAACTGGGCTCCAGGTTAAGCGCCCACTTCTCTGTAAAGAACAGGGGCGGCCCTGTTGCCCCTGCGAGACCAACACCTGCCTTACCAGTGCGGGCAGCTCGTCCTCCATTTATCCCATGTCCTTTTCCATTGCAAGCTCTTCGTGTGTCCCCAACCAGACTCACTGGTGTGTGGACTCCTCTCTGCTTCCCCCGGGCGACCAACCTAACTTCTCCTGTACTCACTGGAAAGGAACAGCAACCCCTTCCTGGAGGCTCACCTATCAGACCCCATCTGCCTTCGATAGCCACGAGGGAATAGAGGAGGACGCAGAGCTAGGTGGGGGGCCGATGGACGGAGGGCCCCTGTCCCCCAGGTGCAAGAGCACACCTAAGTGGGGTCCCCTTTTACGAAGCTGGTTTAATTCCTCTTCAGCCCGCCGGGCCTGTGCCCCCCCTGGATATCTGTTCCTCTGTGGGCCGCCACAAAACAAACTGCCCTATGAAGGGAGCCCCGATTCCTCCTTCTCCTGGCCTCTTCGGGCAGTGGCCTACGCGTGTTTAGATAATGTCCACTTCCGGGGACAATGCACTGTGGGACGACTGGGCCCAGAAGGATTAGGCGCCACTATATATAACGTCACCTCTCAAGGCAGACGTAAGAGAGCACTCGGGCTTATCTTGGCGGCAGCTGGAGAAGCCACGGGACCGGCTGCCCCCCGGGGGGGGATTGCCTCTCATGAGACGACCTTAAAAAGCCTTACCCAGGTCATCGAAAACCTGGCCTCAAGCGCTGGCGACACCTCAGAGGGCCTCCAGGAGTCCCTAGATTCCCTTGACAATAGGTTAGCTGTAGATTATCTTCTGGCCACACAAGGGGGTGTCTGTGCGGTAGTCAACGACACGTGCTGCACGTACATCAACGCCTCTGGGGAGGTCGAACTAAATACCCAGGAGATTTACAGACAAGCCAGATCGTTGCATGGGTTCAAGAGCCCCAATGCCCAAACTATATAGGACTCAGAGGTTGTATGCCTAACATTGCCTGATTCCGTTCTTTCCTGGGCCCTCTTGTGGCAAAAAAATTCTTCTGTTACTATTCAGACCCTGCCTCCTTAATCTTTTGGTTAAGTTTGAGTCTTCTAGAGGACAGCAGTTTCTTGTCAAACAGATAGTGGCACAAGGGCCCCACCTATCCAGCCCCAAGAGGACCAAGGTCCTTACAGGTCGTTAGAGCAGTCAGCGGGAGAGTTTTACTCCTCCTGGTAGGACAGGGACGACGCCCCGCTCAGCAAGAAGCAGTTTCAGAAGATGAGACCTTCGGCCCCTCCTCCTTAGGAATAAGGAGGGTAAAATCTCTCCGGTGGAGGTGGGGAGGGGTGAGGTAGACCAGGGGCTGTGTCTGGGACCTCCCCCCCTCCCCGCCCTAACCACAATGCACTTTGCTCTGTGCTTTTGTCACCTTAGGAGAAAAGGCTGAGAGCTACATGCTTTTGAGCATTATATCTCCTAGGGATGCGGGGGCAGGATGTTTTCCAGAAAGAACTCAAATGAAGAAACCAAACTAAACCAAGCCTGTGCCAAGATGGACCCCAGCACGGACCCTCACCTACTTTTTTCGTCGTTAGAATACCAATAATCCCGGCCGTGGGTGGATACTTAACATGCTAATAAGACACGTGCTGCGGAAGCATGTTCTGTCCACTGCGCCTGCGCCCCAACCTCCTTTGTCTCCACCTCCACCTGCTGAGATGTCCCTCCTTCGCGGCTTCAGCCCCCTTGCGGGCTTTGCCGGCCTTTGTGCCGGGAGCCGGCTGGGACGTTTGTTCCGCCGCCGTCTCTCTGGTCTGGAGCATAGGCCCCCAATAAACGCTGCCTGAACCTTTTCTTGGCGTCGTGTCAATTTCTGTTTTTGCGGAGAGCTGGAGAACCCTGGGGTCCAGAACAGTCCCGCCGGTTCCTCTTTCTTGGCTTTCTCAAGTCCCGGTCCCTGGTGATGTGGATGTCTTTTTACTTGTTTACTTGTTAGGGAGGGTGTTTTTCATATGGGAGATTTGCTACCTGCTTTCAGCGGGACGGAGGAGGGTGTGAGTGTCCTTGCACTATTTCCTAGGTAACTTATTTAATTAAGATCATCAATATTGCCAGAGTGATACCTGCCCTTTGTCTCTATATCATTGTAGGGGAGGCAAAACTTTACCTCTTCCCATCTTAGGTTTTTGGCTAGGACTCTTAACGAAAACACTAACAAGAGAAAAACAGTTCACTCACACAGTGCACATCACAAGGGAAACCTAAATGAAAACAAACTCACGATGGTAACAAAATCCCAACTTATTTTCCATCTTCAATAAAGGAGAGTACATTTGCAGAGGTGATAGGACAAAGGAAAACAATTTTAGGCCCCAAGGCCAACAAGCTGGGAAGGTACTAATAAGGGAGAAAAGTAATGGAGAATGGTTGCTTTGGAGATTCTCCTGGTTCCTCTCTGGGCTGGTAAATGCCAGTCTCCAGTAAAATAATTTATATCTTGCCTTTAGGCAAAACAGGGGGAAAGTAAAGAACTTTTCCTGTGTTGGCTGCCTTTTTTTTTTTCCCCTGACTCAAAAACCTTTTGTTTAATTTATACAAAAAGCTACTAAATACAAAAAGTAGTTTAAGGGGCGCCTGGGTGGCTCAGTCGGTTGGGCGTCCGACTTCAGCTCAGGTCATGATCTCACAGTTCGTGAGTTCGAGCCCCGCATCGGGCTCTGTGCTGACAGCTCAGAGCCTGGAGCCTGTTTCGGATTCTGTGTTTCCCTCTCTCTCTGACCCTCCCCCGTTCATGCTCTGTCTCTCTCTGTCTCAAAAATAAATAAATGTTAAAAAAAGTAGTTTAAAACAAAATAGTTTGTTTTTTTTTTTTTTCCTGGCAGAATTTAAATGCACATAATGGATAATTCTGAAGAAAATGCATTTTCCCCACAGTGTTCAGGACTAAAATTCTACTGAAATCTTTGTTGGCCCCTTCTAGAATTGCCTTCAGCTCAAAATAATTTCTGTGACAAAACAGTGTATTTTGGGTGGCCTATTCTAGTTTTCATCATTAAAATGTCTAGGGCCTTTTTTTTTTTCCTCCCTTACGTCTAAAACTGATTCTCTGCTCAGTGGTCATCACATGCCTGAGACTTCTCATTTGGGGAATATTATTTTGGAAATGAAATGGCGTGGGAGGCACCCAGAGGGGGAGGCTGAGGTTGATTCCTGTATAGTTCACCAGATGAGGCAGCTCAGCAGGGTGTTTGTGCCTTGTGGGCATTTAAACCTTAGACATGCTTGAATTCCATAACCTTTTAAGATGACTTCTAGTCAAAAGTAATCCCCGTCTAGAGTCTAGAACTATGATTCTAGGCTTTTCAAAATTGGAAGGGATTCAGGGTCCCTGGGGAGCTCAGCTAGAGCAGCAGGTGACTCTTGTTCTTGGGGTTGTGAGTTTGAGCCCCACATTCGGTGTAGCAGTTACTTAAATAGATAAAGAAACTTTTTTTTTGGGGGGGGGGACAGAGAGAGACAGAGCATGAACGGGGGAGGGGCAGAAAGAGAGGGAGACACAGAATCGGAAACAGGCTCCAGGCTCTGAGCCATCAGCCCAGAGCCTGATGCGGGGCTTGAACTCACGGACCGCGAGATCGTGACCTGGCTGAAGTCGGACGCTTAACCGACTGCGCCACCCAGGCGCCCCAAGAAACTTTCTTTTAATTGGGAGGGAGGGGGGTGCCTGGGTGGCTCGGTCGGTTAAGGTTAAATGTCGGGCTGTTGATTTCGGCTCAGGTCATGGTCTTGTGGTTCGTGAGTTTGCGCCCTGCCTTGGGCTCTGTGCACAGAGCCTGCTTGGGATTCTGTCTCCCTCTCTGTCTGCCTCTCCTCTGCTGGCTCTCTCTCTCTCTCTCTCAAAATACATACATATGTAACATTGGAAGGGATTCTAAAGGTTATAAAACCCCAAATACATTAAATAATACATAAATAAATAAAACCCCAAATACCGTTAGATCTGAAGGAGAATGTGGGCTCTGAGAAAGCAAAATCAGGTACGACAGCTGCTTCCCAGAACGGACAAGACCACTCCGGGATTGTGACGGAGTGAGACAAGCCCCCTGTGTAATCATGTTCGGCATGCAGACACAAATGCAACACCACAGGCAAACCACAAGAACGACCACACGTCCCCGTCTCAGCTAACCGCTTCTTTACCCATTACAATTTCAGCCCACTCTGTTCCTCCATGTCCTAATAAACATCAGAATATTCAGTCCTGCCACCAGTCCCCCGATTTCCAGCGGCATTCATCCAGAGCAACCCTTCCCTCTTTGACCCTCTCCCAAACCCCCACCACAAACTGAAATCCTATAAATCCCTCCCACCCCTCTCACTGAGACACCCCAGCTCCCGGCCTCCCCACAGTATGTGAGATCTGTGCTGCGGTAACAGGTACCATCAAATTTAACTGGGTGTGGCCACAGGTCCGCCTCGGCTGCTGGGCTCCAGCGTGGCCACGGACAGGGCAGAGCCCCCATCGGTCTCCCAGCCCTCCTACCCATCCATCCCAAACTTGGCTGCAGACTTTTCACTTAAGTTCCCTAGATACAGCAACCTCTCTTAGCAAGTGAAGCCAAAAGGAACTTCCTGCAGATTTCTAAGAACATAAACTGCAACAAAAAGCATTCCTTGTTTGCGACGTATTGATAGTTTTTCGGTAATCAAGTATTCACAGAAGGGAACAGTCACTCCACTGTGTGATTCTCAAGCACATTCCCTCCTCCTTCCCACGTCTTAACTCAAATCTCAATTGCTTTAGTTCTATTTATTTTCCAAAGAAATTCCTACAAGAGCTTGGAGAATTCTGGGGTTCTCCCACATGGTTCCATCAATAAGGCTTTGCATCTCTTATAAAACCATAAAACCTCCCTGTTACTGCAGAACGCAAAGAGCGCAATGGTACGCACATCAGCGGATCTTCATTTCTCTGGGACTCTTTGCTTCTAACTGTGTTGGCCCTTCCATAAGATTACGGCTACATAACCATGGAGTTGGAAAGAGTGAAGAGAAGTGACCTATCTGTAGTGGTGATGTAAAAGAACTGTATCAGGGTTCTCCAGAGAAGCAGACCCAACAGGGTAGATACAGACATCTAGAAGAAGATGTGTTACGAGGGACCAGTTCATGTGACTGTGGAGGCAGAGAAGCCCCAGGCTCTGCCCCCCACAAGCTGGAGCCCCTGGAAGAGTGCTCCAAACCCCGAGGTCTGAGCACCAGGGAGCCAGCGTCTGAGGGAAGGGACAGCTGGACATCCCAGCTCAAGCAGAGAGCAAACACGCTTCCTCCGTCTTTGTTCGACTCAGCCCTCAATGGATTGGGTGATGCCCGTCCACGTTGTTGAGGGAAACCTGCTTTACTCTGACTCCCAGGTCATGATCCCGGGGTCATGGGCTCAAGCCTCTCGCCGGGCTGCGTGCTGAGCATGGGGCCTGCTCGAGATTCTCTCCCTGCCCCTCTCGCCCGCTCACTTGCTCCTCTAAAAAATGAAAAATAAACTAGTTTTAGAAAGAGAAGCAGGACACCTGGCTGGCTCAGTGGGAAGAGCATGCGACTCTTAATCCCGGGGCTGGGAGTTTGAGTTCCATGCTGGATGTAGAGCTTACTTAAGACAATAAATAAATAAACTTAAAAGAGAGACAGAAGGGGCAAGTGGTTGCCTCAGTCAAGTGCTGGTGAAGGTCACGTAGAACGAGGATGAGAGTAATCCCTGGCTCTGACTAGTCTAGGACACTGGGAAATCTGAGCAGTGGTGGGAAAGGGCCGAAGAGATAAGTCCTGACCTTTGGCCATGAGATTCACTCCATAGGGAGCGGGTCACATGCCTCGGCCCAAACGATCTTCGCATCTCAGAGGGAAAAGTCTGTTTCGGGTCTCCAGTGGCCCTGGGCGTGGCAGGACCTTCCCCATAGCAGCCCCGCATGGTTCAGGCATCTCACAAACAACGCGAGCCTGGAGAGACAGGGGCGCCTAGCATCTCTGTTCCCAGAGTGAGCCTTGACTCAGACATCTTGCCTGGGATGACCCAAGGTGCTCCTTTATGTAGAAGTGACTCAGATGTTACCCGGTCAAAACTGGGGCTGCCACATAGCTTGAGTTCTAGATACCATTGCTTTCTATCTCCCTGGCCCCTTCCTTGTTCCGTGTAGCTCCCTTGGGTGCAGGAAAAAGCTCTTCTTTTTTTCTTTCCCTCCCAAAATTCCCTGTGAGATTTTTTTGACAACGTAGAGCAGGGGTCAGGAGTCTAGTCATAGCGTGTTGAGGAGAGGAAACCCATTATAGATGACATTTTTCAGAAGTTAAACACAAAGGGGAGTTGAGAATGAGACAGGAGCATTTCAAACAAGGAAGGCCAATGGCCAGTTAGTTTGATTTCAGCTGCAGATTCTATGTTGGCTTTTGTGCTGATGAGAAGTCAGAGAGTAAGAACTTGAAGGGGAGCTCAGTTTAGGAGAGGAAGGTAGACTTGGAAACAAAAGACAAAACTAAACACACGTGCCTGTCAAAGTAGGACTCAGGTCAGCTGTGTGCCAGCAGAGACGACCAGGAAGTTTTCTGTGTCACAGGATAAACCAGGCCCATGTCCTGGAGACTCGGTTTTGCTTGGAGGGGGCCTAGGTTATCCAGAGTCATATTTAAACAAATCTCGTATATAATGAAGTAAAATGATGTGATTTACCCCAAACTTATGGGTAAGACCCAAGACTTTCTCACTTGAGTTGGGCAGCGCTGGGAGCTCCTTCCTGAAGCCCCTCTGGTTAGGGTGCTCGGCTGGGACCACAGTGAGGTCCGGCCCAGGGAACAAAGGAGCAGCTCTAGAAGAGAGGGTGCACCTGCTTGCTTCTGGAAGAAGTTGCCCTTAAATGAGCTTCTGAGGGAGGAGCAGGACTTTGTCCTGCAGATGCTGTAGGAAGCGGGGAGACAGCACCGGAACCTGGAGGCCTGGAAAGGTGCTGTGGGCTGAGGTTACCCCATCTTCCAAATTCTTCGAGAGGTGGATAGGCCATCGGAGGGGAGGGAGAAGAGGCCGAGAGGAAGGAATCAGGGAGACAACTAGATCCTACATTTTCTTGACCAGATTAAGTGTCTGAATTTGGTGCTGGGGCCACTAAGGAGACATGTAGGGATTTTGAAGCAAGAAGCGACATGATCAGATTTCCATTTGGTAAAAGCCATTCTAGCAGTCTTGTAAGTCAACCGGAGCAATTATTTTTTGTTGGTCGTTTTTTTCTTTTTTAATGTTTATTTTTGAGATAGCCTGTAGGTGGGGGAGGGGCGGAGAGGCCGGGGACAAAGGATTGGAAGCGGGCTCCGCACTCACAGCTTCAAGCCCGATGCGGGTCTGCGGGTCGGGTCTGGCTCATGAACCCTGAGATCATGACCTCAGCCGAAGTCAGAGGCTCAACCCACCGAGCCACCCAGGTGCCCCTCTTTTGTTGGTCTTAATCATAACCTGAAATAAAGGCAGAGTACAAACTGGGGTGGTGAAGGATATGAGCCACCAATATTAATACAGGATTGACAGCTTTAATTTATAAAAAATTCATATGGAAGAATAGGAAACAGCATCAGAATGTCTGGGGGGGGGGGCAATTTGCCTGGAAAAATCTCTTCCAGAGTATATTAAATAGTTAATATGAAAAGTGATCAGCCTCGCTGTCCTATAAATGTCTAGTAAAATAATAATTTGATCTATTTCACCCATCCCATTAGTGATGACTAGGGAATAATTGTTCTCAGTGTTGGCAGGAATTAGGTGAGAGGCTCATTCCCATTAACAGTGTGATAGGTTTAACTTTGGCAATATGCTCAGAATTCAACTCCTAGACCCGATGACTATCTTTCTGGGAATTTATCAGAAAGTTTGTCAGGAAGTATCAAAGATGTGGACAAAGATTTATGTATTTATAAAGTACACTAGTTATAGTAGATTAAAAAAAAAAAAGCCACTAAGATGTCCCACAATCTTGGGAATTACAGGAACCTACAATATGATATTATGTAAGTATAAATAATGTTTCTGATTATGTAAAAGCTTCATCAATTCTGCCACAATGTGAACAGAGGCTGTCATTGGTTGGTGACATTATGAGTGATTTCTGCTTTGTAAAAGTGTTTTCCAGAGGTGCCTGGCTGGCTCAGTCAGTGGAGCAGGAGAGCCTTGATCTTGGGGTTGTAAGTTTGAGTCCCACATTGGGTACAGAGATTACTTAAAAATAAAATCTTAAAAAAAATAACTAAAAAAATGTTTTCCCATGTTTTTAATTTTTTTTTCATGACAATAAGAGGTTTAACCCCAAAATAAGGAATTGCAGGCCGAATTGCTTGCAGGAAGGCAACTTTGAGGCGGTGAAAACTGAATCACACACGTGCATTCCCAGTCTACCCTTGAACTTTCAACCCACATAAACAACAGAGTAACAACTTCCCGTCTTCTCAGTCCTTACCATCACTTGACAGGCTTAATCTCATTAATGCTCCCAGTGCCTCCCCAACTTCAGGATAAAAGAAGTGAGGCTTGAGGGGGAAAATTCACCAGCCCAACGCCTTCCATTTCATTTTAGTGTTGTCTTGACCCTCCCTTTTTGCCCTATCCCCTTTTATTTAGTCCAGCCCATCCTTCTGTATCCTGGTCTTTGAGCTGAAGACTGCAAAGACACGGACCCTTCGTCTCTCTGGAAAACTTCCCCTCCCCACCCCACCCCCCAGAGCCAAGGCCTGGGAGCTGGGGGCAGGCTTTCCTGAGATCACTTCCCGCTTCCTTCTTCCCCGCCTTTAACTTTGGCTCCTGGGGCCACAGCCAGCTTGGTCACTTGCTAACCAGGCTCCTGGGTGCCTCTTCCTCCAAGATCAGAGGTCAGTGCTGTGCCCGCTCTGGTTCCCCCCCCCCCCCACGAGAGCACTTTCTCTCCCTCTGGCTCTTTCCCGGGTCCTGGGCCCTCTACCCCCTGCCCTTTACTCTCCAGCTCCCCTCCCTTTCCCCGACTTTCCTCTTCTCTCCTCCGGTTCAGTCCCCTGGTTTCCATCTCTGCCTCCATCGCTTCATCTTTATTATCATTCCTGAAACAAATACCAAATTACTGTATGGGGGGGAGGGCTTTTTAGAGCAGCGGTACATTGGTACGCAACCCATTAATGGGTACCATGCCTCCCAATTCCCTTCTCCTAGGATTCTTTTAGGGGTTTAGGGCCTATTCGGCTGTGCACCTGCTCGGCCACACGGGGCGGTGTGCGCTGGCACCGGGAGTCTGCGGTGGGAGGGGGCGAGCGGGCGGATCCGCGTGGAAAGAGCGGTGGGGAGGAGGCCGGAGAAGGGCGTCGAAAGATCCATCGCCCGGCCTGCATCTCCCAGGCGCAAGTTCTGACGCCCGCAGGACACCCGGTGACCTGCTGCCCCAGGAAGGTTGGACATGGCAGTTTTTCCAAACTGCTGCCTCCCCGCGTGCCTGCTCGTCCTCACTTTCTTCCAGCTGTCCAGGCCCGATTCGGGTAGGTCCCCCCCCCCCCCCCCCCCCCCCCGCGCGCTCCGTCTCTGGCCCCCTGGGGTTCCCCGCCCCGACCTCGACCGGGATCCGGGTGGAGCAGACGGCCCTCCGTCCGTGTGAGTCCTCGGCCCCCCCCCCCCCCGCACGCCCGGTTTGCGCAGCCCCCTTCGACGTGATCGGCCCCGCGGAGCCCGTCCTGGCCGCGCTGGGGGACGACGCCGAGCTGCCCTGCCGCCTGTCCCCGAGCGTGAGCGCCGAGCGCATGGAGCTGCGGTGGTTCCGCGGGAAGGTGGCGGCCGCGGTGCTGGTGCGCCGGGACGGCCGCGAGCGGGAGGCCGAGCAGACGGCCGAGTACCGCGGCAGGGCCACGCTGCTGGACGGCGACATCGCGGCCGGGCGCGTCGCCGTGCGCATACACCGGGTCCGGGCCTCGGACGACGGCGAGTACCGGTGCCTCTTCCGGCAGGACGGACGCTACGGGGAGGCCAGCGTGCACCTGAAGGTGGCCGGTGAGTGCGCGGGTTCGACCCTCTCCGGTGACTTCCGGGCGCCGTCCGTTTTCCCGCGGCTCCCTTGCTTTGGAAGCCACCGCGTTCGTCGTCCCGAGAAATCCCTTCTAGGGCGGAAAAGGCTGGCGGGCCGAGGGTGGGAGGTCAGCGGGAAGGCGTTGGAGAGATGGCCCCATGTTGTGATTGCGAGGCTACACCACATCCTCTCTAGTTAGCGCGCCGGAATATGCTCGATCCAGCCCCAGGCCCCAACATTCAGGTTGTGTCTGCTTGTCACCACTCCGGTGAGGGACGCTGTGCCGCGCGTTTCCGTTGCAACCTGAGGCTGCCGCGTGGATTCGTGCCTAGGGACGGGCTTCCCAGGATCCTAGAGGTGGCTGCTCGCTAACATTGTCGATCCACCTAGAAAAGTTTTTGGGTTTTGTTTCCCTTCTCTGCTTCAAGCCAAATTTCAAACTAAGGAGAATGGCAAGCATTCAGGAGGAAAGTATGCGTTGAGGTCTGACTTTCCCGCTTACTTGGAATGCCATCAAACTAATCTCTTTCTGAGCCTTATTTCCTGCTATAAAACTGGGCAATGCATCTGTCAAACAAGATTTGGCAAGAATGAAATAAAGTGAGACAGCGTATACATGAAACTGTTACTGTTACTCTTTTAAAGTGATAGACATCTTTGAGAATCTCCTCAAGGTGGCAGGCAGCCCTTTTCATGAAAAGAATACGCATTTTCACATATACACACAAATCGAAACGTGGATTTAAACTAAGAGCTGTGGACAGGTGTTTAAGGACTCTCCTCTGCAGCTTGGTGTTTTTCTACACTCTGCAGAATTGTAAGAATATAATTAGGCTGAAAACAGAAAGGGTAAGAACAGCTTTATGTTGATATATGTTAGGACACTGGGGCAAGGAGGTTGAAACCATTTAAGAAAATTCCTGAATCAGTATCACACGGAAGGGAAACTTAAATTGTCAGCTACGATCTTAATGCAGGGAACCTCCAATCCCCCTTCTCCTCAGGGACACTTCTTCTCTGTTCACATCTTCTCTGTTAAATACCCACTCCTGGTTCTCCTCCTCAAAGTCTTCTCACATCCAACCACAAAGCCCTCTCCCATCTCTGGAGCTCCCTAACCTGCCTCTAAGCCATTGGTCTTGCTGTTCCTGCTGACTATGTTCCTATGTCTGTCCATCACACTCCTGCTTACATTTCAAACACTAAATCCCAATATGGCATCCCTCTCTGATAAGGTTCCTTTTACTGACGCCTCAGTTTCCTCGTGGTTTCCTCGTGTCATGAAACAGAACATGAATCCCTCTCATTCCTAGTCTCCGTGTGCCTTTCTTTCTCAGACTGTGTAACCCTGTGGTTATAAGGTTCCCAGAAGGGTGTCCACTAAAGGAGTGAGGCCAGCTTCTCTCTCCGTAGCTCTGGGCTCTGATCCTCAAATCCATATGGAAGTTCAAGAAAGTGGAGAGATCCGGCTGGAGTGTACCTCCGTAGGATGGTACCCAGAGCCCCAGGTGCAGTGGAGGACTTCCGAGGGAGAGTGGTTTCCATCCACATCAGAGTCTAGGAATCCTGATGAAGAAGGCCTGTTCACTGTGGCGGCTTCCGTGATCATCAGGGACACCTCCATGAAGAATATATCCTGCCATTTCCAGAACCTCCTTCTGGGCCAGGAGAAGGAAGTAGAGATCTCCATACCAGGTCAGTGAAATCAGCGTTGGGTTCCTGTGTGACAGTTTTAGGGCCACGTCACCTAGGGCACCTGCCCAAGCCATGCCCTCATGACACAGTTGTCTACTTTCTCCCCACCTAAGCTCCTGATCCCCGACGTGAGGGAGCCCCACCAACGTCATCAGAAGAATAGGGATTCTGAACACATCAACCCTCCCTGGATCTCATTGAAATCCCAGATTTTCCATTTTAGGAGATATATCTTAGATACAGAAGATCTGTCCTTGGGGGCCTTCCTAATCCAGAGCGTTCTCTCCTTGAGTAACAGGAAAACCCATTTCCACCCTTGCCCCTTGGCCTCCCCCCTCCCATGCTAGAGCTCTGTCTAGGTTTCGAGGGCCCTCAGGAAAGCAGATCTTCTCATCACCCTTCCCCCCACCCCAACCATCTCTGGCTCAGGCAAGGACCTTTCCTTATTCTTTGGTCATTGAGTCCCTTTCTGTGGCACACAGAGGTGACATGTCCCCTTCCTTATTTACTTCCTGCATCCCCTTGGCTCCCATCCTGCTCCTTCCTCTCTTTCACTGCCCTCCCCTACCTGAGATCAAAATTTTTCTGAAAAGCTTAGAGCAGCACTGGAAGGACTCCTTTTTGCCGTGGGAGGAACGGGGGAGGTCTAGGTCGTCCTCTCTTGCAGCCCCCTTTGCGATCGGGAGCAGAGGCAGACTTGCTCAGAGCCGCACGACAAATGTCCTTCTTGGGGATTTCGTTTCAGCTCCCTTCTTCCCACGGCTGACTCCCTGGATGGTGGCAGTGGCTGTCATCTTGATGGTCCTGGGACTTCTTACAATTGGGTCCGTATTTGGCACTTGGAGACTATACAGGGAAAGAGCCCGACAGAGAAAGGATGAATTCAGCTCTAAAGGTGAGTCACAGGCCGCTTGTCAGGAGTGCTTACGAGTGGGGGTGGACCCAAGTCCTTTCAGAAGATATTTGGGTCTAGAATTCTGGAAGTCAAGATGGGGGGTCGTTATAAGGCACCTGAAGCCGCTGATCCCCAATACGAAGGTCTGGGGTGCAGAAGGAGTCAAAGCCAATGCAAACTGAGATATTAGACCTGATGTGCACTCACTACCCACCCTCAGACTCTCTCCTCACTTCTAACTCGGTTTCCCAGTAAAGATTAAAGATCTGATCCCAAGCCAGTAGGAACTTCCTGCACATTTCTTAGAAACATAAAATAAATAAATAAACCATAATCCTTGTTCCTCATTTATTGATAAAGCTTCAGTAATCAGGTAGAGATGAACCATTTATTCCTTTGTCATTAAGGTATTTCTGTTTGTTTTCCAGAGAAACTCCTGGAAGAGCTCAGTAAGTTCTCTCTTCTTGTCGTTAGTTCACCGACAACGTGTCCCCTCTCTTATTAGAAACCCGTCAATGACCATCTCGTTCTCTTTCATTGCAGAACAGAAAAAGGCCACCCTGCATGCAGGTGAGTGACTGAGCTTCTCAAGGGCTCTGAGGCTCTATCACCCAGGGATTCAAAGTCCTATAATACTTGGACATAAAAACACTAACAGTTTCGTGATGAAGATAGATAGGGGAAAGATGATGTAAACGGGTCTCACATTTTCCTCGAGGCACAGAGAGGGCCCTTGGAAGATGTTTCGAAGACAAGCCCTGTAACAGGCGCCCCTGAGGCCCTGGGGACAGTCAACTCACACATCACCTTGTGGCTTTTGACGGAAGAGGAAAATAGAGACAGCAGAATAGGCCAAGCACCTCTCCTCCCGAGGAGACCTACCAAAGTCTAGAACAGTCTAGATAGATAGATAGATAGATAGATAGATATTTTTAATTTTTTTATTGTTTATTATTTTTGAGAGACAGAGAGAGACAGAGAGCAAGCAGGAAAGGGGCAGAGAGAGAGGGAGACACAGAATCGGAAACAGGCTCCGGGCTCTGAGCCCTCAGGACAGAGCCCGACGTGAGGCTCGAACTCACAGACTGTGAGATCATGACCTGAGCTGTAGTCAGCCGTCCAACCGACTGAGCCACCCAGGCGCCCCTATATATATATATACACACACACACATATATACATACATATATATATATATACACATATATATATACATATGTATATATATACACATATACATATGTATATATATATGTGTATATATATATAATTTTTTTTTTTTTTTGAGAAGAAAGACTATGTCTTGTCACCTCTAATGCTCACTGATGCTCAGACCAGCTCTCTCTCCGTCTCTAGTTGACGTGACTCTGGATCCAGACACCGCCCATCCCCACCTCTTTTTGTACGAGGATTCAAAATCTGTCCGGCTGGAAGATTCACGCCAGAAACTGCCCGAGAAACCAGAGAGATTTGACTCCTGGCCTTGTGTGTTGGGTCGTGAGACCTTCACGTCAGGGCGACATTTCTGGGAGGTGGAGGTGGGAGACAGGGCCGACTGGGCGGTCGGGGTGTGTAGGGAGAATGTGGTGAAGAAAGGGTTTGACCCCATGACTCCTCAGAATGGGTTCTGGGCTGTGGAGTTGTATGGGAATGGGTACTGGGCCCTCACCCCACAGCGGACCCCTCTCCCATTGGCAGGGCCTCCCCGCCGGGTTGGGATTTTCCTGGACTATGAATCAGGAGACGTCTCCTTCTACAATATGGCCAACGGAGCCCATATCTATACTTTCTCCAATGCCTCCTTCTCTGGTCCCCTTCGGCCTTTCTTCTGCCTGTGGTCTTGTGGTAAAAAGCCCTTGACCATCTGCCCACCCACTGATGGGCCTGAGAGAGTCACAGTAGTTGTCGATGCCAAGGACTTTGCTAAGGAGATCCCGCTGTCCCCTATGGGGGAGGACTCTGCCTCTGGGGATACGGATACCCTCCACTCTAAGCTAATCCCTACCCAGCCCAGCCAAGGGGCACCTTAAGAAATCTCCCAGCTAAACCGTTTTCCTTTATGCTAAGCCCTCCCCTCAGTCCTCTCTGAGTCGCCAGCCCCCGACCTCACCCAGCCCCTGTTTCTTCCTGTTGGGTAGGGATCAGTTGGTCTTGGGAAGGTTATGTTGCTGCTGTTAGAGAGCGTGGGGTGTAGGGCCTTCCTAATCTGTTTCTGTACTGGTACTCGGGGCAGGCGCGTGACTCTGAAGCTGTTTCTAGTGTCCTCCTACCCCTCCCCCCAGGCCACATCCTATAGGGAGGGACAGCTCGGCTATCGAGATGGGGTTAGGTTGGCATGTGGTTATGACAGAAACACCTCAGTGTCCAGAAGAGGGATGAGTAGAGGAACAGCTTTTACACAAGCGGGAAACCCAAAAGGTTCTGGGAAGGGAAAATTCGAGGCTGAAGTCCCATAACGGAACCTGGGGGGGCATCGCAGTGGAGGAAAGGGAGGGGAACCTAGGCCAATGACGAATACCTGGCCTGCTCCTAGAGTTTTACGGCCTGTCTCTCAGATTTTCCAAGACATGTCCTACAGAGTAAAGGGGACTGGCCCTACTCCCGTGGGATCTGAAAAATATGGTGTGGGGGCGTGGAGAAGGGATGAAGGGAGCAGGCCTGGGGCCCGGACAGAAGATCTGACCCCGGGAGAAAACGGGAGACCAAACCCGAGCTGTGTGCGTCGCCACGACGCGGAGCCGGCTTTCCTCTCTGCGGCCTCCTGTTTCCCCCTCACCTGGAGTCATTCCAGCCTCACTTGCTGGGCCCCACAACTTTCCAGCTCTCTTCCTCCTTTTGACTTAGAATCTCTCCATCTCAGAGCCTTTCTAGAAACCCTGGTCGGTGATGTCCCCTCTTTAGCAGCCGGTGTCGGCCTCGGGGCCCCTCAGCCCTCATCCCAACATCCGGTTTAGCCCCCTCAAACCCCCCCTTCCATCCGCTCCCCAAGCAGCTCATGCCCACGCCCCGCCACCGGTCACTCTCCCCGCCCAGCTTTCCTGCGTGCCGTTCTCCCCGGGGTCCCCGGAGGCTGTGTCATCGCGCTCGACACAGCTAGACTGACCGCACCTGCTCGTGTTTGCGCTTTCCCGTATACTCGGGGCTTGTCACGCCAACGGACCGCAGGTGTATCTGGGCTCGCCCCTTCTACTTCCGTTGTGTTCTTCCAGTTTCCAGCATGGGTGTCGCCCGTGGTCTTGACCTAATAAATAAGTCTGTTGATTGCCGAAAGCGGCATCTGCTACCTTACTTTCTTTAGCCCAACAAGTGGAACCGAGACAGAAACAGGAAAGAAACCGCCGGCGAGTGCAGCTGCCCGGCCGCGGCAGCGTGGTTCTGTGTAGCCAAGACTCACCGCAGGCCTCACGGCAGTGGGCTCACCGAGGGCGCAAGGGCTATCGTCCCAGGAGGGTCTAGCTGCTTACAGAAAGGCCAGGGTGCCAGTCGCTGCCTCCCCTCAGCCTCTGTGTGGGTGGTGACCCCGTATCGACTGCTGAAGAGGTAACTGACTACGGGTGTCGGTGAGTGAAGCCACCTCTTGAAATTTTAACAGTACTTTTCCAGGAGGAGGAAATATTGGGGAAATTGTGAATTGTAGGGCCTAGTAATTGGAAAAATAAAAATAAAAACCTTGGGTGATCTTTAGACACCCCTCTTTCAGAGGTGCCTGGGTGGCTCAATCGGTTAAGCGTCCAACTCTTGGTTTGGGCCCAGGTCACGCTTTCCCGGTTCGTGAGTTCGAGCCCCACATCGGGCTCTGGGATGGCGGCGTGGAGCCTGCTTGGGATTTCTCTCTCTCTCTCTCTCTCTCTCTCTCTCTCGTTCCCTCTCTGCCCCTTCCCTGCTTGTTCTCTGTCTCTCAAAAATAAATACACATTGAAAAAAGAAAAGAAAAAACCACTCCCCCAGAGGGAAAGCCCTGTGGATTCCCACTTGAGGACCTGAGGACATCTGTAGTTCAGTGAGCTGAACGCTTTCCCCTGTGTTGCCCCAAGCAAGCAAGGATCGGGAGCGGTCTCCTTCACACATAGTCTGACCTTAATGCAATTCAACCAGCTCTGAACATGAGTCTCCAAAGGATTCACCAAATGGTGGGCATATCACCTAATATGCGTGTCTTCTGCTAAGGAGTCATCAAAGTCAGATCCGTTACAGGTCAAGCAAGAAATCCAGATCCCGATTATATCCACACTAACATATTATTTCCATTATTGCACCGCATATATTTCTCTTGATTAAGATAAAATCCAACTTTTCTAAATTTTCAGTCCGCTGACTACCCTCACAGAGGACTGTGGCAAATTTAAAACCCAGCATTCTCTCTTAGGGGAAAATTCTGAACACCAGACAGGTCTCTTACCATCACATTCACTGTGTATTGTGACAGGTGATATTGTCAACAACTCTCACTCACCTTTGTGATTGTCACCTCCCAGGCCCCATTTCCATTTAGGTTTTGATTATGGTTTTGGTTTCAGTGTCTTCCTACGGACTTGGGGTTCAAGACCTACATAACAATATCTAGATAATGACATTTCCACATATGCATTATTGTAAAGTCATTCCGCATAAAGGCTTGTAAATCAGGCGACCACACAGGTGGTATTTGGGAAAGGGATCAAGAAGAAACTATAATGCATGAGAAGTGACTGTCAACACTTAACTCCATCTGCCTCCTTTCAGAGATGAGAGTCTGAAGCCAAGAGACATAAAGTGATTTCTTTCTTTCTTTTTTTTAATGTTTGTTTATTTATGAGACAGAGACCGAGCGTGAAAGGGGGAGGGTCAAAGAGAGAGAGAGACACACAGAATCTGAAGCAGGCTCCAGGCTCTGAGCTGTCAGCACAGAGCCCGACGTGGGGCTCGAAACTCACAGAGCACAGAGCGTGTGAGATCACGACCTGAGCCAAAGTCAGAAGCTCAACGACTGAGCCCCCCGGGCGCCCTGACATAACGTGATTCATTAAAACAGACAGTCTGTGCCTAAGCCAGGACCTGAAAGCGGGTGTCCTTGCCATCTGTCCAGGACATCTTATACTGAACAAACTACAGTTGAGTAGGAGGACTAAAGACTCCGAGATATTATCAAGGTGGGACCCGTTGGCTCAGGAGCTTCGTAGGCATGAAGAGGGTCAGGAGAAAAAAAGAGTAACTAAGTGTGCCACCTTCTACTTGCGCCAAGGGCCGGCACCTGGAGAACCAGACAGAAAGGGCCCCTTCCACCATCTCGTGGATTCCCCCAACACCCAGTGCCTCCTTTCCACGCCCCTTCCTCAAACACTTCTCACCCCACACTGTCCTCCCCAGGCCGGCCACCCTACGCGGCACCCCTGGGAGAAAGACATCATATAGCGCGACGACTCGAGTGTTCATGTTTGTTCAAATTATACCTGCAGAAAGTCGAAGAAAAAGTCTCGAGTCTTTCCAAAATACGTGGGAGCCTCAGGCAGTTGCTTTGCTGGTGTAAACGTATAATGTGTGTCCGGAGACGTATTTGTGAAACCTCACCGAGAGCAGACGGCGCTGCCGCAAGAGCCCGTCTCTGAGACTAGAAGGACAGACAGCCATAGATTGTAATCAGCTCTCTGACTCTCCTCACCTCCCCCCAGGACTCTTGGCCTCCCCACGATCCATGATTTCCTTGACCATTCGAGGAAAACGGTCACGAGGCACAGTGCGAACCAGACAGCAGATTCCTAGGAATCGTCTGTGTCCTTCCTCCTTCCCCCCACCCCCCCCACCCCCACCCCCAGCTCCAGCCTCTTTGCATGAAGCACACCCTGGAGGAAGAACTTATCTGATGGGCCTTGAGGCTCTTTTTCCAGCTGGCACCGGCTACCGGGGCCTGGAGGAAACGGCGAGTCTGCGGATGTTGTGGCTTTATTCCTGAATCTCCTAAAAGAGACGAGCCTGGGTGTTGCTGGGCCTTCTGGAACCCGGAAAGCGGATCTGCGTCCCGGACAGATCTATTCGTCTTCACCAAATGCTCACGTGCAACCACGCCGACCACTGGATTGGAATGTGCTCTCTGGATCGTTTCCATCTTATCGCTGGCAAAGGCTGGGCCCTGGCGTTTCAGGTGCCGGGGGGGGGGGGGGGGCAACCCCCCTTTGCTGATGGTCATCTCTGGCCACCTCCCACGATCCACCTTCAGACATCCCACGCGGGTGGACACGCACACACACGGAGCCTGCGAACAGCCCCCGTGAGTCGCGCTCTGGCCGGCGGCACTCCACGTTTTACAAATATTTGGGGCCAGAGCCCTGTGCCACGGAGGCCCGAACACGTTTTCTGAATGCGGCCCCTCCACCTCACCCTTAAGGGATTCAGCCTTTTTCGGAAGCTAAATCCTAAAGTAATGATCTCGAACTTGGGTGCACACTGGAATCACCCGGGGGGTGAAGGGGGAACCGTAAGGAATACAGTCCCCAGGTGGAACTCTCAGGCACCCCAATTCGATGAGTCTGAGGCGGGGAGGCTGTTGGCAGTACGCGCGCGCTTTCACATGGCACCTGCTCACGCCACAGCAGTTTCTCTGGTAAGAATTGCGGGGTTACTGTGCCTCCAGCCAGTGACTCTCAAACCTGGGCACATCGCAGGATCCCCTGGAGTGCTGGTTACACACAGATTCCTGGACTCTACCCCCCAAATGTCTGACTCGGTAGGTCTGGGTGAGACTGAGAATTACTTGCGTCTACCTGGTTCTCTGGGGACGGGGATTTGACGCTTCATTTAAGCGCTCAAGCTTTGTATTTCTTCAAATGAACTTAGATGAAACTGTTAGGAAAGCCGTTTCTCAGGTCAACACGGGCCAAACGACTTGTCCGCAAGCCTCCAGGCAGTTGACTCACTAGTCCTTTGTTTGAAACTCACGGTCAGGTTCCCCGACTCCCCGTCGGCGATGTCCTGACCACAGCATCCCGACGCTAACACTGGACCAGAAACCCCGAGGTAGGTCCCATCAGACGTGAAGTGTGCTTAGAGAACTTGCTGCAGTAGAGGCCTGGCATCGAGGGCCCTGTGCCAGGTTTACTAGATGCAGAAACTTCTTCTGTTCCCCGCAGTAGAACATCCACACAGTAAAGCCGGCAAATCCTCAGTGTAGAGACTTCGACGAATTCAGAACGAGAAGCTCCACTCGCCCGCCCGCTAACGCCGCTTCCCGGGGCGGCGCCCGCTGGGAGGAGGGGGAGGGTTAGCGAGCGCCTGCGGGCAGGGCTGCAGCCTGCGCGCACCTGCCGCGGCCCAAAACCTCCGGGGAGAAAGCGCGTATTCCAGCGACACGGTGCCACGAGTTCAGCAGGGTTCTGCCCCCTGTGGCGGGAGGGCGCCCTTCTCCCCGGGCATCCCGCCCCGCCCCTCCCGGGGGCCTGGAATCGAATCCGCGGTCGCACGGCAGGTGCCACTCGGCCGCGCCCGGAGCCGGGTGCTATTTATTGCGCGCGGGACGCCGGGGTCGGCGTCCAGCGCGCGGCTCACGCAGGAGCGCTCGTTTCACTCCTGCCCGGAAGGGCTCCCCATCCGGAACTGCTTGGTGTGTGGGTAGAGACACAAATAAATGCGGAGCAAGCTCGCTCTCCAGCGAGTCAGGATGGCCGAGCGGTCTAAGGCGCTGCGTTCAGGTCGCAGTCTCCCCTGGAGGCGTGGGTTCGAATCCCACTCCTGACAAAATGGCCCTTTTTTTCGAATCCTTACTATGGAAGGTGGCCCGCTACTTTTTCCAATATTCCAACAGCGGAATGATCAACTGAAAAAAAAAAAAAAAAAATTTCTTGTCTATGCTCTCGAATGTAAGCACTCGGTACGTAGAAGATGATGTAAGGCCTGGTAGTTTTCATCTCCTTTCTCTGTCTGTAATTGTCTGTCTCTCCTCTCACGTTCGAGGAATTGAATGAATGCTACCCCTGAATTACAAGCGCCGGTGTCGGCAGGGCCCTCTTTTGTTTGCTTATAGATTTCTTTTTAATAATACCCTTTTCTCAAGTTCATGTCCCATCCTCCACCCCCATAAGAAATTTCTGGAGAGAGGGTATCTTTTTCCTTCTCAATGTTTTTGTGGAACATAGATTTTTGGTTTCAGTGCTTTCGTTTTTAATCCACATAAATGACACTGTTTCATATATCCTATTCCATTTTATTTTATTTTATTTTATTTTATTTTATTTTACATCCAAGTTAGCTAGCATATAGTGCAACAGTGATTTCACCAGTATATTTAATGCCCCTTACCCATTTAGCCCATCCCCCCTCCCACAACCCCTCCAGTAACCCTCTGTTTGTTCCCCATATATGAGTCTCTTATGTTTTGTCTCCCTCCCTATTTTTTTTTAATTTAATGTTTACTTATTTTTAAGAGAGAAAAAGAGCATGAGTGGAGAAGGGGCAGAGAGAGAGAGGGAGGCACAGAATCCGAAGCAGGCTCCAGGCTCTGAGCTGTCAGCATAGGGCCAGACCCCGGGCTCCAACTCACGAACTGTGAGATCATGACCTGAGCCAAAGTAGGAAGCTCAACCAACTGAGCCACCCGGGTGCCTCCCCTCCCAGTTTTTATATTATTTTTGCTTCCCTTCTCTTATGTTCATCTGTTTTGTATCTTAAAGTCCTCATATGAGTGAAGTCATGTGATATTTGTCTTTCTCTGACTAATTTCGCTTAGCATCATACCCTCCAGTTCCATCCACGTAGTTGCAAATATCAAGATTTCATTCTTTTTGATTGCCGAGTAACACTCCATTGTGTATATATACCACATCTTCTTTATCCATTCATCCATCGTATCCCATTCAATTTTTACCTCATTTCCATCCTACCACGGTTTTGAGGTTTACCTATGTTGCCGTATGCACATCTAGACCATTGCTTTTAATCGCTGCACAGAGATCTGCAAGCATGGGTTTGCCTACTCACCCAGGGATGACTCCCAGACTGGGTTCAACGCCTGGCCACCACAAAAAAAAAAAAAAAAAAAAAAAAAAAAAAAAAATGCCATCAATGAACGTCATCCTATGTTTTCCATTATGAATCTTTCCTTGACATAGAGCAGGAGCAAATGACAGGTGATGAGGGTCTGACAGTTAAAAAGCTTAGACTTCAAAACTGGATCTAGGACCCAGGGAATGTGATTTAGACACATAGAAATTCATGTTTAGTGACATCTTCAGAAATATCCCTCAAATTCAAGTTTCCTGATGTTCAGACTGCTTATCTTAAGCATCAATAGTTACAGCTACAAATATTAACAGTGCTTCTATTTTGAACTCAAAACTTAGATAGTGAATATTATTCTAACATAATTTCTTGCAAAGCCCCAAGTAATCAAAAAGCACAGGCGACTGGAATTTTCTCCTCACCATTCCATTTTTTTTTTAATTTTTTTATTTTTCAACGTTTTATTTATTTTTTGGGGGAGAGAGACAGAGCATGAACGGGGGAGGGGCAGAGAGAGAGGGAGACACAGAATCGGAAACAGGCTCCAGGCTCTGAGCCATCCGCCCAGAGCCCGACGCGGGGCTCGAACTCACGCGAGATCACGCGAGATCGTGACCTGGCTGAAGTCGGACGCTTAACCGACTGCGCCACCCAGGCGCCCCCTCACCATCCCATTTTTAAAAGAAATCCGATCCAATCCCAGGTTACAAGGACAGAAACCAGAGGGAATCTGTTTTATGATCATTGATAATCATTCTGCCCTCTCCCGAAGTCCTCAAAATTCACAGAAACCTTCATACACACACTGAAAGAAAAGCGAGTTGGTATTGCTTAGAAAGAGTGTCCTCAGTGAGGTTAGAAAAGAACAAGCAAACGAGGGTTCTCCTTATCGCCCAGGTGGCCACACCCCCAGTCCATTTCTGCCCATTTAGTGTCCTCCCTTGGGCCCTGGCAACATATGAGAAAAGAGGAAATGGCAAACAGGTGCAAAGAGAAGCATTTAGAGACACCTGGAGGGCGAACGGGTTCAATGGTCTTCAGGCTACAGGGGCCCCTGCCTCTGCCACTGATGAGCTATGTGACCTTCCAGGCAAGTGACTTTGTAAGCCCGTGCCTTGGTGCCCTCCTCTCTAAAGGGAAGGAAATAACTGAACATTACTTCATAAGTAGGCTGTGAGGATCTACATGACTTAGTAGATATAAAGTGCTTGGCAAAGAACACTTTATTTGCCTGGAAAATCAGACACACCTGATAAATGACATTTTTTGTTACAATAGAGCACCCGCTCTCTGCTGGGGCCTGTGCCGAACTCTGGAGATCGGAGATCGCCCTTATTTGAGAGAGAGAGAGAGGGCTTGAGCCGGGTCTGGCAGAGAGAGAGGGAGAGAGAAGCGCAAGCAGGCTCCGCACTGTCGGAGCAGAGCCCGCCGGGGGCCTGAACCCATGACCATGAGACCATGACCTGAGCAGAAACCAAGAGGCAGACTCTTAACCGGCTGAGCCACCAAGGTGCCCCAGTAGCACGTGGTCTTTAAAAACAAAACAAAACATGAAGCAAGCAAGCAAACAAACAAACTTATCCCATGAAGCATTTGATGACTTACGGTCCGGTCAAGTCCGTCTGTGGTCTTTATGGGAGTTTCAGGATCTGCACACACAGCCACGCAGTCCACCCCTCTCCTCCCACCCGCCATTGCTTCCTCGGATCTTCACCTGTAGCCATCCACGGTCCCCTTTGCCAGGAGCATCTTTTCCACGCCTTCTCTCCAGCCCCCTCTCTACATCTCCTCCATGCTCAGTATGGGTGTCACTTCTTCGTGAAGTCTTCCCCCACCTCTTTCCTCCACCAGTCCGGGGTAAATAGTGAACTGCGGCCCCCAGGGCCCCCACCCCCAGTGTTATCACCCGCCACTACCCTGCAACTGCCATTGAACTGTCTGCCGCACCCTCCCCCCAGGCTTTTTACAGCACCATTCATGACCCATGTGCGACTGGCATGGCGCTTGCATAGAACTGGCTCTGGACAAGTAGGCACCGGGAGGCTAAACAAACATTGGATTGTAAATCATTTCCACTTGCACACGTAAATCACTTTCATGGTCCATATATGGAGAGGTAGAAAGGCTTTCAGGCTTTGGGGGAGAGATGGTTAGAGTCCTCACCTGGAATATTCTAGAGCTCCAAGAGCCAGCACCATTACCTCAGTGGTACAGATCATGCACTCTGTTAAGGGCCTCTGGGCTGGAAGCATCCCGGTAAAGGTGTTCCTGGACCCTGATGGAGCAGGGGGTGAAGGTCAAGTGAAATTCAGTAGCAGGGTGAAGTAGTGTTCTAGTGCTGACGTCTACCCCATGACTCAGCCTGGGAGTCTGCGCCTTGGCTCTTCCTGGACGGCTTGGAGTCAGCCTGGGGCTGCCATTTTCAAGTCCGCCTGTCCTAGTGGGCTACCCATCCGCTCTGTGACGTACAGACAGTTGCTTCTTCCTGACGCCTTCTTTTCTGAAATCACCGGTGACAAATAGTTTGAGTTTGATGCTCCTTTCCGAAAAAGTCTGAGCACAACACCACCTGTTAAATCAGTTATTTGTGGCTTGCGTGATGTGGTTGGATTTTAGTGGCTGCTGTGAATTGAGATGCTGCACGTGTAGCAATCATTCCGGAGGCTGCGCTTTCTGCAAATATTGCCTGCTGATTGTAAGAGTGCATGGGTCTGGAATTCTCCCAGGAAAGAGGATCGGGTGACCAGAGATTATGATGTTGCTTGTAGTTTAAACTTGGTGATTTTGCCTTCTGCTTTCCTTAGTTTCCTCTAGTATTGGCTGCAAACAAACAAACAAAAAAAATTACGTGTAAAATGTGATGACACAAAGGAAGATCGAAATTCTTTCTCCTGAAAGAAACGCAAACTCTTTTCTCTCTATGCAGAGTGGCCACCCTGAGACCCACATAAAACACTTCGACGAAATTCCGTAGGGGAATTTACCCTTGATGTTATACTTTGATCGCGCATTCTCTTTTGCTGGGAGCGGGAAAACCACAAAAGGCCCCGCTGGGATTCGAACCCAGGATCTCCTGTTTACTAGACAGGCGCTTTAACCAGCTAAGCCACGGAGCCGGCACGCCTGCCTGCTTCCAAATCGACATAGAAAAGGAATGATGTTTGCTTTCCTTGTGTGTATGTCTGCATTTTCCCACCACTGACGGCCAGGAGCAGCCTAGAGGCTTCTCTAGGCCCAAAAGATGAATCAGTCCCCGCTTCGCCCCCAGAAGACCTAAGAAACTGCGCGGCTGCAGGAAAACTGAGGCCCCTTCCCGCAGGCGCCGGAAGGCGTCTTGTCCCAGAAACTGCGGGGAGGGCGGTTCTCACGCCTCCGCGGGGAGTGTGACCCGGGGCCCCCGGAAGGGGACGCCCGGCTTTTCCACCACAACTCCGCCAGCACCTCGGGAAGCGAGCTCTGTGTTCTGAGTGTCACGGTCTTTAATGAAAACTCCAGTCATTCCTTACCCCATGGCTTTCCCTAAAATTGGGTTCCACCTGCCTGCTCCTGCTTATAATGCTAACTAATGGAGTCCCAGAGCCGCAACTTTAGAAATACGAGACTTCATAATTAACATCTACTTTTAGCAAGAGATAGAGAAGCAGCCCCCTCTCCTCCGCAGCTACAGAGGGAGAGAAGCTTTCTTGTCCTAAAACTGGTCCAAAGGATTTGTTTTAAGATGTCAAATTGAGAGCATTCACAAGAACTTCTATATTGTCATGGGGACTTGTGTGTTTGTCACTCTTCCCCAATTTATTCTATTCTCTGTAAAATAAATCTGTCCTTGGGAATAAGATTTGAACAAAGGGCGTTAGTGAAACTCGCAAGAGTTTACAAATTATTGCCATAACCCGAGAATGTAACTTCCCAGATGAAACCTCTAATTACGATTGGCTGTGTTGCCCGAAATCTGTTCTCCTGGGGATAATGCTGAAATCAGCCTTTCGGTATTTCTAAATTGTATCCCCATTTGAAGGATTTCGCTGTCACACTCTAAAAGGCAGCCCTTGGCACTTAACCACCACCTCCACACAGTTGAGGGCTGGGGTATAAAAGCCCATGACTCTGCTAGATTTCCCACTGCAGTAAAAACCCTGAAAGTCTATGAAACATGAAATCGGTTTGAGCCTCCATGAAATAAGCACCTATTTCTTTAATATGATAAGATTAGCTATTATATTATTAGTGTGCTGAGAGCCAACATAATCATAAAGAGCACAGCCACACCTACTATGGTTTGACCAAACTGTGGCAGGTTATCAGAAAGACAGCAGAGCGGTGAGTATTTGGTCGGGGTTTTCCTTTGGTTGGTCACCAGCGGTCAAAATCTGCAGTGAAATGCCGCTAAGTCAAAGCAGCTGTTTAACAAGCCGCAGACAAATCTTGGGGGAAAAACTGAGACTTAGAACAATCGCTTCCAGAACTCTGGGCGCGAATTCTCTCCTCTACGCAATCCCCAGTGTGGCCGGCAAAGCCCGTGGAAGGGCCTCTCACACTTGGCTCTGTTCCTCGCATCTGAAACTGGAGAAGGTGCGGATCTCTGTGTCACAGACTGCTGACAATAATGTAAAGAAACACAGGAGGGGCAGAGAGTGCCATTGTCCACATGCTTGAGAGAGAAACCAGAAGAACAGTGCACTGCGATGGTTATCTTGATGTGTGAACTTGGCTAGGCTGTACAGTACCCAGTTATTCAACTGAACACTAATCTGGATGTTGCTGTAAAGATATGTTGTAAATATCTTCGTGGGTTAACGTGGTTACAATGAGTTGACTGTAAGATCCTCAGTAATACGGGTGAGCCAGCCAGCCGAACCAATTATTATTTCCCATGAATTATTATTTCCAACCAGGTGAAAGGCTTTATTTAAAAGCAAAATGGAGGCTTCCCGGAGGAAGAAGAAAATCTGTCTTAAGACTGTAGCATCAGCTCCTGCCTGAGATTTTCTAAACTACAGGCCTGCTCCGCAGATTTCAGACTTGCCAGGCTTTGAAATAGTCATTCATTCGTTCATTCGTTCATTCATTCATTCATTCATATTCTCTTACTAGTTCTGTTTTTTTTTTTCTGGACTCTGTTTCTCTGACTGATACAACCACTGAAGAAAAGACTGAACGCTAGAAACTGGAACTCTCAGAAAAGGTGACCCCTAGAAAGCTCTCCAAAAACAAAGTGAAAGCATGCCTTGGCTCATGTCAGGTTGTGAGCATCGCAGAGAACTTGGAGGCCGCTGAAGCTTTCAAAACCTGCCCAACGAAGGGAGGTCTCTGCAGACACCGAGGAGAGAACATGTGGACGGGGCCTCCAGCTAGCTGAGTTGAAGCCCATTTTAGAGGTGCAAGACGCGACCCGTGGCTCCAGGGACGCCTTGGGGTCTGGCCTGCCTGCCCATCCTGGGTATGTGATGAGGGTAGAATAGAACCGAGAAGTACCCCAGTTTGCTTCATTTCTCAACATTCAAGCGTGAGTGTTCGTGTTTCCAAACTGCCCTTGAGAACAGAAATCTCCTTTCGCTTCTTATAGGGAGGCGACAGTCTGTGAACTCGGATGGGAAAATAAATATTTATCTTGACGAACTTGATACTGAAACTTTGTGTTTTATTCCATCTTGAGTGTTGGCAACAAATTACTGTTGTATCTCAGCCCTTTTTATTTTGTCATTTTTGGAGATCACAAGTATTTCACATCAAACTACGGTTGTTACAAATCTCTTTAAATATCATGGATGCTCATTAGTGCTTTGAAATTACGGTATTGATTAGACCTGCTGTACATTGTCAGTTAGTGCATTGATAGAGGAGGAAAAATATTGACACAGCATACGTTTTTAATATTTTGGTAACATATTTCAGTGTAATTGATTTCCCTTTGAAATCGTACGTATTTATCTTTTTTTCTTTCTAGCCGAAACGATTATTCTGTGAGGCAGTCCATAACCACCAAAGTGCCCTAGGCATACAAGTAGAAAACCTGGCCAGAGGTCTCCTGTTCCATCGTCCAGGGGGAGATTCCTAACTAGGTCTACTATAAGGTTATGCAGAAAGAGCAGGAACACCTGTATCATTCTTAAGGGCCGTTGCAACCTTATGAACTGAAAACGACTATTTTCTACACTCAGTGGATATGGTCCTCAATGTCAGGCAGTTTCACTCGGTTAACAGCCGTCAACTTATCTGCGATGCTCACCCAGGCATGGAGACGACGATTACTTCTCAAGAATTCTGGAGACTGAAACGCACACCTGGGAGATGCTTACTGGCTTCCTGAGAAAGCGAACACGCGCAGTCACGCGCGCGAGCTGACGATGCCCCTTTCAAAGGTGTCAAACTGGGAGTCGCAGGCCCAGCGGTAGGCGCGCAGGCAAGCGGGTGCTTAGCGCAGAGCCTTGCTTGGTAAGTACTGAAACACATTTTTTAACGACCGAAGGAGAGACAAGAGAGCACGCCAGATCACGCCACCCCACCACGACCTCCAAGTCCCAACAGATCACATCCACGGTCCTCGCAAGCGGGGGGTCTGTGCGCGCTCTCGCCCCTCCAGGCTCTTTTCCCTGATACCCGCGTTTCCGTCTCGTTAATCACCGTCTCCGCCGGGCCTTCCTGGTCTTCCCGGTCTTTTTGTTTTCCTCCAAATGCTCATCATGATTATTCTCCTCACGTAGTGCTTCCCTGTCATCTTGTCGATGGACAAGGGACCACATCGCTTTTCTTCAGGGCTCCACTGCCAGCGCCTCCGACGGTAACACTGGTTGCGGGGCGAACGCGTGGATGGCGAGGTGTCGCGGGCGGAGAAGACGCCGCGGAGGGGAGCACGGACGCCACGGAGCGAGCAGCCGGCTGCAGGTGACCGGCCGGGAGCCCAGCGGGGCCGCGGGGAGCGCGGCCCGGGCGCGAGCGCGCCTCGCCTGGACCCGCCGGCGCCTGCGTCCTCACGAAAGCATCCGCGGCGGCAGACGCCTCCGTGCGGGCCAGTGGCGCAATGGATAACGCGTCTGACTACGGATCAGAAGATTCCAGGTTCGACTCCTGGCTGGCTCGAGGCGGGTCGTGCTATTTTGCCTCTCCCTGGCAGAGGCACGCCGTGGAGCCCGAAAAACTCGGGCACGGCGACATCTGCCTTGCAGGTTCTCCGAGGCCAAAGAGCGCCGCATTTACCGCAGCTGGGGGGGGG
>NW_024412467.1:927094-941923 GCF_014898765.1 Herpailurus yagouaroundi | reverse complement strand
GGCGGTCGTGTACCGGGGACCCTCCGGCCGCCGCGCCTCCGGAATCACGGTGTGTCCGCCGGCCCGGGCGTGAGTCTCTGGGAAGGGGCGATTTCCGGCGGCGCGTCGCCCGGACGCTGGGGCGGACACCTGGGGGGGGGGGGGCGGCCGGGGGGCCGAAGGGACTGCGCCGGCCGGGCCGTGGCGGGTGGGTTGGCCTGGCCCACCCCCCTCGGCGTCCGTCTCCCCCACTCCCGGGGGCCTCACCTGCGGGAAGCCCCCCTCCCCGCCGCCCCGGGGACCCCGGAGGCCCGGGTCTGCCTGCGCTTTGGCCTTCTGCCCTCCCCGCCCGAAGAAAGTTAAGAAACGGACCCGCGGTGGGTTCTGCGCGTCGCCTCGAAGCTTGGGGTCACGGGCCGCACCTGCTCGGAATCGGGTCTTGAGCCCCGGTGTTGGGCCTCTGACCTCGGACCCCTGGTCTGCTTGCGTGGTAATCGGATCCATCAAAGGCTTTTCTGGCACAGAAGTCTTGGTATCCCACCCGACAGCCTCAGGATTTCCTTCGTAGGTGATTACTACTACCACGACCACCACCGCTTTTTGCTTTTAAGGGTCGGCCGAGCCTAGTCTCCCAGTCCGCGGGGCTCTGGGTTCCCTGAAGTGACTGATGCCAATGTGATGTGTTTATGGGCATAAGAAAGGGCAGCCTTTACCTAATGAGCTTTCCTTCTCTCTCCCTCCTCCATTTTCACCCTGTCTCTGCCAAAAAAAAAAGACGTGATTTTATCATCTTGTTAATTCCCTTGTTAGCAAGATGATAAGGTTTGGCAGGTGGCCGATAGAAATTTATCTAAGACATTTTCATTTACAGTCTCTTCCCTGCCACTCAGAAATAGGAGGGAGTTAATGTGCCCAGAAAGCAGGCCGGGGTCTCAGGGGCCTGGGAGATGTTGGAGATTTGCGGGAACACCGAAGCGAGTGTGCCCCAAGCCAACCAGTTGCAAATGGGTGGCAGTTTCGTTGAGAAACCCGTGGCTCTCTGCTTCTCTTCAGACCAGGAGGCCCCGGGCAAGATGCAGCTGCCCTTCCCTTTTAGACACTCTGCCCTTTCTCACCTTTCCCTCCCCCAGTGCCCCTCACTTAACCCCAGACGGAAGCTCGGGCTGCAGCCCTGACTGATCACGTCGTCTGGCAGGTGGAGAACAGATAGGCCCTAGATGGCGGCTGACGCCAGGTGGGCTCTTGTCCCGCGGCTCCCCTTGCACACCAGCTTTTCTTGGGTCATGTCCTTTATTCTCCCTTTCCCGAACTTGGCGTTATCAGCCGCCTTCCAGGTCTCCCGTCCAACCCCAAAGCACGATCTTGGCCTGAGTAAGAGGCAGAGAGAAGGTGGCCTTGCGACTTTGGGGGTGGGATTGAGACCAGAACCCAAGTTAGAACTGGCTCCCAGAAATCCAGACCAGTAAATGCTGCTAAAATGCGCCCTGTGCGAGTCTGCTGGGAATGGGGTGGGGCATGTATTGGATGGGGCGGGGATTTGCTCCGTGGATACTGGCGACAGGCTTGCGAGGAAAGAGAAAAAACCGTATGGGGGAAGGATTTTGAGAGCTGTGCCGAACCTCACAGGGAATCTCACCCGGGATGTGCTCTAGGTCAGTAGGGTCTTAGCACTCGCCCCTCCTGCGTTAATGTGCCGGAGCTGTGTGACAAAATGCCACAGGCCGCGTGTCGGAAACAACAGAAATGTATTTTCTCCCAGTTCTAAAGGCTGGAAGTCCGGCATCAGGATGTTAACAGCTTTGGTTTCTTCCTAATCCTCTCTCCTTAGCTTGGATGGTCACCCCTCTGTGTTGTCTGTGTCCCGATCCCCTCTTATAAGGACAGGAGTGCTGTCGGGTCAGGGCCCACCCGTACGTCCTCATTTTACCTTAACTGCCTTTTTAAAGGCCCTGCCTCCAACTGCAGTCACAGTGTGAGGTCCTGGGGGTCAGGACTTCTACCTATGAATTTGGGGGGGGGGTGCAAATTCAGCTCACTTCTGGAGACTCAGATGGATGTATCACATATCCTGTTGACACAGTTTGGAGAATCCCCAGCAGTGCATCTCCCAGAGGATTATAGCACAGCTGCTTCAAAGTCGGCGTTAGCAGGTTTCTCCTGCCCATGAAAGCTAGGATTTACTCTTCATTTGACCATTAGGTGTTTTAAGCTATTTCTGCCAGTTAATTTAAACTTCCTAGGTCTCTTGCTAATGGAAAAATGCACATCTTCGTAGCTAACAGAAGCATTTTAAGGAAAGGATGTTGCCTCTCCCCCGGGGGCTGCTGAGGGAGAGAGAGCCTGGACGTTGCGGAACAATCAGTCTGGTTAAATGAAGAGTTAGTTCTCCCGTGAGGTGTGCAACCTGGGAGAGAGTGATTCAGAGTCTCACTGTGTTCCTGTTCTGTTCTCTGTTACAATAGCACTTCCAAGGACAAAGCTGTATTCACAAAGGGGGACTGTTAAATTCCTAAAGCTTGAAACATTGTTGCCCTGTCTTGATCATTTCTTGCCCTGGAGATAGCCATGGAAAGTCCTATTTCTGGATTCCCGCAGTTACAACATTAGGTAGATTTATCTGCCAGCCCATAATAGTTCTTCCCTCTGACATACACGATGGAATGTTTGTCGCCTGTGAATTCTATATTTTATTGTCTGACAAATTATTTCTTCTTGTTTTAATTCTTAAAATATGGGGGGGGGGGTTGTTTTGTTTTTTTGAATCAGTAGACTTCATTTTTTTTTTTTAAGAGCAGTTTTAGTCTTTCAGACAAATTGAGCAGAAAGTACAGTTTCTCCTATTATTAAAGTTTCTCTTCTTATTAACAACTTGCACTGGCGTGGTACATGTGTTACAATCGATGAGCCAGGATTTCCACATAATTACCTGAAGTCCACAGTCTACATTCGGCCTCTCTCTTTGTATACAGTGGAGTTTTGCTAAATGCCTAATGTCGCTTATCCACCATTACGGTAACATACAGAATGGTTTCACTGCCCTCAAAAGCCCCCTGTACGCGGGGAGCCTGGGTGGCTCGGTGGGTTAAGCGTCCGACTTCGGCTCAGGTCATGAGTTCGAGGCCCGCATTGGGCTCTGCGCTGACAGCTCAGAGCCTGGAGCCTGCTTCGGATTCTGTCTCCCTCTCTCTGCGCCTCCCCTGTTCATGCTCTGTCTCAGAGATGAATAAACATTAAGAAAAAAAATTTTTTTTAAATAATTATACCAGGACAACAGGGATAAACCCAGTCACCCTAGCACCAGACCAAATGATTTTCATGCCAAAAAACATCTCTCAACGTTGGTCCCTTCATCTTAAGAGCAGCTGTCTCCCTGCCTGTCCCTCTCCAGGCACACGGTCACCACACGCAGCGTTAGCCTGTGGGATCTCTAGCCTCCTCAATTATTTTCTTTAAAAATCATTTTCTGTGTTGCGCCAGAATTTGGGTTAAAACACACACACACACACACACACACACACACACACACACACCTTTTGTTCTCTAAGAATTGTTCAAGCATGTCTTTAGTGGTGCGTTTGGGAGAGGAAATAAAAAGAGGATAAATTAGGCCTAAGTTCACGGAATGTCTGGGGACGCGTGTCCTCGGGTGAGGGCGGGCGAGTCCCCCGGACCAGCAGACCCATGCTGCGCTTCTGTGGCAGCAGGGGCTTCGTGACCCTCAGGAATTTAGAATATTTAGAGGCGGGCGAAGGGCGCTGCAAGGGGAGAGAAGGGTCCTGCTAATTTCACATTAGCTTTTCACTGCATTGCTGTTCAGCATGAGAATACAGCTGTCCCTCCTGTTCATATCCTTCCCTGGTCCCAAAGTCCCTTACCAGGTCCCAAGGGCAATACTGACTGATCCGGGCACTTTGGCTCTTTCTTCTTCATGCTAATATATTTCTCCCTCTATTGCACAAGGAGGAAGGGAGAAACAAAATTTTCAGCGGCTCTGGTCATGGTGAAAAAGTGGGGAGAAAAATGGCTAATTTGATACTTTAGCACGATTTACAGGGGGGTCCTTTTGTTAGCCAAGGAACATAAAATCAAAACCAGGTTTGCTCAAGGATCAGGTTTGCCCACGAAGTATCTAGATAGTGAGGTCCAGCAGAAACAACACAACAGAACTTTGGAGCAGTTTAGGGACAAGGTAATTTTTTTTTTTTTCCCTCAAAACGCTGTGGAGTGGGGCAGGGCAGAGGTTACAGAATTCCCCAGGAAATGGTTCAAGGGTGGGGGGTGGGCAGAGGTCTGAGCCGCTGGACTTGGCCTAAAGCTTTAAAAGAGTTCCCATGCCACTTGGGAATGGCAGCCACAGCCCCGGGTCCTAATTACCCGACCCCAAATAAATCACCTTCTGTTCTGTGTGCTCCTGTCCCACCCCCAGTCCAAGGAAGAGAGTGCTACCTCACCCCTTCCTCTGGACCCCCACCCCGTCTCCAGCCACCGGCTCTTTCTCGACTCCCTTCGATGTGGCTCTTGTCCCGATTTTTACCTTTATCCCTTATTTTGTTGTCGTTGTTGTTTTCTGTTTTGGTTTTACTACATGCTTGCGGTGTAGACATGCCATTTGGCTGTATGCTTGTCAGTGGATCTATACTGTACGTATTTGGCAATCCGTTGTTTTTGCTCAACATTACGTGCTTGAGATTCATCCTAATCTCTTCGTTTCTGCTGCTGACTCGCGTTCCTTTGCAGTGATGCTAATAATGGATTGATCTCTTCTGCTACCGAAAGGCCAGTGGGTGGTGTAGAGGTTCGTGAACATTCTCATAGGGGTTGCCTGTGTGCATCTCCAAGAATTCCTCTGGGTAAACACCCAGAAGTGAAATTGCTTTTCAGGATATTTTCAAATTTAATACACTAATTTACACACAAATAAACAGCACAGCCCAGCAGTGCATGATGCTTTGATTGTTCCACATCTGCTGGGCGCTTGATTTTGTCAGGCCACTTAGTTTCCACCAATTTGATGGCCGTGAAATGTCAGCGTGTCTTTCTCTGTGTTACTAGTGAGGTTGGGCATACTCGTACGTGCTTATTCACCATTCGTGCTGCTTCTAAGAAGTTCTTGTTAACACTTTTGCTCATCGTTTTCAATTTTTCATTTTGCCCTTCTCTCGTGGATCTGTAGCCATTCTTTTTTTTTTTTTTTTTTTAATTTCTTAATGTTTAATTTTGAGAGACAGGGCACCACTTGGGGAGGGGCAAAGAGAGGGGGGGACACAGAATCCCAAGCAGGCTCCAGGCTCTGAGCTGTCGGCACAGAGACCCACACGGGGCTCGAACTCGTGAACTCTAAGATCACGACCTGAGCCCACGTTGGAGGTTCAACTGACTGAACCCAGGCGCCCCAGGAATTCTTTGTATATGCTGGATTCGGATCCCTGGTCAGTTCTGTGTGTTGGGAATATCTTTGCCCAGCTTGTAACTATCCTTTTACTTTTTTATACTATCTTCGATGTGTACAAGTTCTTCATTCTAATACGGTCAACCTTGAACGTTAATGTAGTTCCATCTGTCCGTCCATCCCGTAATGGCTTACACGCTTTGTGTTTGTTACAGAAATCTTCCCGGAAGCAGTGTGAGGAAGGCAGAAGCCGCCGCCCTCCCTGGCCTGGCGAAGCCACCCGCCACCATGCCCAAGAGAAAGGCAAAAGGCGATGCTAAAGGTGACAAAGCCAAGGTGAAGGGTGAGCCGCAGAGGAGATCTGCGCGGCTGTCTGCCAAACCCGCTCCCCCAAAACCGGAAGCCAGGCCTCCAAAGGCCGCTGCCAGGAAGGCCGAGAAGCGGCCCAAGGCGAGAAAGGGGAAAGCAGAGGGCGACAGGGTTGGGGACAAGGCCGGGGACAAGGCCGGGAAGAACCCGGACGCTTCCACGGCCCCGTCACAGAAAGCAGAAGGCGGTGGGGACGCCAAATGAAATGTACTTTTTTCATAACTCAACTTCTAGTGACTCTGCTGTTCGAGATACTGTCTGTCTTCAGTCATCTTTTATAAAAGCGTAGAACTTGGGCTCTGATTTCCAACTTCCGCCGTTGGCATACAAGACGCCATTGTTGTTGTCCCCTGTGGAAAGCGCAAATCCCGCTGACAGGATGTCTCCGGGGCCCGATTGAAATGGGGGGAGATGGCGCCGCGTGTCCTCCCTGTTGAAGATTATTCTCGGTTCCCGGGAGGGGTCTCCTGTCAGCCCCCCCGGGCTCAGAAGCCTTCCGGCATGGAGAAGCAAAACCTCATGGCTTCTCTCCTGAGGCGAGCAGCATACACTGGCCTTCCTGGAATAGTCATGACGCGGCCTTGGCACCCCCAGCCTCCTGTCGGGTGATCGCACTCAGGCCTTCCGGCCGTAACAGCAAGATGGCGTTGCCCCAAAGAGCCGGATCCCTGTGTGTAGTTGGCGGGCGATCCCAGTGGCCATCCTGGACTTTTTAGCTCCTCTCCCCCACGTCAGAGTTGACCCGTGAAAAGATCTCACGTACCTCATGCGAAATATCCACGCCTCCCGAGAACGTCACCTTTTCAGAAGAGCAACAGAAGACTGTTGACTTGGGGGGGGGGGCGGGGGGGGGGAGTTTGAATGTTGTCGGGTGTTGTGTGGATCGATTGTCACCCGTGTCCTCCTGGAAGTGGCTGGTCCTGAAAAGTACCTTATAAAAGCTGAATACGTCTTAGCCTGGTGGGAGGGGGATCATTTCCTACCCACAGCCCTAGAGATGTTCTTTACTGCACCTTAAACATGGTTTTACGTTTCACACTTGTCCGCAGTCTTCTCTGCACTGATCGGCGTGCAAAGTACGAGATAGAAGTTCAATATAATATTTTGTCCGGGTGGATGAGCTGTGGTCGTCGCTGCACCATTTTCTGAAGAGTTCATTCCTTCCCATGGATCCGGAACACCAGCTCTTTCGAAAATGGAGTCTCTTGGGGGTGGGTGGGTGCGGGGCAGGGCGGGTGTGGATTCTCTTCTGACTCACTGGTCAGTTTGCCCAACCCCACGGCAGTGCAATATAGTCCTGAGCACTACAGCTTTTAGAAAGAGGTCTTGGTATCTCAGGACAAATCTCACCTCCACCTCCAAAATAAAGTCTCCACCAAACTTGTCTTCTTCGGGAGCATCGTGGCCATCCTCAGCCGTTTGCTAACGGCTTTTAGAATTAGATTTGCTACAACTTTTAGAATTAGATTGATCAGTCCTTTTATTTTTAAATTTTTTTTAATGTCTATTCATTTTTGAGAGACAGAGAGAGACAGAGTGTGCATAGGGCAGGGGCAGAGAGAGAGGGAGACACAGAATCCCAAGCAGGCTCCAGGCTCTGAGCCGTCAGCACGGAGCCTGATGTGTGGCTCGCACTCACGAATCGCGAGATCATGACCTGAGCCGACGTCGGACGCTTAGCCGACTGAGCCACCCAGGCGCCCCTAGATTGACCAGTTCTAAAACAAAACAAAAATGCTGGAATTTTTATTGGACTTATATTGAATTCATAGACTAATTACAATGTTGAGTCTTCCCTTGAACATGATGTAGCTCTTCATTTATTTAACCTTTTTAAGTGTCTTTCAATAAAGTTTTATAATTTTCTCCATAAATGTCTATTGTTAATATTTCCTAGGGACTTTATACTTTTTGATGCTATTTTTGTGGGATGTTTTTAGTTCCTGCATTTTCTAGCTAGTTGATTTTCGTATCCAGCATCTTTGCTGAACTCTCATTCGTGTAATATGTGTGTATATTCTTTTGGGCTTTCTACATAAGTAAACCATATGTTGTGTATATGCAAACAGTTTTGCTTCTACACAATGTTATTCCCTCTTTTACTCTTTCTAACGCTGGGCATCGTCCAAGTTGCTAGGGGCACAACAACGAACAAAACAAAGGCAGCTTTCGCCAAGCTTCTATCCTGGGGGGGGGGGGGCGCGGCATAGAAAATACCCAAACTTGTGTGACGAGGGGCCTTAAAAGTGGGTGCTATGTAGATAGGGTGGTTGGGGAAGTCCTCCCTGATGAGGATGACACCTGAGCGGAACCCTTAATGAAATAAAGGAACAAGAGAGGTAGGTCCACAGGAGGGAAAAGCGTTCCAGCAGAGGGAACGGCATAATGCAGGCAGGCGGTGAAAATGTGTTTGGCTGTTTGGCTCTCTGAGGGAGAACAAGGAAGCAGAAGAGGAATTGGAAAGAGGGCGGACAAGAGTGTCTCTGAACATTATGGGATACTGTTAGAGTTTCAGACAGAGAAAAGCAATCTGAGTCGTGGAGGGGGGTGTGGGGGCACCCATGTGTGGGCAGGCAATAGGCTGTAAGGGACGGACAAAAGTTGGAGGAAGATCCGCTAAATGGCTGTCACTGAGTAGCATGAAACTATTTTATCAAGCTGTCTTACTGTCTGTCCTCCTGCTCAACTGTCCCCACCTCATTTTGCTTGGTAACCAGCAAATATGTATCTGTGCCTTCTCTTTGCCAAGCAACAGATGGGGATTAAAGAAAAACATGCCCTGTCCTCAGAGTCCAAAGTCAAATGCAGTGAAGTCACCACACGGTACTGTGCCCGGTGTGGGGCTAATGCCGCAGAAGATCCTGACCGTGATGCCAGAGCAGGAAGGGGTCCTGGGTTGTTTTGACACTTAAGCAGCAAAATGAAAACAGGAGTTAGTCAAGCAAGAAGTCCTTTAAGCAAGAAGGAGTGGGGGAAAGAAAGCCTTCTAGAAAGAGCAATGACATTTGCAAAGAGGTTAAGAGAACATGGTGCATAGTAGGTGGTCAATAAATTGTTGAATCCAAAGAATGATTTAAATGCATCACCAAGTAAATTCTAGCAGGGTTTTTTTTGTTTTTTTTTTACAGTAAGGAAGTTCTCAAGTGCTCACTGTTTGCCAAACACTGTGTCCAGTGATTTCCATGCGTAAGTTTATTTCCATGACCCTATGAGCTGAATATTATTATCCCCATTTTACTTTACACTTAGTGACACTTGAGACAAACAGATTAATTTGCCTTGAGGTCAGACAGTGAGTGGTAAATTCCATATTAAGACCCAGGTCTACAACTCGGGGGGGTTAGAAAGCCCCTCATTGTTGGAAAGATCAGCGGTATAAATTTCAAATGTAATCCATCCAGTTTCTGAGTAAATTAAGGAAATTGCCCAAGATACCACTAGAAAACAATCAAATGCAAGCTATCCACATGCTAAACAGTTGTGATTTCCAGCGAAGACAGGCAGTAATGAAAGGACACTAAATTCCAGGGGGATGTACTGCGTTTTTTTTTTTTTTAATTTTTTTTCAACGTTTATTTATTTTTGGGACAGAGAGAGACAGAGCATGAACAGGGGAGGGGCAGAGAGAGAGGGAGACACAGAATCGGAAACAGGCTCCGGGCTCTGAGCCATCAGCCCAGAGCCCGACGCGGGGCTCGAACTCACGGACCGCGAGATCGTGACCTGGCTGAAGTCGGACGCTTAACCGACTGCGCCACCCAGGCGCCCATTGTACTGCGTTTTTAAAAATGCAGGATCGTGTTCTGATGGAGCCGAAGGATGGAACCCACGAACAAGGTTAAGAGCGGCACAGGCACCACATTTATTAGGGCGAGAATGAAACAAGACTCCCGCTACCCACTACCCGGGAGGGGCTCCTTACAGAGGAGGCCTGTTTAGACAGTCCTCAGTGTATCAGGAGGGACTTTATCAGCCTGGTTAGTGGCCAAACACATTTTACAAGAGGCCTTAAAATCCGGGGCATGATTTAGGGCCATTCACAGCTGGGTATGGGGTATCTCAGTCTATTTGCTTGGTTTCCTGCAGGAATGATAATTTCAGTAGTCAGTAGGGGCCCTGATGAAAAACCGTAAAGACAGAAACCCATCAGGGTCTAAGAGACGTTCCAACACATGTCGTCCTTACAGCGACTTCCCTAGGAAACAGTCCCCAGTTGGGATCTAATTTAATCATGCACGGACTGGTTTCGGCCGGCTCTGAGTGGCGTTCTCTGGGCCAGAGGCGGCTAGACCAGGGATCTGGAGGGGCCCACATTAGACCAACGAGGAGGAAACCTCGCAAGGGAGTCTTAAGAGTGGCAGCCGTCCTGGTGACTTAGGCGGCTGTCCCACGCCCAAGACGGACAACTTGCTATAAGGACAGGAATAAAGAGAGGGCATCAAGTTTCTGGTCTTACCATTCCTGCCAGGGTACTAACCTCCAGCCAAAAGGCAGCCTTTCTCCTCCCTGCGGAGGAGCCACGGGCACCAGAGGCCTGCAGCCTGAGCAACTGACATGAAACTGTTCCTCCAAAAGCCCCTGAAATAAAAGGAGCGAGGAGAGGAATTACCAAGTTAGCGCTGGGGCTCAGAGTCCAGATGAAAAAAACTCAAAGCCCCACGTAAGGGCGCGACAGTGATAAAATTATAAAGTGACGTTCATGAGCAAATGGCTGAGAAAGAATTCTTGAGGTGTTTTCTGGTGGAAAAAGGTGCTTTTACTACAGCAAAGGGACAGGACCCAGGGGGCAGAGAGGGCTGCCCCGGGGGGTTGTGAGGAGTGACTGGTTACACACTTTCAAGTCAGTGGGAGTGAGGATAAGCCAGTCTCTGAGGAATTTGGAAGCAAGGTTTCAGGACGTTGAGGGGCAGCTGCTGTTAAGATAAGGTTGCTTTTCGTCTTTAATGAAACAAAAACATGAAGGCAGCAGGGGGGCCATGAGGTCCTCAAGGTCACGGTCTGCACATCTAGCAGTCGGCTGCCAGCGGCAAGGAGATTTAAACTGCATTTCTCGGGGCGCCTGGGTGGCGAGTCGGTTGAGCGGCCGACTTCAGCCAGGTCACGATCTCGCGAGATCTCGCGTGATCTCGCGTGAGTTCGAGCCCCGCGTCAGGCTCTGGGCCGATGGCTCAGAGCCTGGAGCCTGTTTCCGATTCTGTGTCTCCCTCTCTCTCTGCCCCTCCCCCGTTCATGCTCTGTCTCTCTCTGTCCCAAAAATAAATAAAAACGTTGAAAAAAAATTTTTTTTTAAAAAATAAACTGCATTTCTCTCGCCTTCGTTTCCCTCATCAAGTGGTCATATGGAATTTAGAATTTCCGCGTATCTCTAGCACCACAAAGCTAGAAAGGGTTATTTATTATTATTTTTTTCTGTACAAAGAGGCTAGGGTCTTAGCCAAATATTTCGAAGCGGGGAGAGCAAATTAGGAAATAATATATCAGCCCTGAAACCTCTCTGCCCACTTTTCCTGTCTGCAAATTCCTCAATTAACACCCTGGTCCGTGCATCTTTTGAGCATGTGGGTGTCTGACACCAAATAGACGGAGCGATCCAGAGTTTTCCGGAATGACAGTTCTGACCCTCGAAAGTGCGTCAATGGTCCTGGCAGAGCTAGAAAGCCGAAGGAGGGAAACGTACTTTCCTGGATCCACCCCTGTCCCTCCCAGTTCTGTTACGGGCTGAACTGGGAAGACCCCGGGGCCTGGGGCCTCCACCCACTCACCCACCCCTGGGGTGAACTGGGAAGACCCACCCAAGGAGTCCCCGAAGGGTATTGGTCTTGTCACAAGAAATTCAAGGACAGGCGTGCAGCACAACCAGCCACACAAGCGGGAAAGTTTATTAAAGGGAAAAGTAACGATCTCGAGACACCAGAGCAGGCGGCTCGAGAGAGACAGAGACAGAGAGAGACAGAGACAGAGAGGACAGGCGCCATCCCCGAGGGGTTGGGTTCCCCTCCCCCATGTTTCACCGCCGGTTGGGAACCGGGGGACAGAATGTTCAGGACTCCTCTCTTGCTCAGAGCCTCCCGTGCTGGCGCCGCCACCCGGGGCCCGTCCCGTCCGTGAGACTTGGAGATAGTGAGGCCTGCGGTGTAGATAACGGGCATCCTGTCTCAAGTACGAGCCGTGGATGGGTTTCGCGGGGGGCGGGGGGGGGGGGCGTGGGGGTCGTGAGCCAGCGGCCAAGAAACAAGTCTGGAGACGTCTTGGGTGCCAAAAGGTGATTGTATATAACTGCCCGGGGACAGGACCCGCGGGCAGGGAGAGCTGCCCTGGGGTTGCGAGGAGTGACGGGTTCTCTGTTTTTGGGTTTGTGGAGGGCGGGAAGGTAGAGATAACCTGAGTCTCTAAGGAAATTTCTGTCCGCTGAACGCAGCGCCTACAGGGCCTTGGGGGCCTGGCTGTGGTTGAGATACGGCTGCTTTTTGTTTTTTTTGTTTTGTTTTTTTTTTAATTTTTTTTCAACGTTTATTTATTTTTGGGGAGAGAGACAGAGCATGAATGGGGGAGGGGCAGAGAGAGGGAGACACAGAATCGGAAACAGGCTCCAGGCTCTGAGCCATCAGCCCAGAGCCCGACGCGGGGCTCGAACTCCCGGACCGCGAGATCGTGACCTGGCTGAAGTCGGACGCTTAACCGACTGCGCCACCCAGGCGCCCCTGCTTTTTGTTTTTAATACAACAGCGACAGCAAGGCAGGGTGAGTTCCTTTCTGAGTTCCGTTCTGGGGGCCTCAGGCGTCTAGCAGTGGGTACAGGTCGTGAGAAGGTGTAATCGAAGCCACATTTCTCCTGCCTTTGTTCTCCTCAGTGGGAAAATGTCTGTGACTTCTGCTGGTGACGGAACCACAGACGCTCCTGACGGTGGTTGGCTCCCTACGTTCCTAGGTTCAGGGTACAGCCAGATTTCAGCTCCAGCTCGGAGATCTGAAAGGTGCAAATGTTCACCAGTCCCCAAGGTAAGAAACCCTGCAAAAGCGCTTAACGCGGTGTCTGGCCCGTTGAGGGACCCCCAGAGAAGTGGATAGTGGCAATTTATTACTTTGCTTGTGCCCGTACAGGTTTCTTTCGGGGAACCGGGGTACAGCCGATCACAGGAAGTGTTGGAGGGACCCCAGAATGAATCAGAATGGAGCTCATGGCTTCAGGCATTTTTTAATTCACTTTTTGACCGAGGTACGGTTGACGAATACTGTGTTAGTTTCAACCGCCCCACGTAGGGACTCGGTGTCTGTGCACCTTGTGAAATGATCGCTGCCGTTGTGTGGCCAACGTCTGTCATTTTACACAGTGACAAAAAACCTTCTGGGTGATGAGCATGTTCAAGATTTACTCTCTTAGCAAAACTGGCAGCTGTGTAATAGAGTATTCTTAAGTGTATGAACTTCGGTTACTTATGCATCGAACTAAATGTGTAATCCGCTATGTAAATAACATATCTGCATCTACTTGTGTGTACGAATGCCTTTAGATGTGAGTGCTAAGGAGTGCTGTCCGCACCGTCCAGCTGCGGGATAAAGGAAGGGAAAATTCGGTGGGTGTAGGGAGTCGGGGGTTGCAAAGTGAGGAGAAAGGGGGGACTCAGGCATGATGACATAATTTTAGGGGGCAATCCCTTGATTTATTCAGCAGTTAGAGAGCTTCGATTGTGGCCACGGCTACAGCTCAGGCACAAGGGCCTTGTCCTCAACAGAGAGTGAGAAGGCCTTCCTCCAGAGGTGGAGAAAAAGCTCTCCCATCTGAGGAAAAGTAGGAAAAAAAAAAAAAAAAACCAACAAAAAAACCACAAGTGAAAAGCTCCGAGGTTTGGCTCCACAGTTTCTAAATCATACATCCCTGCGAAGAAAGACTTACAGGAGCCTTGGCACAAAGGACTTAGCTCTAAGCACCACCTTTGATTCCACTGCCCCGGCAGCGACCGGTTAAGCTGCGGTTAGATAACGCACAAGAGCAAAGAAGCTTTGGATGGGGGAGAATACATTAGACACAAAGCACAAAGGGCCTTTCTCCTGCGAAGGATTTCAGATTTTATCCTGTCTGTCTTAAAAGCTTCAGCCCTGGGGGAAAGCCTGTCCAGACTCGCAGTTCACAAAAACCTCTGTGTCACTTGGGCTTTGGATGGTGGAATTAGAGGGAGGATGTTGGAAGGAGAGGTTTCCTGACTGGAAAATATACTGCTTTGTTCAGCCCTAGAGATGAGGAAGTAGCAAATCAGCTGTCCCCTTTGCTGAAAAAGACAGCTAGAAAATTGTTGTCATACTCCCCACAGAGATGGCGGGAGCCTGAATTTGGGTGATAGGATGGGAGCAGGAAAGGAAATGAACCTTTCACAAAATTCTCTGCCCCCACTTCCTCTTGAGTATTTAAAGGGTAGACTTGGTGATGGGTTGGATACGGAGGAGTGGGGCGAGGAAAGGAAAGGAGTCTGAGAAGGCATCTAACTTCCAGCTTTGGATTCATGTGGGTGGTTGTGTAATTAACCAAGGTAAAGAATATGCAGAAGGAAGAAGGGAGCGTGGGGTTGATGAGCGCCAAGAAATGTGAAGGGTCCAAAGTTTTACCCAACGTGCCAGCTAAACCTGCCGCATGCAGTTTCACGGACGCTGGTGTAATTCACGAGACTCCTGGGTCCGAGACAATGGAAAGTCTATTATTCTAGTAGTAGCAATAACTGGATTATCAGCAGTTTTTCCTCTGGTTCCCTGGCTCTAGTTTGCAGAGGGCAAAACCATGGCATCTGTACACGTGCGGGTTCTGTTACGAGAGAGAAACCCTAAACCCATGGATGTAAGCACGCCTGTCCATTGCTCTGGAGAGACATTGTCTCTGTCTTCCAAGAGTGTTTGCTGTGCAAGCATCCTTGGAAAGAAAATCCAGAACAAAGGGGGCATTCATTGCCTTGCTAGCAATACATGAAGAAATGTGAGAGATTCATGAAGGATTACGTCCCAACACCGAGTTGCTTCACCAGTTGAGTTTTTTCCTTTTCTTCCTTCCTCCCTTCCTCCCTCCCTCCCTCTCTCTCTTTTTCTTTCTTTCTTTCTTTCTTTCT
>NW_024412467.1:920026-926994 GCF_014898765.1 Herpailurus yagouaroundi | reverse complement strand
CCTTCCTCCTTCCTTCCTTCCTTCCTTCCTTCCTCCCTCCCTCCTTCTCTCTCCCTTTTCTTTCTTTCTTTCTTTCTTTCTTTCTTTCTTTCTTTCTTCCTTTCACAAAGTCTTCAGAGACTGGATGAGTTGGTGGAGGGTATGTTCTCCTCAATAGACCAGAAGCATCAAAGAACATCCACAGATCTATTGAGATCTACATTTGTTATTTGTACACTCTTGCTGTGTGTTTTACATTTCAATAAACAATAGAAAGGAAGCTTGGCTTGGGGAGTTTAAATCTGACTGTTCGCCTCAAGCCACCTGCCCAACAGAAGGGTAAACGACCCATGGGCATTTCTAGTAGCTGTTTCCTCTGGGCACCAACCTCAGGGTAGCTGGGTCTCTTGAATGGAGGGTGCCAGCCACACATGTGGTTTTGTCTGGTAAAGCAAATGATGAGGACTAGTTGAGTATTCGGTGTTTGAAAACCGATGGAAACCCGTTAAGAGATCGGGACAATAGTGTAGAATGGAAATACAGTTCGTCTGTTAACTTAATCCGGTGCCATTTTATAATTTTATATGAGTTGCATGCCTACTGGAACTGGAACAACATTCTTGGCAAGTCGGTCAATCAAGCGATTGCAGCAGGTGGATTCCTGTTGTTGGAGCCCAGGTAACACCCACCACGTGGCTGCTCTTTTCAGCCCACTAAAGATCCAGGGTGCAAGATGTGCAAGTTCAAGGGGTTGCCTTTTCTTTCCGTCCCAAGCTTCCCCCAAAGACTGAGAAAAGAAAGGAAGTCTTTTGACTCTCGTCTAACTACACGTACTGATGTCTGGTAACTCCTTCGTCTTCCTGAACAGTGTAGCCACTCAACATTTATTATTATTTACTGCCTGGTGCCCTGAGACCATGTTGCAATCCTTTTGGATTTAATATTCGATTTTGTGACTTCCTCCCGCTGCTTATTTTTAAAAGGTTGTGAGAGACGCTTGCCCTGTTGTGTTTAGGTCAAGTTAATGGAGGTTTTTTTTTTTTTTTTTTCTTTTGAAAAGCTCTGAGTGTTCTAAAGAAATGTTGTGGGGTCACAACCCAAGTGGGTTTCCTTATAGGCAGGAAAAAATTCCATGAAGCGACAGGCGCTTAGAGAAGATATTTCTTGTGTGACTCTAATAGCAATAAGAGTAACGATCATGTTGGATTACTTCTGCACTTTTGTGTTTGGTTTTGTTTTTGCAAAGTGCTATACTTTCTCTGAGGATTGACCTCAAGGCCCTCATATTATGAAGCTGACATTCTGCCTACGGTGTCCCCAAGGCACCGGACAAGAAGTGTTCTGTTAGGGTTTTCCAGGGGTTTTGTAGCAACTCTGGTGATTTTTTTTCATAGCATTGTAAAATCCCCTTTCTCTGTCATCCTCTGGATCACTTAGGATGAAATTTCTTCTTTGGGCAATTCCCAAATGGAGTCTCCTTCAGGGGCTTTCAAGTTCTGTTCCTTCCGTGGTTCCTAGCAGGGCAGAGATGGTGTTGATGGCAGTGAGCTCGGGTGACTTGAGGTTTGGGGTCACTCTAGGAGAGGGGACTTGGATTTAGGGCAAGGGACAGGTTATGCAGCACAGGACCCGTCACCTTGTGCTATAGGTCACATTTCATCTTTATGATTTCTCCAAGCCCCGTGGTTCCCAACGAGGGGGGAGCAAAATCAGTTTAATGGTGTGTGTTTAATTGGAAAGAAGAGGATAGAGTCTGAAATATCAGAAGGCAATGAATGCATGAGAGTAAGTGATAATTCAGGCCATTTCCTTCCTCCTATCTTTGTATGTCTGGGTCCAGATGTAACCTAAAGCCCAAACGAGTCATGGCCAAAAAAGTGTGGAAGCCGAGGCCACCAGCCCCTGAGTTCTAAGTGCTGACACTACAGCCCAGTGGTTTACCTGGGCTTCCCCGGAGCCGAGCAGAGCCGCGGACCAGAAAGGAGCCGTCCGGCGTGGGACAGAGGGAACAGTTCTGTGCTTTTGTTGCTTTTCAAATAAGAGTTTGACTTTTGATAACTTGTGACCATTGTCAATGAGACTTTCCCTTATGCCCTGGAGGAAATGTTTTGTGTGTGTGCCTTCCAGACACCTGTCTGAAAGGCCCTTCTTGTTTTCTGAACAGGTCCTAGGTTATTCTGTGCTGTGCTCAGAATCCCCTCTAATTTTTTAGTGACATCAGAGCCTGTGATTTGAGATTATCTTCCTTCCTGTTACTATTTACTGGGATTAAAATGCAGGAATGGAGACGGGGAAAAAAACAAAACAAAACAAACACAACATAAAATCGCTGACGCCCGAACAGGGACTTGAACCCTGGACCCTCAGATTAAAAGTCTGATGCTCTACCGACTGAGCTATCCGGGCTCACATGCTGTAACCTTAACACATCAACTATAGTCAATTTATCTGCAAACTTGAAGGAGAAAGTTCTTTTAGAAGTTTCACCGGTGATTCCGGTTTAGAGCTATTCATTCACAAAATGCTTGTTAATACCCTAATTAGCATAGAAACTCAGTCACAATGAAAGTCTTCTTTAATACCCTGATCTAACTATATTATATGAATTATAATGTTGCCCCTTATTATAATGTTTTCTTTCTCTCTATATACGTGGATCAGTACTAGATAGATATTATACTGTATAGAATTCTGTGCAACTGGTCTTCAGTTTCTAGGCTTCCCAGAAAAATATCTCAAATATTCTACATTTGGGCCCAAATAGAGCACTTTCCAAAGGAAGCCAACATGACACCGGCGCTTTTAAGGGGCAATTATATCACCTTTTAGGCGGCACTTTGGATATCTGAATATGGGTCGAGAGCCAGAGGAAGTGGTTTGATTTTGTGCTGGGTCTCCGCTGTCTTTATTTATTTATTAACTTTTTAAATGTAAACAAACTTTTAAGTTTTGAATAGTTTTAGATGTGCCAAAAGGTTGCAAAAACATACAGAGTGCCCACATACCCAGCGTCCTCTGTTGCTCACACCTTACACGTGTATGCACTTTAAAGGGCACCAGTTAGAATACCGCGCACGTCCGCGTGTGCATTTCTCAGCTTAGACAGTAATGACCCACATTCGTGTGTCCCTCCAGGGTCGTATCTCTTCATCTCCCCCGGATACACACTGTCTTGAACTTGGGGTTTATGCTCCCTCCCCCGTTCTTTATAATTTGGCATCTATTAAGGTGTTTCAAAGTTCCTGAACAATATACCCTGGAAACTTCTGTCATAGAATTGAAACTTCAGGACTTAAAAAACAAACAAACCAGTCGCAGCTTTGCTTAGGTATCTCTGTTTACTTAATCATCTTCTCAGTGGGTGTCCTTCCGGACCAGCACAGTTTGGGCAGGAGATTCTAGTGATCACTGAAAACGGGCCCTGTAAACTCTAGGGCACCCTAACTTTTCCAGCGGCCGGGAACAAGGGTCCAAGAGAAAGCGGGAGGCCTTCAACTGCCCCACCACTCCTTCGTCTTCTCAGCCTCCGGCGCCAGGCGTGAGGAGAGGAGGCCCATCCTTCTGGAAGCCCGCTTAGGGCTTTGGGCTGGAAACTCTGGATTGTGGGAGTGGCCGAGAGGGGAGTGGGGTGACTAAAGCTTCTCAATTTTAGCCCTGGACGCCCTGAGTCCCAAGGCAAACTGTGACCCTAGAAGACCTTCCGCTCTGTGCGGTCTCGAGCCCCCTGTATTACTAGTATCCTCTCATCTAGGCGGAAGGCTTTCCTCGGGTAGTTAATCCTGGAGCCAGTTTATTATCTTCAAGTCAACATATATCCCTTGTTCTGGGGCTCATTCGTTTCTTCCACTTCTCCCTCAGTTCAGCTGCAAATTTGCAGTGATCTTATCAGCCCATAGTCAGCCTAACGTGGCTGCAGTGCCCCTCAGCCGTCCTTCAGGAAAGGAAAAAAGGAAAGACAGAAACTTTTAAACTAGAGGTCCTCTCTCCTTTTTCTCAGATTTTTCAGTAGTTGGTTCCCTCCTTTGATCGCTAGCTAGGTTAAGTGCTTGCCAAGGGTCCGATGGCCAGAAAGCTTCTTCCGCTCGGAATACTGATGTTGTCCCTTTAACCATTTCATGATTTTGCTGAATCAATAAAGGAAAATTTAACTTTAGTATTGAAGAAAATCTTAATTGCTGGGGGGGGGGGGGGGGGGAAAAAGGTTGAAAGAATTGGGAAGAGTTATAAAGAGACATTCTGTATGGTTGGGGATGTAGCTCAGTGGTAGAGCGCATGCTTCGCATGTATGAGGCCCCGGGTTCGATCCCCGGCATCTCCAAACTGTTTTCCCGGCCCCATCGGAAGCTATGGCTATGTTTTTACAATGTGGAATCATTAGACTTTGTATCCTCCTCTTCGATAATTTTCTAAGGCGTTCTTATAGCCACTGCATACAGAATCATGTATGTAGAGAGGGAAACAGGACAACTCTAAGGTATTTTGGGAAATCTTTACCTGAAACCAATAAACTGGCAACTTAGAGAAAAAAACACCCAAGGGAAGAGATGGCCTAAGCGGAGCAACCTGCCAATCAGCCCAGGACCTATCAATAAAAGGCTATTTGTAGTATCTGGCTGGCCTTTAAAGGCAGAGATAATCTTGGCCTGAAAATACAGAGGGGTGGGCGGGAGGATAAGGGGGTATTGCTAGCCACCTCCTTGCTGCATCACCGCAGGAAGAAAGTAGGATGAGTCTTGGGAGAATGACGGAGTCTAGGTCGGTGGGGCCAAATTCGACGTCTTGGATACACCACATCACTTACAGTATAAAAGAAACAAGAACCAGAGTACATTCTTGTAAGGACTTTGGAAAGGCAGTCGCTGTAGTTGGCCGGTTAGCTCAGTTGGTTAGAGCGTGGTGCTAATAACGCCAAGGTCGCGGGTTCGATCCCCGTACGGGCCAGCGGTTCGTTTTCTATTTCGGTGTCTACTCGCCCTGAATGCTGACCTCTCCTTGTGTCCCCCGGAGAGGCGGCGGCGGGGGACCACGGTCCGGGGGGAGGACAGCCGCTTTTTGCTTCAAGTGCAGACCACCCCAGGGGAGCCCCCCCAGGGGAGCCCCGAGCGCGCATCTCGGCAAGCGGGCACTCGCAGAGTTTGCCCCGAGAAGCAGAAGGGCACCGGGACGCTGTAGGGGTGATTCAATTCATTAGGAGGAAAACGGCGTCGCCGAACGCTGCCCGGGAGAAGAGTCAGGAGACAAGTGTCTTCAGTCACCGCGGCTCGGGCTCGCGTCCGTGCGGACTGAAGGTAGCTCTGGTCACGCAGGCGGGGGAGGAACCCGAGTGCAGAGAAGCCTGTTGTCGTCATTGAATGGATGGCCCCGTGAGGAAGGACCAAGCCGCTGGGCACAACCCACCCTGCTTCCGTCCGCGTCCTGGGGGCCGGCTTGCCGACGCCCGCGGCCCCTGCGTTCTGGCCATTTCTGGACGGGACGCCCCTGTGTCCGCCTCATTTTCCGCCACGGCCGGCTTTCGGCTCCTTAACCGTGTCCCCCGCTTCCCACACAGCTCATCTCCTCTGAATTCTCGACCCCGCGTCCCCACGGCCCGCCGAGCCACGCCCGCGCTCCGGCTACTTGCGGGGGACCCCGGGAGCAGGGGGCCGGCCGGGGGTCGTCCCACAGACCGGCTCCGCGAGGTGACAAGCAGCACCGGCTTCTGCTGCCCTCCCAGCGGCCACGGTCTTTTCTTACAGTGGATGGGCCGGCGGCCCTTGAGAAACAAGGCTCCGTTCACTCCTTACAGGGATTATTGGGTCGCGAGATGAGCCGGCGAAGTTCTGGGAGCCACAGAGCGGGAGGGTCAGAGTAAGGGTCGGTCGTAGTTATACTTACCCAAATATGAATGAGATGCAAAAGATAAAATAAAGAAATTCACTAAATATTTAATATATTCAGAAGAGCCAGAAGGCGTGCGGCTCGTTGGTCTAGGGGTATGATTCTCGCTTAGGGTGCGAGAGGTCCCGGGTTCAAATCCCGGACGAGCCCTGTTTTGTTTTGTTTTGTTTTGTTTTTCTTTTGTTTTACAGAAAAACGGGTGCAGCTACAGTTCAATGACACCACTCGACCTCCACGCGAAAACGCGTTCGCTGCATGCGCTCTCGATCCCAATAAGTGACTTTTACTAAAAAGAAACAAACACTGTTTAATTTTGGCTTTTACTCCGTGTTCCATCGGCTCTAAAGTGACTCTCGCAGAGGCAGAGATGTTTCTGGTTCTCCAAGTTAGTTCCACCTCCACGGTTGTGATCCGATCAGAGTGCAGGAAGACGATGGTCACATCTCCATTCCGTGTCATCCATCGTTCATTCATCACTTTTTTATGGAATAATAAGACAATGAGCTCTAGAGTTGGTGTTCTGGCAACCTTCGTCTAGGATATTTCGGCTTTCCTCGTTCGCACAGGGGTGACTATCTCCCCCCCGCCCAATCTTTCAGGAGACTGAGGTTCTGCCTCCTCGTTGGGAGGGGACGCTTTCTCGCTCCCCGGAGGGTGCTCTTGGTACATTCACTAAGCAGGTATTTGTTTACCATCTATTATGTTCAGTGAACCTTTGAGGTCAGTGGTAAACAAAACACACATTAAAATGAAATTGCACCCCTTTCCCTTCTCTGCGTGTGTGAGCCTTGATGGTGGGGAAGTACAAAATACGAACAAGCGGTGGGAGGAGAAACGCGCAGAGACTGCCTGCGGGGCCACATACACAGCCAGAGGTGCCTCGTTGGGCCACAAAGAGGGCGCAGGGGCTCCTGGGCTTGGAAGAGCGATGGGGGTGCCAGGGTTGGGGTGATTCGCGCAGCACCCAGAGATGCCGGCCCTTGGATCCGGGAAACTTTCTGTGCCGTATTCGCAGCAGGTCGGTGAGAATGGGGGGGGGGGGGGGGGGGGGTATGTGTTTACCATCTGGCATATTGAACCATCAGAGCGGAAGGGCGTCGGGTGGGGCAGGA
>NW_024412467.1:885791-919926 GCF_014898765.1 Herpailurus yagouaroundi | reverse complement strand
GCAAGAATAGCAGATAATGCTTATATACTTTGACTTTCACGTCGTCTTCTTTGGAAGACAAAAACAATCAGACAAGACCTAGAACCCTACAGTCGCAACAGGGCCAAGAATTCGTATGTGCTCATAATAGATTGGGGAAGACCTGTGACCAACTGCCCGGCTAGCTCAGTCGGTAGAGCATGAGACTCTTAATCTCAGGGTCGTGGGTTCGAGCCCCACGTTGGGCGGTCACTTTTTCCTTTCAATGTGTATTCTCAACTCCTTTTCCGTCCACTCACTTCCGAAGCAAGGTCCCCCCCAATGTCAAGCAAGAGGAGTTTGGGAGGTCAACGCTTTTAAATGTGTGGAATTATGGAATCACCGGGAGCGGCCGCGGTTCACGGCTCTGCTCCGCTACGCCTAACCTGCTCTCTTACTCTTGCAGAGGTGGGCCTCATCGCCCCCTAGCGGGGAATGCATTTTTCTGGCCCCTTAGAGATTTGTCTTGGCATTGCAAGTCTGTGGTAGGGCATGAGCTTTGTATTTTTAAGCTCCTCGGATGATTCCGAAGCACGAAAAAAGGCTTAGGATGGCGGGAGAAGGACGCAGAGATGTTGGCAAAGCTAAAGTCTGAAGGTGGAGAAAAAAACGATCCAAACACAGGGAACAGTCTGATGGGCAGAGGTCAGAGGTGACAATGTCCAAGCAGAGTTTTGAGATCCGCGACTCCACTTTCTGGCCCAAGCGTCATTCCGGAATAACGGGAGGCGAATTTGCTATTTCCACTGCCTCACGCATCGGTTCGGTTTCTGATCACCTGCACCCAGACAGCACAATACACCTAATTGTGGAAGGTACCGAACAGTCCCTAATAGACTGCAACTGCCTACAAAATAAAATCTAACTGTTTCGGCTTGTTTTTCAAAAGCCAAACTGCATTTCTACCCCCAACTCCTCTGAGCTCTCCACCCTCTAGAATGAGCCTGCCCAGTCCAGCCACCGAGGTGTCCTCTTTTTCCTCCTACAAATCCATGGTGGTTGGCACTAGGTCGAGTCAGCTCTGTGCATGGATGATATTATCCCAGACAGGGGTGGATTTTGCCACCACTGACTGACTTGAAAACCATTCCCGTGGTCAAACTGACCAAGACTTTTCCAAATGTCCCTTTAGGAAAATTTCATCACACCTGTCTTACTTTACCATTCCTTTGAAGCGTTCGTGGATTCACTGGCAGTGACTGATGAAACACCCATGACCGTGATGGAGAAACCACACACATACACGGCTCTTCATTGATTCTAAAAGCACAATGAACCACATACGTTCCTCTCACTTCCCTAACCTTGACCCGATGTTCTCTTCAGGCCTCAGGACAACTCATGAAAATGCTCTCACTTGAGTATCCGCATCTGGCTGGACATGTGAGTCACCTGGCGAGCTTGCAAATTTGAGTCCTGAGCCCCAGCTCGGCCCTAGTGAAGCTGAATCTCTGATGCTTTAGAAACCAGGGCTTCCGAGGGGGTTCGTTTCATTTTAACACGACGGATCCGGTGGCCTGGCCCGGCTGGAGTACCGCGAGGGGTCAGCATCTTACTGGAAGCCCTGTTTCTCGGTGTCTCGGGTTCAGAAACTTGACGTCGTGGGTCTTTTCTGCCATTCTCCCTTCCTCTTCCCAGGCATGTAGACTCTGCAGGGATGGGGTCCCGATTCCCCCAAGTGACACACACCCGTCCCTTTGTTCGTTACGCACGCTCACTGAGCGCCACTCTGTGTCAGGCGGTGCTCTGGGGGTTGGGATTTATCAGTGGACAAAGCAACGACCCCTGCCCCTTAACATTCCGTGTAGTAAATACACAACTAAACGAAAAGCGGCGTTAGAGAGTGGTCAGGGTGCTGGGATCAGGTCAGGGGCACGCTGCAGCAGGAAACGGGGTTGTCAGGTGACGCTTCCCGAAGGGGACTCTTGAGCAAACAGGAGCCACGGTGTCATTTTCGAGGAGAGTTTCTAAATAGGGGACTCAGGCCGAAGGCAAAGGCATGTTTGTGGCCGTGTGGTCTCAAAAAATGTGAGACCTTGCACGCTGTCCGGACTTCGAGCTGAGTGAGGAATGAATCCGTCTCAGAAGTGTCTGTACAGGAGAGTGACAGGGTCTAACCTACCTCTGAAAAGGATAACTGGCTGTCGTGTCGGGAACAGATCTCAAGGGGACACTAGCAGTCACGAGGAGACCGCGTCAGGAGGCTCTTGGTGACCAAAGGTGTCAAGTCAGCCCGGAGGGGTCACAGGGCAGGAGCGGAGAAGTGGCCTGATTTCTGGGACGTCCTGGGGGTGCGAACGACAGTCAAGAAAAACTTTTAAAGTCAGAGGGCGACTTGGTAGATTTACACCAAGAAACGGACTGTTAGGGGGCCCTGTGTGTGTGTGTGTGTGTGTGTGTGTGTGAAGGCCAAATTCGTATGAAAGGTAGGCTAGGGTATAATCAGAGCAAAAAGAGATGGTAACATTGCTGGTGTCGCTGTAAAAACGCCGGTACTGCTGGCTGGCTGTGCCCCACTGAGCTGGCGCCAGCCCCACGGAATCACGGTGTGGAAAGACTGCCCACTTCTGGGCGCCGTGGAGTCACCGCAAATTACCGCTCTCCACGAGCCCCCTTCCAAGGCTTCCTTGTCTCTTTACCCAGGCGCCTGGATGACTATCGCTGATCGATCACTCGCTCCCCGTGATGTTACACTTAGTCCCCAAACTATTCAGCATTTCACCTGCTCCGCTCAACTGCATCTGTCGTCGGGCGCGGGAGTCACGTTTTACGCCACGTGGATTCCCCAGAGTTTGGAGATCCCGTCGTCATGTACCCAATGACACCGAGGATCAAGAGTCGACATGACATGGATGAACGAGAAGGAACTTTCCTAGAGGGGTACACTGACCTTGACTGTCTTCCAAACCAACGGATGAACACCCTTCTCGTGCTGGACGCTCAGGATGAAAACACACGCAACGTGGTCCGGGCCTTCAAGAAGCCTGTCATCTCCCCACTGGGAGAACGTAACTGATTCAGTGGAAGTGAAACCCCCAGCTGTGTTTGAGCTGGCCCTAGGAAACGAAGGGGCTTGGCGTGACGGGTTTAAAGAAGTAGGTGGCGGTGACGGGACCGGGTAGTTACGAAATCACCCGGGTTTACCAAGCAAGCTCCGAGGAACAAAGACCTCGTACCTGGTTCAGATGTTCTACCTGTGAGAGTCTACAACCACTGAGGATTTCCGGACCACGTGTTGTGGGCAGACAAACCCCAAGTCTTAGTGGAAAGCCTGAACCGCCTTTCCTCGCCCCGCAGCCCCTGCTGAGTGTTTTGGCTTCTGGGGTGCCACGAGGACTATACTGGGTTATCATGGATAAAACAAATAGTGCTGATATTAATAAACATACCCGACTGTCAATGAACTTCTTGCATTTCTGGCTTATAAACAACCTTTGAGTTGCTTGGAACAGACTGCTTTTTCCTATTCTTACTAGTCCTTGGCTATATTGTTAAAACTGAATTGACATACTTTAAAATTGAATATATGAATCTAAGACCTGTGGCATCACCTCCAAGGCCAAGGCTGTCCCTGAGCAGCTAACCTAACTGCTTCGATAAAACACTTGAACTGCAAAGGGTGTTTGGCGAGGGGGGGGGGAGGGGTCTTGTTATGCCAATCTGCCAAACAAACACCACTGGGCGCTTCAACAACAGAGATTTATTTCCTCAGTTCTGGAGGTTGAGAAGTCCAAGGTCGAGGGGCCGGCTGATTCAGCTTCTGGTAAGAGCTCTCGTCTCGGTTTGCGGACGTCGCCTTCTCACGGCGTCCCCACGGAGAAGGGCGAGGGGGGTGAGGTCCCTTCCGGTGAGGACACTAATCCTACTGCATCGGGGCCCCATCCCCGTGACCTCATTTAACCCGATTGACTTCCTTACTCCAAATACAGCCACGCTGAGGGTCCCGTGTAAACTTCAGTAAGGCTTTCACATGAATTTTGGGGAGACCCCCCCCAAAAACCCCATCCAAAACACACTGTGGCCTTTGGAATTCGGAAGCTTCTCTGGCACACGGTAGGTAGTCAAACAGTTGTTGAAGGAATGATTTAGCTGCACTGTCTGTACAAAGCTCAACCCCACCTTCTAAACATCTAACAGTGTATGATAAACACGACTAAATTAGCTAAAAAACCGCCTTACAGTGGCTTTTCCTCAGGACAGATACTCAGGAAGCGGAACGCAAGACTGTTCATTACTAGAGCTGGAATGGTGCTGGATGGAGCCAGATAGGAAAAAGACAAAAGAAAATACAAATCAGCCAGTAATTTGAGGGCACCGACTACAAGGCTGTGTAAGCCCAGAGACAGATCCGAACTCGGGAGGTCAGTCTCTGAGAAAAAGCAAAGGGGGACAAAACCACACTGTTGTCAACAGGAGGTTCTAGTTCAGCCTGTTCCGGAAGCTCCAACAGCAATGTGTCAGTCAGGCGTGCTTCTGGAAGCCTCGCTAGGTGAGGAGAGGAAAGAAAGGAGGAAACGTGTCAGAGGCCACAGGTCCGGGAGAAAGGAAGAGCCCTCTAGGCACGCGTGCTCATCTGTGCAAGCAGCCCGGGGACAACCGCCTAGGCATTCCAGGAACAAAGGACAGTATCATTTTCTGAACAGGAAATAAGGACAATGTAAGGAACGGCTACAGCAATTTTCAGAGATTATGGCTCAAGAGATCTATCCACGTGACTGGACTGGAGGGCGTGGCCTCTGGGAAAGAGGCCTAAACTCTGGCGCCAAAGAACAATGCAACCAATCCACGAACGTTGCCTCTAAAGCTAAAGCAACGTTCCTTCTTTCAGGCCTGTCACACAGGAGTCTCATGAAGGACAAAGCACTGCCCCCACTGCTGAACCTATTGCTGCCTTTTTGTTTCATGTGGTATATTCTTGAACTTTCCACTCTGACTTGCCCAAAGGTGTGGCCCAGATGAAAACCTTTCAAAGCGCCCTGTGAGGGCTCCCCTGCTTGACCCCATGCACTTTGCTTTACGCTATTTCATAGGATGTTCACGACAATACCTCTTAGGACCTGTGTTATTTTTATTATCATCACCCCCATTCCGGACAGGGCACTGGCAAGTTAGAGAGGTCACAAAGGGGGGAAGAGACAGGACTCAAAAGTGGCCTAAGTGGTCTGAACACTAATAATGAGGTAGCAGAAAGAGAAATTATGAAGATAATTCCGTTTACAATGGCACCAAAAAGAATAACAAACCTAGGAATAAATTTAGGAAGTTTCACCAAGGAAGTGAGAGACCCATACTCCAAAAACTGTTAAACACTGATGAAAGAAACCGAAGGCAAGACAGACAAATGGAGAGATGTTCCGCGCTCGCAGACTGGAAGAATCAATCTTGTTAAAATCTCCATACGACCCAAAGTAATCTACAGATTGAATGCGAGCCTTATCAAAACACAACTGCATTTTTCATGGGATATGCAAAAAAAATGGGTATGGAACCACAAGAGACCCGGCCCCCCCCCCCCCCCCGAGAGTCAAAGCGATCTAGAGAAAGAAGAACAAAGCTGGAGGTATCACAAACCCATAAAATTCATATTTCAAGATATATATATATGTATACATACATATATAACATGCATATTATATACTGTGTACATTATATAACATATATACACTTCAAGATACACTACGAAGCTGTAATAATCACAACAGTATAGTACTGGCACTAAAATAGACACATCGGCCAATGGAATAGAGAACCCAGAAATAAACCCACACGTATATCGCCCATTAGGACAAAAGAGGCAAAATATCCAATGGGAAAAAGGCAGCCTGTCGACAAATGGTGCCCGGAGAACCGGGCAGCAACATGCAGAAGGACGAAACTAGACCACTTTCTTAACACCATTCACAAAAACAAACTCAGAATGGATGAAAGACCTAAATGTGAGACCTAAAACCATAAAACTCCTAGGAGAAAACAGAGGTAATAACTTCTCTGACATCAGACCGCGCAACATTTTTCTAGAGCTGTCTCCTCAGGCAAGGGAAACTAAAGCAAAAGTAAACAACTGGGACTACGCCAACTTAAAAGCATTCGCACAGCGACAGAAACCATCAACAAAATGAAACGGCAATCTACCGAACGGGAGAAAATATTTGCAAGTGACATGTCCAATGAGGGGCCAATATCCAAAATATATAAAGGACTTGCACAACTCAAACACCAAAAAACCCTAAGCAATATGATTAAAAATGGGCAGAGGACCCAGACATGTTTCCAAAGAAGACACCCAGATGGCCAACAGACGCGTGAAAAGGTGCTCGACATCACTCATCATCAGGGAAGTGAAAATCAAAAGCACAGTGAGCTATCACCTCACACCTGTCAGAACAGCTAGAGTCAAAAAGGCAAGAAAACACCAAGTGTTGGCGAGGATGTGGAGAAGAAGGAACCCTTGGGCACTGTTGGTGGGAATGTACATTGGCGCAGCCGCTGTGGAAAACAGTAGAGGTTCTTCAAAAAGTTAGAAATAGAAGTACCCTATGACGCAGTAATTTCACTACTGGCTAATAACCCCAAGAAAATGAAAACACTAATCTGAAAAGGTATATCCGCGCCGATGTTTATGGCAGCATTATTCACAGCAGCCCACATGTGGAAGCAACCCGGGCGTCCATCGATAGATGAACAAATAAAGAAGATGTACTATGTATATACAAAGGACTATTACTCAGCCATAAAAAAAAAAAAAATGAGACCTCGCCATCTGTGACAACGTGGATGGACCTAGAGGACATAATTCAAAGACAAATACCATATGCTTTCACTTATATGTGGAATCTAAAAACAAAACAAAGAAACAACGAAAAAGCAAACTTTTAAATACGCCAAGCTGCAAAGGACAAACTTGTGGCTGCCAGGGGGAGGTGGGCAGGAGAATAAGTGAAATAGATAAAGGGGTACAAATTTCCAGGTATAAGATTACATCAGGGAGGTGAAAAGTACAGCGTTGAGAATATGGCCAAGACGATTACGATAATATTGTCCGGTGACAGATCGTGACTACACTCATCATAGTGACCACAGTAATGCATAGAATTTTTGAATCATTACACTGTATCCCTGAAACTAACATACCACTGTTTATGATACTTCAATTAAAAAAAAAAAAACAAAAAAACCCAAGTGGCCTAAGTGGCCCCAAAGCCTTTGTTCTTTCCATTATACCATACACGCTACTAAATAATGTCTGTTGCCCTGGTTTCTACCACAAAAATTCGTTATTTATTTTTATATTGTGTTAAACAGAGCCTACCTACAGGAGGGTTCAACGCACATACATACATTTCTTGCAGTCTTACAACGCAGCGACCTTTATAAAGCACATTTCACAGAAGCGGCTCTGCACTCCCCCCGGGACACACGCAGTCTGCACCTGGGGCGAGCCGGTCTCTGGCCCCCCCCCCCCCCCCGCCAGGGTCACTACCGCACGCCCCCCACCCCCCACTCCCCGGGATGTGGGGCGGGGTCACAGCTCGCTCGGCCCGCGGGGCCCGCGGCCAGCGCGCGCGCGGGAAACCTTACTGCAGGGACAAAGGAAAGAGCGACCTGTCGCTAGGCAGCGTGGGCCCCACTTGACACGAAAGGGCCTTTATCTGACGGAAAATTACGCAGTGCACAGCGCGAACTACAGAACCTTCAGGACGGCTCGCCGGCCCGGTCGCCCCCGCCGCACGTCGCGCCACGCCCTCCCGCCACGTGACCGCCGCTCGCCACGTGACCCGCGGCCACCCGCCCGCCGTGCGGCCCCGCGGTCCGCTGCCCCGGCCCCGGCTCCCGACCTGGAGGAAGGGAGCACGGCGTCCGGAGGCGGCGGGTGAAGAAGCCAGAAAAGTGGGCGGCCGAGCGAGTGCCCCCGGGCGGGCGCCCAAAACGGCCGTCGGGGCGCGGCCGTGTGGAGCCCCTTCGGCCGAGGCGGGGGGCCCTGGCGCGCTTTCTTTTCCTGGGTGGGCCGACCGGTCCCCCGAACTCCTGCCGCTTTCCGACCGTCGCGTCCGGGAGTTCGGCGCGCGCACGCTCACCTGCGTCTCAGAACACTCCCGAAGGACGTAAAGGGACCCCAAAACCTTCCTGCTTCTTCCCGGTTTCACCCCGGGTTGCATTTTATTTTGCAGATCCATAGAAAGGAATGTTATAGATTCATATACATGAATCAGGCAAGATTCTTCGCCTACAAAAATACAGGCTGTACATACACATCTCAGCGTCCCTCGCATCTACTGCCTGTACCTCCACCTGCCCCCCTCTCTCAAGGCTCCCTTCAGGCCCGTCTCTTTCATCTCCGAATCTTTTCGCACGTGGAGCGGGACAAAATGAAAGGCAGCTTTTTATTACATTTCGATGCATTTAACTTTTTGACAGGTGTGCTTTGACAAAATGGTTACTATGAAATACACCTATAAAATAACATTTAGTCAATTGGGCTTAGGGTGGAGATAAAATTTTATATGTAATTCATTCAGACTGTCCTCTCTTCAAGTAGATGGTTCGTGAAGACTTGAAGAGGTTAATGGCCAAATTAAGTGATTAACTTGCTTTTAATTCTTACTCAGAAAAAAAATTTTTTTTTCTTTGTCCCACAGGTGGTCTCAAGGATCTACTTGCCCAAGGGGGGGTCATTTGCCCCATCTGTGTGGCTCCATCGGGTGACAGTGTAATGATGTTTAATGGAATGTGAAGAAGGACAACACATTCCTGATGTCGGAGGCCACCGCAGGTCGATTTCATTAACAAGAGAGTAACCGACCTTTTTGACCTTCAGACAGTCACAGAAAACTTGGTCAGAACCTCACACTTTGCAACATTAACTAGTATTTGAAAGACAGTAGTTTCTACCTTGCGTGAAGATAGAGAAGAATTTAAAAACGTAGTTTTGGCTCCCTATCGATGTTTTTGCCGAGTTCAGAATTCGTGTGATAAACCATTTGTCTACAAAGGCAAATGTCAATGAAAGGACATTTTAGCGTTTCGGAGAGCTTAACCCTCTACTTCTTTTCTTCCTCCTCCTCCTCCTTCTGTTAGTGACCCTGTTACAATTTAAGTGACTTCAAATCCTATTTCTAAGTTGAGTCAAAATCGGTTACTGAAATTCATTCCTCATCAGAGACAACGCTCCTCGCTAAGTCCTTAGGCGTTTCGGTGCCTCCTTATTTTATTTTGCTTTTTGCAAACCAGTGGGGGCTCCCGTTTCCTTCTTCGTCCAGGGCAGTGGACCTTGGAGCGTCCGTCGCGAAGGAGCGCGGGATGAAGAACAGAAGACCGGACGCGGCCAGGGCGGACCCGTAAACCACGCGGCCGAGCGAAGGGACCAGCGCCTACGGGCTCCCAAGCGCGCGCAGAGAAGGCATCCTCGGCGGGAACGCTCAGCAGTGTGATTCCTTCGATAGCTCAGTTGGTAGAGCGGAGGACTGTAGTGGTGGAGCTTCTCGGGCATCCTTAGGTCGCTGGTTCGAATCCGGCTCGAAGGAATTCGTGTTTTGCGTCCCTTTTTTTTTTTAATCCTCACCCTCAAAAAGGTGCATTTCAGCTACATACATCCCCGATGTGCGTCTCCTAAGACTATTCCCGTTGTACAACGAATCTGATTTTTAAAATGACTGGTTTCTGTAACGACGACTAATACGCGCGATCAGACAGGCTTCAGCCGCACACTTCACATACAGCGGGGGCCGCAAAGAAGTCCAGGGCCCTGCGGAGGCGGAGCAGAGGCGGCCCTACGGGGCTGGGGGTCCGCTGACGCGTCCGCGCTCTCCCACCGGGGGGACCTGGGACCCGGGAAGGAAGGACGCGACCTGCGTAGGAAGGACGCGACCCGCGGGTAATCGGCGGGGCACGCGCGCCCCCTGGTGGAATGGGAGTCGCGAGTCTCCCGGACGGTGTTTTTCCTGCTCGACTGCAGGCAGCCGCCCACAATGTCAGGGCCGGATGAAATTCCGGGATTCAGGGGCACTACTCCCCCTTCTCGGTTTAATTGTGTAACGGCGGTTTTGAACCCTGCCTGAGGAAAGTCGGTGGACACAGAATCACTTGGGCAGGTTTTACAACGCGCCTCTGCCTGGACCATTTTGAAGGTGCGACCTAGGCATTGGTAGTTTTAAAAATTCCCAGGTGGCATTCATGTGCCGCAGGGGTGGAGAACCACGGATAGAAGAGAATCAAAAATCCTAGAATTAAAAATAACAGACAAGGTGGGAGAAATGGGTAGGACTTTCTACCCATTTTGGGAATCAGCTCAAAAGATAGAGATTCCGCTTATCAACAGAAAGCATTTGCTAATTTTGCGCCAATCTCATTAAAATATATTAATCCCACTTGCGCCCTGTCTCAAACATGGGATACCGACCACCTCCCGAGTGGGAGAGTCCTCAACTACAAAGATACTAATTAGATCAAGTAAAGAAGACTTGTGTGCGAATTTTGTCCTTGGTAATTTTTTTGTATTTTTTGAATTCTTGGTATTCCTTCCTGTGCTTCAGAACTTTTAGTCTTAAATGATTCTCAAGCTTTGGTGTATATCAGAACACAGAAGCCCAGGCTTCTTGCATTGGGGTAGTGTGAGAACCACTGCCTAAACCATATTGGAAACTATCCCTATTAAGGGCTGAAGATTGGTCTTGACCGGTAGCTCCTGATGAAATTTGTTTTTGGAAAGCGAACTGGGGCAAAAGGGTAAAGAAGAAAACTGGTCCGATTTTCTTTTCAAAGATAACTTTTGGGCTCTGGATGCAAAGTGTATTAGAGAGTCCTGGCCTGAGCTTCTGAAGGCACCACCGAGGTTCTCCACCCTCCTGTGACTGGGCCATTTTCTGCCACAGCCCGGTATCAGTATCCGCATCACCACCACCACCTCCAAAGATACAGCCGTCCGACTCCAGAGGAGGAAAACTTCATGCATAAAAAACAAGTCTGAAATATACTTGATTATGTGGCTCTTCACCATCTCACTAAGAAATGGGAATCCTTCCTTCCAGTTTTAAGAACTTGAGGTGGCCCTACATAGGTCAGATGTGTGGGAAATAGATTGAGAATAAAAATACAACATTAATGCATAAATAATTGAAGTGTCGATTCGTAAGTCCACGTGGCAGGGGCCAATATTCAAACCTGCAAAACGTCTGCCAGATCCTAAAGACCTCAGCCTTCCTATCCTGGCACTGTCTGAAGGCCTTCCCTGTTATGACCTGGGCCCCGCTCCCAGCTGGTGATGTCTCCATCATCTCCGTCTGTTTAGAGGAGCAGGAAAGCAAAAGCCAGCGGGGAAGCGAACGCAAAACTGGAGAATGCGGGCATCGATCCCGCTACCTCTCGCATGCTAAGCGAGCGCTCTACCATTTGAGCTAATTCCCCGCCCGGACACGCCGCCACGCCTCTCTTCCCCACTTTGAAATCTGGAGGCCATTCAGAACGTGTCGCGCCACCTGTTTGTAGTCGGTCTTAGCCAATTGTTTGGGGTGCGGGGCCGCCGATCAATGGCGATTCTGTCCCTCGGCGCCACCTACAACCTGTCCCACGCTTCTGGACCCTGTCGGTAAAAGAGCTCAGGAGTGCAGCTGGAATCCAGGCCGTGGAGTCCTCAGAAACACTTGTCTTAGAAATTGGGCAAGAGTTTAACCCTGGACGTCTATCTGTGGAAACAGGGAATGGAAGGAAATTGCAGGTGCATCCAGGAGGGGAAACTAAGTTTCTCGAGCAAAGAGGCTCGGCTTTGGCCTTCGCAATAGGCCTTGACAATCCCTGCACCCCTACATTTTCCACCAGTTGACTCTGCTGGCTTCAGAAACAGACTCTCCGGAGTCCCCACAGACATCCCTTAAAAAAAAAAAAAAACCCTTAAAAAAAACTGGCTTAAAGAAAAGAAAATCCCCGCCTGTGGATACATGGCCACGAGGGGGCGCGCGTCCCAGTTTATTTCTCCTTTCATTCTGGCTTCTATATTTCTGATTTTGATTAAAGGGTGTAAAAGTTATTTTGCATTTTTCCAAGGTAAACATTAATCGGATGCTAAGATAATTCTGCCTGCAGGCTGAGATCTAGAGTCTTTGCAAAAAGACAAAGGCAGTAGTCACCTCTTTTTCTTCGGGACTTATTGGGTACTAGTATCAGGTACCGTACTAGGTGCTGCTTACTGGAAAGAGCTAGCTCCGAAGAGCAGGATTCGCTGGGCATTGCCAGGAGCCCATCACGTGCAGGAAAGCCATATGAAGGCTTTCAGTCCCATCTACACCTTCGACTTCTTTGCCTAATATTCCATCATTAGAGACTTCCTCCATTTGGTTTAGTGTTATTTTTTAGTCTCAGTGAAATTGAAGCAAGCGATCAAAATTCAAACGGAGGAGAAACATCTCAATTAAGAAAGTGACTCTCCGTCCCTATGCAGAACAGCCCTTTCCAAGATCCTTAAAATGCCCTTCACGTCTGCTCTTTTTTGCTTTTTCTCCGCAATCAGGGCTGATAAAAACGCGGATGAATAGCCCTCTGACTGACGAAAACTTCCACCTTCTTGCCTCCCCACAACTTAGGAAAGAGAGTTCACAACTCGGGTTTTCCGAGTGTGTGTAGAAACCCACCGTTCAGTTCAAAACTTAGCTCCAGGCCAGCCCCACCCTGACTGTCCCCAGCATCTGGATGTGTCTCCCCTATTCTTTCCTGGACAGAATTCACCCTGCTGCAGAAGGTCCATTTGGCCTCCGCTCACTTTTTCCTCCCTATTTATCTTCCCTATGATTCTACTAAGGGTGTAGGTGTGGAATTTTAGCGACAGAAAGTAGGCCCGCTCCACAGCTCAGGTCCATGGACGGAACACTGGCATGACTGACCGCACCGGCAGCGACTGGTTTGTCTGGGGGCCTGCAGCCATGAGCTGCGAGTGTTAGTTTCCGGTCCCGCTGTGTTGGGTGTTACATTTCCCAACACTCGGCTTCCACAGAGACCAAATGAAAATCAAGAATATGACTTTAAAACTCACATGGACGTTTTACCAGTTGTTACCAGACTCCACTCTAAGCTCTCTGTTCTGGACTGAATTGCGTTCCCCCCAAATTCACATGTTGAAGCTCTAACCCCCAGGGTGATTGTATTTGGAATAAGGAAGTAACTAAGGTTTACCAGGTTGTAAGGGCGGGGCCCTGATCCCCTGGGATTGGTGGCTTACAGGGGAGCCACCAAAGAGCCCATTCTTTCTCTGCCCTGTGAAGGCACAGCCAGGAGACGGCCATCTGCAAGCCAAGAAGAGAGCTGTCACAGGAACTGAATGGCCTTGGTCATGGGCTTCCAGCCTCCAGAACTGTGAGAAAAAAATAATTTTTGTTGTTTGAGCCACCCCAGTCTGTGGCATTTTGTCCCAGCAGCCTGAGCAGACTAAGACAAAACCCCCCTTTTAATCTGCCTTGTGATAAAGGAGATGGGAGTCTGTGAACCACATTGCTGATTTACTGCCAAAAGGGAAGCTAGGAGGAGAATGAAAGGCTGGAGAAGGAGGAAAGGTGGGCTTACTCCTTCCTGTGTCCTTTCCGGGAACTTCCTGTTCCTCTAAGTGTGGCCCCAGCGATGAATCCATCACCATCCTGAAATTTCAGCACTTGTTGGCAACGTTTTCTACTTGGTATTCAAAGCACAGAAAGGACACCTGATAATGTTAAGAGAGACCGTCCACTTCTTAGGACCCTTTTTCTCTAGCTGCTAATCCTCTATTAGGTTAGGAACATTGAAAGGAACGTTACTAGGTTTCGTTTCACTAGCGTCTCATGGAAAGGGACTTCATTACTGAGCGCCCTATCAACTATGAGCTCTCAATGTTTCTAATAGGAGGCACTGGCAATTGCCATTTGAAGAAAAATTTGGATTTTTTTCCCACTAATATGGTTTTGTCGAAATTTTATTATAAGAAGCACAGATATTTTTATAGAGAAACCCACTTAATCTTTTCCTTAAATATATTACAAAGGAAAGCCTTTTTGTTCCAGGTAGTTTAGCAATTCTCTACTTGTGTCTATTTCTGTAGCAGGTGCAAGGAAACTGATCGATTTCTGTTGAACCTCAATGTTGTCTGATTTTCTTTGGGTAAGGAATATTTATATTTCCACTTAAGAATTTTAAGAATTTTTGTTTCATTTTAATTGCTCTACTATAATTATGCAGTGGAATGTGAACCACCCAGATCATATTTATCCAACTAAGAACATTTACACACACACACACACACACACACACACACACACACACACTCCACATTTTTCATCATTAGAGTTAAGAATAGACACGATTTCCCATTGGACTTTCACAGTGGAGTACTGCAATGTACCAAAATGCATGGGACCTTGCTCTGTTCACAACCCAGGGATCTTCTCCAACCTAGTTGTCTGTATTTAGGGCAACCATAACATTTATTGAGCAAACTTTGACACTTTGGAGAGAAGGAGTAGGTAACCAGAGAGGAAGGAAGGAAATTGGTCCATAATAAGAGGGCACTACCTTCAGCTATATTGTTCCTGGGGGAGGAGGACAGGGGACAGCCTTAGGGGTTTTGCTTGAGAGCTACATAAGTGATATCCTAATGTCTTGTATGTATAACCCAATGAATTTGATGTCTTTCTAAACCCATGGAACCAGCTGTCTATCCAGATCACTATATAAAACGCATTCGGGGTCTAGGAAGTCAGCTTAAGGCTGCACTTTGAAAAGTGCACGTGAACATTACCAACACAGAGACCGTCTGGACCGACGTTATTTTAGGAATCCTGAAAGAGCGCCTCCCAGGAGTCCTTCGATAGCTCAGTTGGTAGAGCGGAGGACTGTAGGTGCGATAGTTGGACATCCTTAGGTCGCTGGTTCGAATCCGGCTCGAAGGACGACAATTTTGGAAATCGTAGACAACTTCAGCGACGCCACAGCAACATTGAGACCCTTACTGAACGCAGGGAATAGTCCCTTTCCGCGCTGTGCAGTTTCAGGTTTTAATTGAGATTCAAACCTGAACGCGCTCTCTTATTTACAAGCACAAAGCGCGTTGGAACAGACTGCCAACGTGGTGGCTCTAGGGAAGGGGGGAAGGGGGTGGGGAAGCCCTTCCCACGAGTCTCCGTTCACCTTTTCGCCTGTGAAACTCACACGCTCGCGAGGGCGGCCCGGCTCCGCGCGCGCGTCCCCGACCTTGGGCTCCCTGCGCGCGGCCGTCCCGGGTTCCAGGTTCAGCGTTTCCCCGCGCGCGGCCCCGGCGCCGGCTCCGCGCAGCGCAACGGCGAGGGCGCGCGAGTGTCTCCGACGTTGGGGTCCGCGCCCGCCGCTGGGGGCCCTGTTAGCCCGGTGATGTCTGAAGAAGCCTTCTGTCGGAGAAATTTCAGACACACCCAGGACTCAGCATAACGAACTCCCATCGTACCCACCGCCCAGATACGGCCACCACCGTGGCACCGTCTAACCCCAGAGCCACACCCTGCCCGCAACCTGTGACCTTTGGGCACAAACCCGAGATGTGTTCTCCTTTCTCCCGCTCCTGTGTCTCGAAGAGATCGGTGTGAAGGACGGAAGAGGGGACAGGACCAGCCCAAGCCTCCTGTCCCCTCTGCAAACACACCAGGAGTGGAGGACAATCACCTTTCAGATGAACCGAGTGCGCGGGTGGGAGGCCGCCTGCACCTTGGAGATGTCCCCGCGCTGGGACGCGTGCAGACAAACGAGGAGGTCGAACTTGTACACGCGGGTTCGCTCGTGACCCAAGACACCTGCTCTGCTCCCAGCGGATCGCGGCTACTGCGCAAGTGGAAGGAGCTGGGCCAGCGGAAGCCCTGTCTGCTGCTCGCCGTCAGGGGGACGAGACCACCCACAGCTTTCCTCTAGCTTTCGGCCGTGAACTTAGACATGGCACGCATGTTTGAGACAGTCGTGTAGCTTCTCGTAGAATATCATGCTCAGCCTGTTTGCTAATAGTTTGGTGTAAAACCCAACATTTAAAAATGATCTCGAATGGTAATTTTCAGGAAACAGCAAGGAATTAGGAGGGTTTGAAGTTCCCTGCTGTCCTTTTCAGTCTCTTTGGGGAAGCCTGTTCCCAGCAACCAAACGGCCGGTAGAAGCTACCAAGTTTTAAGCAGAAGGAATTCTGGAATGCTGTTGCAAGAGAGGAAAGGAGAACAGGGCAGTCCTGTGGCCCACGTGACGCAGGACAGAGCAGGTGAAACGCCTCGTGTCTAACGACTTGTATCCTTTTTGCTGGAGTCCCAACTACTGCAGTTTTCAGTCTTGAAAAATTGCCACAGCCTTTTCAAATCCCATCCAAGATCTGGATTCACTCTGATAAATTTGCTCCACTTTTAGCTCAACACATTTAGAAATTCCACAAAGAGCCTGAGCCTACGATGAGCAGCTTTTCCAGAATACTTGCCTGGAATCCATTTCTTGGAGTGACTGGAAAAAAAAAAAACTCACCTCTCTTAAAGTAATACAAAATGACACTAGGCTGGCAGGCAGACTCTCGCAAACGTCACTGAACTTTTCTTTCACTCAGCGATAGAACACGGACAATTGGAAACCAACCAACCAACAAATCTTTGAACCCTCTTACCATACATCTCTCTTGGTGCAGAAGCTCACACATTTCTGTTGGGTGTTTTCCTAGGAGAATGAGCCTTCCTCGTGGATTCAGACTTGCACGTTTCCTGTGTGTCCGCCTGAGTAGGGTAGGTTACACTGCAGTCACAAGCATCCCCTCCTCTGCAAATCATGATGGCTCGTAACCGGAAACTCTTCGGCGTCATATATAATGGTTTGCCTGGTGGGCTCCTTGTGGATCCCCAACAACTCAGATCATATTTTGTCAGGGGAAGGGTCAAGAGGGGTGTGGTGGATGGCTCACTGGCTCTCCAACTTCCAGGAGGGACATCTCATTTGTCAAAACAGTTGTGTCACACGGCCACATCTATTTCTAAAGGAGTAATGAACTCTAGTCTTAGATATGGTAGAACACAATGTCAGGAGATTTTTGAAAAGCAATAGTGTCCATTACAGTTCACCACGCAGCCACCAACGATTCTGCCCACCCTCCTTCCTAAAAGCCAAACACGCTTGGCTTCCCCTGGGGGGAGACAACATAAAAGTCCATGAGAACGTCAGTTTGCTGAAAGTCTAGCATCTCTGAGTGATGCACGCTGGTTCCTTTGCTGGTGAAGGATTTGCATTTGTTTCTACGCGGCTCTTCATAAATGCAACTAGGTCTGTCCAAATGTGACATTTAGGATGACTAAAACTCTTGTATGTGATACAAAACATCAGCTTGAACGCACTGAAGATTTAAAAATAGGGTAAACACAAATTTGTGTAATTGCATAATATGCTACAAATAGTAAGTACTACGGGTAAAAGAACAAGTAAACAGGGTAAGTTGGGAATCGGTGATAAGGAGGCCGTGGGCAGCAAGAAACAGACTCCTTAGCAATGGCATCGAGTTGGTGTTGAAGTTTCCGTATGGATGACCAGTTTTCTTTTGTTTTTAATTACTTCTATTGAAATGTAACTTAAACACAGTAAAAGTCAGGGGCTCCTGGGGGGCTCAGTTGGTTAAGCATTTGACTCTTGATTTTGGCTCAGGTCAGGATCTCATGGTGTGTGAGATCGAGCCCTGGTGTCAGAGCCTGCTGAAGATTCTCTCTCTCCCCCCTGCCCCTCTCCCCTGCTTGTGCACTCTCTCTCTCTCTAAAACAAAACAAAACAAAAACCCCACACACACATAGTAAAATTCATTCCTTTTAAGTCTTTTTAAGTGTATGTTCGGCGAGTCTTGAAAATTATATTCAGTCATAGAACTACCACAACCATCATGATATAGAACCTTTTCATCCCTCCAAAAAGTTTACTTCTGCCTTCAGAAGCACTGATCTGCTTTCCGTCGCAGTACTTTTTGCAAAAGTCTAGAGAGAGACTCGCGCAGCATGCGGCTGGGAGCCTGGCTTCCTTTACCTAGCAGTGCTGTTGGGATTCACCCTTGTCGGGTGTATATCCATGGTTCATTCCCTCTTACTGCTCAGTAGCCCATGGTAGGGATGTACTACGATTTGTTTCTTCACTCACCAGCTAATGAAAGTTGGTATTGGTTTTCTTGTTAATAACAAAACTGCTTGTTATGGACCGAATAACCACCCCCCGCCCCGTTCCTATGTTGAAGCCCTGATTTCCAGTACATCAGAATGAGACCGTATTTGGAGATGGACCCTGAAAGACGTTACTGCATTCATTGTGTGCCTTGACCCGATCTGGCTGGCATCTTTATAAGAGGAGGTGATGAGGACACAGAGAGAGACGCTAGGAGCATGTGAGTACAAAGTACCTACCGTGGAAGGAGGAAACAAGAAGATACCCTTCTGAGGCCAAACAGAGGCCGCAGAAGAAATCAACCCTGCTGACACCTTGATCTTGGGCCTCAGCTTCCAGAGCTGTGAGGAAATAAATTTCTGTTGCTTGAGTCACCCAGCCTGTGGCGGGTTGTCATGGCGGTCCTCACCGACTATTACGTGGCTATAAATATTTCGGGTGTAAGTCTTTGTGTGGACGTGCCTTTTCATTTATTTTCGGTAAATAACATAGGCATGGGACTGCTGGATCCTATGGGAAGTGTGTATTTAACTTTCAAAGAAACTACCAGCTGTTATCCAAGGGGGCTATACCGTTTTACATTCTCATTGCAGTTCGTTTCTCCACATCTTAGCACAGTCAGTCTTTTAAATATTGGCCATTCAGAATCGTAAGGAACACTCTAACACATTCACATGTCCTACCCACATTTATGGGGAGGGGATTATTCAGATATTCTAAGAGGTAGGTGAAAATCTCGGGGTCGTCTTATATTTCGGCCTCCTTTGATGAATGTGTGGAGGCATCTCCCGGGGCTTAATCTGCATTTCCCTCGTGGCTAATGATGTCTACCTTTTCAGGTAGTTATAGGTCATCTGCACATCTTCGGTGAAATGTCTGTTGAGATCCTTCCCTTTTTTAAAAAAAATTGAATTGTTTGCCTCCTGATTGAGTTGTGAGAATGCTTTATACTGGATAAAAGTCTTGTATATCAGATGTTTGTTCTGCAAATACTGTCTCCCAGTCTGTGGTTTGACTTTTCATTTTCTTAGTGGTATCTTTTGAAAACAGCTCTCTCTCTCTCTGCCCCTCCCCCACATTTTCTCTCTGTCTCTTAAAAATAAATACGTAAACTTAAAAAAAAAGGAGAGAAATGTACTAGACCATATATTCTTAGTTTCTCATGAGAGGGAACAGAATAACTACATTTAATATGAATTATGTGTTGGCAGATTTCTCATAGAAATCACTAGGTAGGATCTTCTGAAGAAAAATGTATTTTTTCAAGGCTATAGTTACAAAGTATTTTTAAATAAGAAATACTCTTTTATAGATAAACTTACCAGAAATCTTTTCTAAGGATACATCATCAAGAAATGTCTGTCCAGATGGCTTCCTGTTTTCTCCAACCGTGTTCAACCAGGAAGCCAAACACCATTACAGGTGTTCATTAGCAATGCATGATAGCATCCCCCCCCCCCCAATAAATGTCTACGTTGCTCTTCTCAAAATTGGGGAGGGGCGTATTTCATTTATTTGGTCCACTCTAATATGAGGCACTCAGTTCCTAGACATACACTCGCATACACGATGCCCCTCATGGTTTGGGTCTAGCACATTTCTGTCTGTACACTTTCCTTGTCTTTCAACAAGGAGAAATGCAATGTTTCCAAAATGAACTTGGCAGTGTCTCTGCTTTAAGACAGTAGAGCCCTCTTCAACCGAGTTATCTATATTTAGGATAAGTTATCATTTATCGGCCACTATAACAGGCGTTAAGTGGCCGGGACAGCGGGGCTGCAGTAGGGATAAGGGTGATGGGCCTCAGGGAGCAGGATATGGAACATGGATGGTGGTATTTCCTTTTTTAAAGACCTGAAACAGGCAGTAAAAAGCACAAAACTTAAGTTTTTATGAATATTGATTTTTTAGTATACCTCTATGATCGCGACCCCTATCAGTTTTAGAACATTTCCAGCACCTTAGAAAAAAATCCGCACTACATTTTAAAAATAGAATCCAGGGGCGCCTGGGTGGCGCAGTCGGTTGAGCGTCCGACTTCAGCCAGGTCACGATCTCGCGGTCCGTGAGTTCGAGCCCCGCGTCAGGCTCTGGGCGGATGGCTCAGAGCCTGGAGCCTGTTTCCGATTCTGTGTCTCCCTCTCTCTCTGCCCCTCCCCCGTTCATGCTCTGTCTCTCTCTGTCCCAAAAATAAATAAACGTTAAAAATAGAATCCAAACAAAACCATTGAGAGAAACATTAAGGTATTCTAACAAGCCTCACCACCAATCCTTCGATAGCTCAGTTGGTAGAGCGGAGGACTGTAGGCGTGTGGTTGTGGTCATCCTTAGGTCGCTGGTTCGAATCCGGCTCGAAGGACTTGGCCTTTTTGAAAGGTTTTCGGTGACACTGCACACCTGGTCCCTTAGCGTGTGTAGGAAAACTTGAACACAGTTGGGCGGACTGTCATTTGTACTTACAGATGAACTCGTAGGACTGAAAAAATAATAAAAACAATAGTAAACGACCCCCAGATACGTACACAAAAAGCTGCTTATGTAAGTCGGGGTCCCCAGGAAGGCTGACTTTTCATGGAGTTTGGGAAAGGGAAAGGGTCATGGGGAGGGCGGACAACCGGAAGGACGTCTGGACCCAAAGTTCACAGTTCATTTTGGAGGCCCGGTGGTCTTTCTGGACTCTCTGTCATGCTGATATTTAAGCGCATAAACATTTAATTAATGGCAACTTGAAACACACACAAGGTCGAGAAAACAGCATATGTTACCATCGCAGCCATCACATGGGTACAACAGGAAGCATCTATTTCCGCAGATGCCCCCCTTCCCACCCCGGCCTCTTGAAGCAGTGCGGAGATGTGCTCTCACTTCATCCGTAGTTGCTCGGTGCTTTGAACACGGAAGAATGACATACGGGACCGAGTCTGTGCCTCTTACCGCCCTCTCCCGCCTCTAAAAAAGGAGCGGCGGGCAAATGATAAAGTTTGCTTTCGTAACATTAATGAAACCGGCGTGTAGGAACTCGAGTTTATTAGATCTTTCGCCCACTCCAGGAAGAGCGTGGCGCTGCGTTCCTGCAGGAATATACTGGGAGGCTCTCTGGCAGGAGCTGTCACCTAGGAAGGTAGCTTGTGGACGGACACCTGCGCCCCCTGCTGCAGTCCTCTGGGTTCCTCGGCGCCCTCGCCTGTTCCAGCGGGATGGGAATTTCCGTCCGGCTGCAGCGAGGGCGGGTCTAAGTTACGCTTAAACTCGCCCCGGGCCCCTTCCGGAAAGCGGGCTGGAGGGTTTGTCCGCATTCCAGGCCGCGCCCCTTTCCGCCCCACTGCAGGTGCGCGTGGGAGGAACGGCGGCTCCAAGGGCACGGAGACGGCGCCCCCTGCTGGGCGCGTCCGCGCGCGACGGGACAGGGCGGAGCCACAGGCACCTGCGGGAGAGAGGTCTCAGTAGGAGTGCCAAGACCGCCCGCGGGGCCGTCCGCACAGACGGGTCTCGCGAGACCAGGGTTAAGCGCGCCGCCCGGGGGGGTGCCCAGACTCCGGTCGCGTGTATATGTGCCAACAGGTGTTTATAATATAAACACGACTCACGTATCAGTACAAATGTACGATAGGCGCCAATTAACGTTAGGGCAGTAACTGTTACACATGAACATTTGGGGGACATCTTTACGAAATCAAATCTAAAATGAATACTTTAAACAAAATACTTGTAAACTACTTGAGGTCACAACTGAAATTTTCAAAATGCAAATCTCACTTCCAAAACCTGTATTTGCGAAGCTAAACTACATTTCCAAAACTTAGAAACATTCAAAACTCGCAGCTAAATTTTGAAAAATAATTCAAATTTCAAGACTCGAGACAATTTTAAAAACTGAAGTAAACTGCAGAAGGTGGAACAGCCCCCAACCGGAGGCACAGCCGGGTCCCTTGGGTAAAATGCTGTTTTGATCGCTGACACACAGAAACCTCTCCCAACTTCCCAGTTTTCCAGCATTTCCAGGAAGAGCCTGCTTCCCGCCTTTCTACACCTCACCAAAGCGTTCTCCAGGGCGCGTCAACACTTGGGGACCCACCCGCTCGGCTTCTGCCTCTGGGCCTGCTAGATCCCGGGTCCCACCCGTCAGCTTCGGATCTCGCGGCCGCTCCGGCCCCCACTTCCGCTCTCTCCACCCAATCTGGTTCTTCCATTTATCTCCGCCCGCGTCGGTCCCGCCCCCTCGCCGCCGGCCGGCGTACTCGGTGCGCGGCAGCCGGCGCGGCGCGGCGCGGCGCGGCGCTTTACGGCTGTCGTGCTTCTGGTCCCCGCCAGCATGGAGGCCGAGGAGTTGGAGAAGGAGGCTGCGGAGCAGGAGCCCCCAGAAGCGAGAGACCAGAAACCAGAAGCGGAGGAGGAGCAGGAGGAATCCGAAGAGGCGGCTTGCGGCGGCAAGAAGCGGGTAGTGCCGGGTATTGTGTACTTGGGCCACCTCCCGCCCCGCTTTCGGCCTCTGCACGTACGGAACCTTCTCAGCGCCTATGGCGAGGTCGGGCGCGTTTTTTTCCAGCCGGAGGGTAAGAGCGGAGGCCCTGGCTGTGCCGGCAGCAGGGTGGACTCGCCCGCGCGTCGCGTGGCCCGGGCTGTGCGCGTCCGAGGCGCTGTGGGGCACGGGACTCGAGGCCGGCGCCCGAGGAGACGAGTGGTGCGCAAGCCTTTAAGGAGACGGGATTAGTGTGGGTAGCGCCTTGCGCACAGATGGGTAGTTCTCGGGTGGTGAACTCTGGCTTCTGATGTCGACCCCGCGCAGCCCTCTTTCCTGAGCCAGCTTTACCAGTTTACTGAGTGAGTACATCCTGAATAAAAGTCTCAGAGGCTTTTTCACACACTGAACCCATCCCCTTTGTCATCGCGGCCCGGGTCTAGACACTGTGTGGTCGGCTGACCCCAGCTCCCGCGCGGACACTAATCGAATCGGGATTGGGGGCGTGTGAGAGTTGTAAGTAGAATGTTCGGAGCGGGTCTGATGCAGGAGTTGACGTTTGAGGAAAGGAGTTAGACGTGGGGAAAGGGTGCACGGGGAATGGATGGAACTTGGAGTCCTTTTCCCGGGCAAAGGCCTGGAGGTGGGATCCTGGCCCGAGGGCGAGTGGGGGGGTGAAGTTCCTTGGGAGCCACGTGGGCCCCTTAAGCCTCTGCTGTGTCCTCGGCGCGCAGACGGGTTCGTGAGGCGCAAGAAGAAGGCGGCGGCAGCCTCGGCCACGGGAGGGAAAAAGCGGTCCAAGTACAGCAAGGACTACACCGAGGGCTGGGTGGAGTTTCGGGACAAGCGAGTGGCCAAGCGCGTGGCGGCCAGTCTGCACAACACGCCCATGGGAGCCCGACGGCGTAGCCCCTTCCGTTACGACCTGTGGAACCTCAAGGTAAGGGGCGGGCTTGTCTGCCTTCCCAGCCCTAGCCAGGGCTGCTCCGTTACCTCCTGTTGGCCCCACTCACTCTCCTCTCCTCTGCCTTCCTGCCACGCGTTACCCACGTCCTTTCTCGTTTTTGTTGTCGTTGTTGTTGTTCACAGTACCTGCACCGTTTCACGTGGTCCCACCTCAGCGAACATCTTGCCTTTGAGCGCCAGGTACGCAGGCAGCGCCTGAGGGCCGAGGTTGCCCAGGCCAAGCGTGAGACTGACTTCTACCTTCGAAGTGTGGAACGGGGACAGCGCTTCCTTGCTGCTGATGGGGACTCCGCCCGCCCGAATGGCACCTGGGCCTTTGCCCAGCGTCCTACTGAGCAGGAGCTGAGAGCCCGGAAGGCAGCTCGGCCCGGGGGACGTGAACGGGCTCGCCTGGCTAACGTCCAGGACCAGGCTCGCTCCAACCGAGGGCTGCTTGCCAAGATCTTCGGAGCTCCACCACCTTCAGAGAGCGTGGAAGAACCCTCACTAGCCAGGGACTCATGAAGGACAGAGAGACCCCTTCTATCTCGTAGCCCTGATAACGTCTCTTCAGGCAGACGTTTTATTATCTTTCTCAGACCAGGAGTCTCTGATGAGTGCTCAGACAGACCTTTTGTGGGCCTCTCCTCCCCGCTCCCACTCCTGTTGCCTGGCAAAGGCCCCTAATTCATACTAGCATGAGTAGGACTACTGCACATGCCTGTTTCATTTGATTCTTGGCCGTCTGCCTCCTGCCCAGTGGGAGCCTCTAAAAATCCCACTTTCTGGCCTCAGGAAGAGCCTTTACCTCAAGCTAGAGTGGGAATGTGTAGTCCAGGCAACTTTTTTACCAACTGTAAGTGAAGGGTAGCGGCCACATCCTTTTTATTTAGAAAAGATTAACAGGGATGGGTTAATGGGGTGGGACTGGGTGGGAGCCACCTTCCAAATGTATTTATAGAAAAGAAAAAATATATATATTTGTATACTTTTGTAGTTTATTGGTGTGGGGGGGTGCATTTTAGAAGTTCTAACTTCTGTCTCCTCATGTCCCATTAATGTCATCTCCTGGTCTCAGAGCCACCTCCCCCTCCCTCTCCACCTTCAGTCTGAACTCTTTTCTGTCTATCAGATTAATTTCTTAGCCCACTTTATCAATGATCTAATTCCACATTTGCCAAGTCACTACATGAGGACATAGTGCTAGTGGGTAATAACACACGGCCCTTGGCATTAAGAGTTGTAGGCCACTAGAAAGGGACAGATATTCAAGAAATAATGTCCAGAGGTACTGCAGGCATCATGTAGAAATCTATAAGGGCTAGAGGAGGAGCCATGGGAGGGCTTGGTTTATCTGGGAAGGTAAGCAGTGCTTAATATGGAGCTGATCCCTCATCACACTCTTCAGAGAGGGGTCAGTTTTCACCAAGTTTCCCATATCGCTCCTGAAAAGTGAACAGAAATCTGAATGAGCCTGATGTACTCCTGTTGTTGGAAACAAAGCTCCATGGATGGAGCGTTGGGTTCAAACCACTGTAAAGGGAGACAAAGCCTAGGAGGTAGGCACGGTGCCCTTCGGTCTTCTACGAATTAGGGCTTAGACAAGGGGGAGGGCTCACAACACCAAAGCAGCTTTAGAAGCCGCACAGAATCCATGGCAGCCACTAAGAGAAACGGAAAACTGAAGTGTTAAGAAACCTGGACGCAGCCTCCTAGAACTTGAAACCGGTCAGGGGCGCCTGGCTGCCTCGGTCCATGGAGTGAGCGACTCCCGATCTGGAGTTGGGTGTAGAGATCACTGAAAAAGTCTTAAAAAACACTAGTCACTATCCAGTCTGTTAAACCTACAGGAAATAGTACAGTGACTATAATAATAATGGATTTTGCTTGTGCAATTTAATTCCCTGCCCGCCCCCGCCGCTCCTCAATATAATTACTCATGTGTTTGGGTGAGGCAGATTCATCCACTTCTTTGGCTCTAAAATGATAAAATCTTAGTCCTGTTACGATTTTTATTTGACAGGTGCACCTTATGTGGGAGAATAAAAATGACCTTACGTTCAAAATGATGGCTGTTGGGTGTCACATTTCCCACGTCCCTAACCCTCTCATACCCGTCTGATAAAAACATCTGTGTAACGTTACACCCTCAGGCTTGGGAACTTGATACCCTTGTTTCTGTGTTCATTTCTCGTGAGTTTGTTTCCTGTGGGTCGTTTCCTCAGGTCATGATGTCTTCCCAAGTGAGCGAGAAAAATTCTGTGTCAGAATCTGACAAGCTGTCATATTCACTTATTCAGGATTCCCAGTGCCACTGTCACCTTTGGTAGATAAAGAGAATATCGAGAGTGAGAAATCTCTTCCCCTTAGGTTGCTAACAATTTAGGAAGCAAAACATGGGGCTTCGGAATTTTTTGAATGAAATAAACTTCTCAGGCTGGGTGGCGTCAGGTGTCAGTATATTCAAGGTCAGCATCCAAGGCTCTGGTTCAGTAGTTCGCACAAAGAGTTTAGCCGCAGCCTGGAAAACTGGGTAAATCACAGGCGGAGCGAGAAATGAAGATAAGAATGGGTGGAAGACAATGAGTTTTGGGGAACCGTCAGCTTGATTCCCTGCAGACCAAGCCCTTTGAGGGCAGGAAAATACCTTCTTTTACACTTAAAATTTTATTTTCTGGATGTTGCCACCAGTAACCCTGACATGGGTCAATTTTAGTTGTACAAATGCAGCAATTGTGTACGTTCCCAGAAGTGGATTTGCAGAGTACTTTTGGTAGGTCTTGTCAAAATGCCTTTTATGGAAAGTGTCAGGGACCCTTTGGGGGATTATAAGCGAGGAAAGTCAGATGATTTCGATGGAAGCCTGCACTCTGCCTCCGCGGCCCATTCCCGACGTCCAGAGCCCGAGGACCTGACTCGGGGACAGCCTGGGCCAGCTGGGTGTGGACAGCCGGGGTGCAGGCCGCCGGATGGACCAACGCAGCTGAGGGAGAAGGAATCTGGAAACAAATTCAGTAGAATTAGGGACAAAAGGACGGATTGCGCCCACGTCTGGCTGCATCCTGAAGGCTTTCAAGCAAATAATCCGTGAACACGGGAACACTCCCTCTGTCGCAAGACGCCCTGGGGAGCTACGTTAGCTCGGTTTTCATTTTATTTGTGAGAATGTTCACAAACGGATTTTGTCCGACAAAATTTCCGAAAACCGGAGTCCTTAAAGGGAAAGGGCCGTCCCTGGGTGGGCTCGAACCACCAACCTTTCGGTTAACAGCCGAACGCGCTAACCGATTGCGCCACAGAGACGGGGACGCGAGGAGCTCTCTTGTCAAACATGATCATGTCATTTCCCCAGTCCAGACCGTGGGATATACTCAAGAAACGAACCTTTTGCCGGGCATGTATATTGAAGAAATGTTCCCTCGCTTCCTGGTTTCTGTTGTTCCTATGTTTTGAAAACAAATTTTGACAATACAGATATTATTCTTAGAGAGGAACCTCACAGTGTTGACTGGGTGGGGAGCTGGGCGCGGGACTGCTGTTTACCCCGAGAAAGTGTGATTATAATAAAATAAATAATAATAATAATAATAATAATAATAATAGTGAAGGACATCTGGACCGAATTTCTTTTCAGGTCGATAAGAGAGCTTTTGCTAACACTCCGGTTGATAGGGAAGCCCCTGGAAGGGTTCTGTACAGGTGAAGATACCTTCAATGGGAAAGATTCCAGTAAGAGAAACGCAGAAAGGAAAACCATTTAGGGGACAGTCTGAAGGCTCATCAGTGGATCCTTAAGTGATCAGGTAAAAGTGTACTTGCCCGGAAATAGGATATTCTCACGTACCAAAGCGGCAGCGCAGAGATCCCTTGCTAACCGCAAAGAGAACAGTCTTTACAAAATGACCTCTGTCTCCGCTTACACCAGGGATCAAATTGAGCCTCGTTAACAATGGGGCGGATTAACATCGGCACTTCCTGGTGAAGTCACACGGGCACGCCCACATGATATTCTGGCCAAAAAGGATTAACTTGGATGTCATTTGATAACTTCTGGCCTCCTTGCTCCATTTAGCTATTGCCGTGGAACAAGATGCTGAAAAATGTTAGTGACCGTTTCAATCATGGCTCTTCCAGAGAAGCAGAACATACGTAATATCTCTTGTCTCTCTCATCTCTCTGTCTCAGTTCCTTTCTCTAGAGATCGCCCCCTATTCTAGGTCCATCCACCAGTCCTCAATCAATCCATCATCTATCTATCTCATCCCTTACCTATCTGATGGGCTGATGTGTATAGAGCTGGCCAGCAAGCTAGAACTCAGACAGGATTTCTGGGTCACAGTCTTGAGACAGAATTTCTTCTTCAGGGAAAAAAAAAAAAAAAAAAAAAAAAGGAACGAAACATGAAGAATTTAAAATGTTGGTTGAGTAAAATAAGATCTCGGAGATTCCAAAGTCAAAACATCCACTTAAGGGTCCTCAGCACAGACTTGAGTATTTTGGGATACAGCGTACATGGAAAGGTCTGGAAGGCTGGAAAGTAGTGCGAAATAGACAGTAATATGTCCCTGGAAAGAGCCCCAGCTAGGAAAACGCGATCAGAAAAATTAAGGTGTGATGTAATTTCTTTACTTGGAGAGTAATAATAAGTAGTCAAAGCGTGATACAAAGTGCGACAAACGGGAGGAATTGCGTGCAGAGGGGGATGGGGTATGTGAGAACTCTATTTCTTGTGGGGTTTTTCCCTGTATTTCTGATTATTCTTTTTTTTTATTAAAAAAACTTTTTAAATGTTTATTTTTGAGAGACAGAGACAGAACATGAATGGAGAGAGGCAGAGAAAGGGAGACACAGAGTCCGAAGCAGGCTCCAGGCGGTGAGAGCCTGACGCAGGCCTCGAACTCACAAACCTGTGAGATCTTGACCTGAGCTGAAGTCAGACGCTTAACTGACTGAACCACCCAGGTGCCCCAGTGATGATTTTTTCTACAAATCTAAAACTGCTTTAAATAATAGTCTATTAAGTTAAATCAGTCAATCAGTCAATCAATCATATGAAAAAGGAGGGGTGTTACTGACCAGACTCAAAACACGATCAAAGGGAAGTTTCTCGAGCACTGTTACCTGTACCTGAATTCAAATTAGGATCCCGGAAATGGGCCTTTGGTCTCACGGTGAGGACACAGTGATCACACCTGGAATTCTCCCAAAATGCCCTTTGCTCTGCAAAGTGTAATTCAATGTGACAGCAGCCGTAGTCTACCTTTTCATTCAATGACGCATCTTTAATACCTCCCTCCTGCTTTATTGGGTCATAGCAATCAATCCGCTAAGTTCCATAGAGGGACATAACAAGATGAAACAAATCATGTTTGCTGTTCTGTTATTCCCCATAGATTTCACTTCGGAGTTAATACATTTAGTAGACTGTTCAGTTTGGGAGACTTGTTTCAGAATGTACCAGAAGGTACCTCTCTGGAGAGGTAGGCAGAGGGGTGGAGGGGCGGAGAGGGTGCTGAGTCAATGCTGTAAACTTTGGTTAAATTAAAAGTGAAGAAATCACAGAGTGCTAAGGCGAATATATTTTGGGGACCAACTGATTGAATTCCACTCATCTTACTGAAGAAGAAGGTAGGGACCCAACAGGCTAAATGTGTTACCCACCGGCATGTGGCTTATAAGCAGAAGAGCAAAGGTCAACCACCCGACTTCCTGATTCTCTCTCAGGGTTCTTTTTACAACACACCAGGCTTCACAGACTTGTTCCCTGTAACCAGGCCGTGTGAGCGTTACGACTGTTTGTTATGGTGTTTACCCCACCCTCCTATCACAATGCAAACTTCATAAATGCACGTTCTCTTCACTGATATTTGCACATTGTCTACAATGATGTCCAGCCTCAGCAACCATTTGTTACATAAAGAAAAAGTTCTTCCACGGTGGTCGGGCCGCATTCAACCTACTCACAGCCCTGCGCGTTCAGGCAAACCCCCAATAAGACGCCTTCTGGCCAAGCCACCGCCAGGTTGCGTCATTTCCGGTGGTTGTCCTACTCCCAGATTTGAATGTTCTTGGAAAGAAATGATCGCACTTCATACACAGTAAGTGCTTAACAAATGTCACCTCCTTTCCACCTCTCTTCCCTCTAGGGAGGCTTCTTTCCCTGCGGGTGTTTCATTTCCTCCAGCTAATACTTGAAATCTTTAGAGTACCTACCAGGATAGTGGGTGTCCCAGTGGGGAAATTTCCACAGGAACACATCACAAACGATGTATACGAAAACTGCACACTTCAAGCAGAGAGGCTCTGGCCCTCAGGTGGGAAGTCCCACCAGAGACTCCATCGCTGAACGATGGGGCTTCCAGAACTGGTTTTCCTAACAAGGGGTCCGGTTGGGTGATGCCTCCCTCCTCTGAATTCCGCCTGGACAAAGTCTGTATCACAATGAAGTTCTTGGCTGATCTCTTATTTTAAAAGCATTTTGCGTGTAAGTTTTTATTTCCCCCGTAAAAGGAAACCGTATAAAATCTTGAACGTTGAGGATACCTAAGAGAGAAAAAGATGAGAAGAACTTGAGGGACACAGCACCAGAGAATCCTCTCAGGACGTTTACCAACATACGAGGCCATCTTTTTAAGAAAGGACAATTTAGGGGCGCCCGGCTGGCTCCACCGATAGAGCATGTGACTCCTGGAGTTGTGAGTTCGAGCCCCACGTGGGTGCAGAGATTACTTAAAAGTAAAATCTTTAAAAAGAAAAAAAAAAAAAAGGAGACCAGTTGGCAGCTAAATTTTGTAGGCAAAACATAAGAGCTTCACTCCATCAAGGCCCTCAAAGCTACACGAACTATTTTGAAATACATGGATTCAAGGGTGAAAACAACGCAACTTTCCATCAGCAGATGAGTGGATAAGCAAAATGTGGTGTACTCATACAACAGAAGATTATTCATCCTTAAAAAAGAATGAAATTGTGATACATGCTGCACAGAGATGCACCGGGAAAACATTATGCTAAGTGAAATAAGCTAGACACAAAAGGACAAATATCGTATGATTCCACTCATATGAGGTACCTAGACTAGGCAAACTCATGGGGGCGGAAAGTAAGAGAGAGGTTACCAGGGGCTCGAGGAAGAGAGAATGAGAAGTTACTTTCTAATGGGAACAGAGTTTCTGTTTGGGAGGATGAAAAAGTTCTAGAAATTGACAGTGTGATGGCTATACAACATTGGGAATATACTTACCTTTTTTTACCTTTTTAATTTTGTTTTGATGTTTATTTATGTTTTGAGAGAGAGAGAGAGTGAGTGCATGTGGGATAGGGGCAGGATAGGGACAGAGGGAGAGGGAGACAGAATCCGAAACAGGCTCCAGGCTCCAAGTTGTCAGCACAGAGCCCGACGCGGGGCTAGAACTCACAAACTGCGAGATCATGACCCGAGCCAAAGTCAGACGCTCAACCGAGGGAGCCACCCAGGCACCCCATGGGAATGTACTTCATTTGTAAATGTACAAACGGTTAAAATAGTAAATTTTATGTTATATTTTATGAAATTTCTTTAAAAAAACATGGATTTTGCATTTTCAATTTCAAAAATATGTTCACTATTAGATATTTGGGAAATAGACCTATAAACCAACAGAAATAATCACTGTAACCATTTTAATGAGCATATTCCCAATGTTTTTCCTATACATGTCTATATATATTAAAGTGGAGTCATTCAGTACATATCACTGTATAACCTGCCTTTTAGTTTTTGCAATGTATCATGCATATCCCTTAGTGTCAGACATACACATTTTACGACTCACTTTGACAAGCATCCTTGTATGTGTATTTTGTCACACTTTTAATTGCTTCCTAATGGTATATTCCTTAAAATAACTTCAGATCAAATCCAAGAGGATTTGAGTGTTGAGAAAACTAAGGGGGAAATCCCTCGGAAAACAAAGGTAGGTATAACTCTAGAACAGACAGAAGAAAAAGATGAACGACTAAAAAAAGACATTGGGTTTTAAGTACCATGATCTACCTTGTAAACAGTCCCAGTGGTTTATGGTACAGCTATGCTCTAAGAGTTGCCCAACTCCAGTAAAATAGTTGTATTCTTAATGTTCTGTTCAACCTGTTTTTTTCCGAATTTTAACATTTAAATAATGAGATGATATATAATACATAAAAATTAGGAGGTGAAAATGTCCTCTATTTTTAACATTCATAAAAATACTATTCTCAATATCCTCCTAGAATTTTTCTATGCATTTACAAACATACCACTTTTTACAATAATGTACCTCCTGCTTTGATAGTCTTGACACAAATATATTTTGGGCATTTCATCAAATGGAGTCACCGCAGTTGATTTAAATAGTTTATTTAACTTAGCATTTAAATCGTTTCCAATTTTTTGCTATATCACAAGCTGGCTACAATAAATATCCATGTAGATACAGACACATAGATTTTTGTTATCAGTAGATTTATAGAACATCCTTAAAGTGTAATTGCTGGGTTAAAGAATATATACATTAAATGTGAAAGCTACTATTCTCCTACTTTCAAACCATTTCAGGCGTAAAGTTTGTTTCTCCAATAAGACTGTATATACATATATAAACGATTTGTACTCATACTAGTAATGTACAAGAGTGGTTTAGTCTATTTATAGACTGGGCGGCTTCTAAACTGCAGAAATTTATTTGTTACAGTCTGGAGTCTGGAAGTCCAGGACGAGGATGCCAAAATGGGGGAGTTCTGGTGAAGGCCTTCTTCCCGATTCTGTTCAAGATGGCAGTCTTCTTGCTGGGCGCTCACATGGCCGAAGGGGCAAGAAGGCTCTCTAGGGTCTCTTCCATAAGGGCACTGACGCTATTCATGATGGTTTCACCCTCATGACCTAATCACCTCCCAAAGGCCCCACTGCCAAACGCCATGAAGCCGTAAGAATTTGGGGGAGACACGAACATTCAATCTATAAAGGTTTCTGTTTTTCCAAACTGCCACCAATACGGCTATTACTGTTTTTTAATCTTTGCTAATATGAAACATTACCAAGAGTTGGAAAATTCAAGAATAATCAAAGTCTTTTACATTACTTTGAATATTAATGTGACTCTTTTTTCTTTAATATGATTTATTGCCAAATTGGCTAACATACAGTGTGTAAAGTGTGCTCTTGGTTTTGGGGGTAGATTCCTGTGGTTCATCGCTTCCATACAACACCCAGTGCTCCTTCCAATAAGTGCCCTCCTCAATGCCCATCACCCATTTTCCCCTCTTCCCGACCTCCCCATCCACCCTCAGTATGTTCTTTGTAGTTAAGAGTCTCTTACAGTTTGCCTCCCTCTCTGTTTGAAACTATTTTTTCCCCTTCGCTTCCCTCATGGTCTTCTGTTAAGTTTCTCAAGTTCCACATGAGTGAAAATATATGATATCTGTCTTTCTCTGACTGATTTATTTCACTTAGCATAATGCCCTCCAGTTCCATCTACGTTGCTGCAAATGGCATGATTTTATTCTTTCTCACTGCCAAGTAGTATTCCATTATATATATAAACCACATCTTCTTTATCCATTCATCAGTTGATGGACATTTAGGCTCTTTCCACAATTTGGCTATTGTTGAGAGTGCTGCTATAAATTGGGGTACACGTGCCCCTACGAATCAGCACTCCTGTATCCTTTGGATAAATTCCTAGCAGGGCTATTGGTGAGTTGTAGGGTAGTTCTAGTTTTAATTTTTTGAGGAACCTCCACCCCGTTTTCCAGAGCAACTGCACCAGTTTGCATTCCCACCAACAGTGCAAGAGGGTTCCCGTTTCTCCACATCCTCGCCAGCAGCCGCAGTTTCCTGAATTGTTCATTTTAGCCACTCTGACCGGTGTGAAGCGGTATCGAAATGTGGTTTTGCTTTGTAGTTCCCTGATGATGAGTGATGTTGAGCATCTTTTCATGTGTCTGTTGGCCATCTGGATGTCTTCATTGGAAAAGTGTCTACTCATGAATGTGACTCTCTTTTCAGGTGTATATTGACTTTATTCCCTCAGTAACTCCCTGTTCACATCTTTTCCTATTTTTAGTTATTGATTTGTAGAAGCTCTTTTATAGCATGAATAGGAACACTTGTCCGTGATATATGGTGAGTAGACTTCCTTATCTGGTCTATGGGGCAATTAAGTAACGTTAAGTTTTTAGTTTTTATACTGTCAAGTCTGATAACTCTTTCATAATTTCTGACACTGATATTATGTGAAGAAAGGCCTTCACAACAAAGGATTATTTTTTTAATTATCATAAACTTTATTTTGGCACAACCATGATGTTATGTTTTACATTAAGAAAATAGTACGTTTTTTTTTTTTTTTTTTTTGTTTTTTTTTTTTAAATTTTTTTCAACGTTTATTTATTTTTGGGACAGAGAGAGACAGAGCATGAACGGGAGAGGGGCAGAGAGAGAGGGAGACACAGAATCGGAAGCAGGCTCCAGGCTCTGAGCCATCAGCCCAGAGCCCGACGCGGGGCTTGAACTCACGGACCGCGAGATCGTGACCTGAGCTGAAGTCGGACGCTTAACCG
>NW_024412467.1:871143-885691 GCF_014898765.1 Herpailurus yagouaroundi | reverse complement strand
ACGCTTAACCGACTGCGCCACCCAGGCGCCCCAATAGTACGTTTTTTTCTAATGAAACCCCTCCAGACCGTTTTTTTAGATTGGGTGTGGTGGGAATTTAATGCCTTTTCGCCAACCCTCAATGTGTTAAGCACATTTCAAATGAATGATCCTTTTCTCCATGACTTAAATACCAATTTAAAGATAAACTACGTAGGGGCGCCTGGGTGGCGCAGTCGGTTAAGCATCCGACTTCAGCCAGGTCACGATCTCGCGGTCCGGGATCTGGCGGTCCGGGAGTTCGAGCCCCGCGTCAGGCTCTGGGCTGATGGCTCAGAGCCTGGAGCCTGTTTCCGATTCTGTGTCTCCCTCTCTCTCTGCCCCTCCCCCGTTCATGCTCTGTCTCTCTCTGTCCCAAAAATAAATTAAAAAAAAAAAGATAAAACTACTTCGGGGGCGCCTGGGTGGCCCAGTCGGTTAAGCTTCCAACTCTTGATCTCAGCTCAGGTCTTGATCTCAGGGTCGGGAATTCAAGCCCCAGTGGGGTCTGTGCTGGGTGAGGAGCCTACTTAAAAAAAAAAAAAAAAAAAAATTCCTTGCTATATATAAATCACTGATCTGTTGTTTGAAATTTTTATTCCACAGCCTTTGGAGGAAAAACAACCCTTGATCTCTTCTAAGTATGGCAGTGGAACCTTCCACGTAGAGAGAGCAGAGGGTTAGGAAACCTGTGTGGAGCGGCCCTAGCTGCTGCTTTACTCACATAGGCCTCTTTCAAGATTCATTTTTGTTGCTCCGGGATTTTGCCTCTTTAGGTCTTCTCTTTAGTTCCTACAGAAGCTGGAGGTTCATACCTGAAGAGGCAAGCTCCCTTCCGCGTGATCTTTAACTCTGAGGCTTACTGCACACCCCCCTCCCCCACGAGGGAGGCAAACAGCAGGTCAAAAGAAGGGACCCACACCAGCACCCCTCACACAACAGTCCTGCTGCAGCCAGCCTCCGACGACCACAGACATTCAAAGCAGCTCCAATGTGAGCATCAAGTTCCATACAAATGGATATAAAATGGAACGTGACAGAATCCAGCAGAGAAGGGACCTGTTCTAGTTCTGATTCCATCATACGGATCTTTAGTACAAGCTTAGTTCCCTCGCCATCTGCAGACTGGGGAAATCACTGTTATCCTCCGAGTTCCTGGGAACTCTGTATGAGACAATATATCAAAAAACAGCTCTAGAAGATGTAATTTACCATACAAATAGAAGGAATCACTGTAAAATACTAACGGCAGGCTTTCAAAGCTTGGGATGGCCTTAAATACTACACGGTGATACTGTTCAAAAGAAATATCACGTGAGACTGATATGCAATTTAAAATTTTTTAGTAGCCATATGAAAGGAAAACGAAAAAAGAGACAAGTGTAATTTGAGTAATATACCTTATTTAACACAATATATCCAAAATACCATTTAACATGAAAGTGATATGTTATTAAGGAGATAATTGACATTCTCTTTTTTGCACGAACCCTTCCAAATCTAGTGTGTATCATATAAGTGTAGCAGATCTCAATTTAGACTAAAATTTTATGTGCTCAATAGCTACATGTGGCTAGCTACCTTAATAGTGCAAATATATGGTGTAAATACTTATTTTAGAGAGTGGAAGACTCAGGTTCAGAGGTGTTAAGGGACTTTCTTCAAGGCCATCTGGTTTTATTATGGTAGAGTTTGGCTTAGAATTCCAATCTTTTAACCTACCTGTACTTTATTTTTGCACTCAGGGTGGTAGGGATCTAATTTTTTTCTCCTAAGCTTTTATCTAACACCATTTACTGAGTGACTCATCCTTTCTGCACTAATCCAAAATGACGCTTTTTAAGTACAGTAAATTCCTATATAATGCAGATCTGTTTCTGCACTTTGCGTTTTGCTTTATCTACTGTCTTTGGAGGAAAAGGAACTCTTGATCTCTTCCGTGTGTGTAGTGAACACCTTCCAGTGGTTTTCCATTTAATTTACACTGTTAACACCGACAAAACAATGCACAAGATTTTAAACATATCATATATACACACAGAACTCAGCGGAAGCACACGACACATTTTATACATGTGGTTCTCATTGCAGAGCTGCGGCCAGGCCAGCCCGGGAGACCCCCATTCACAGGGACACAGGTTCAGACACAAACACACACAGGAACTCAGGCACACATAACTCGGCCCAACACACGGACACAGGGAGTAGGCGTGGAGGGGCCGCAGTGAGGGGAGCGCGAAAGGAGGACGGAGAAATGCGAACCACAAGCCCTAGATGGCAGGGACAACACGAAGCCTCCTCACCCGCCACAGAATCGCTGGGAGGCGGGGAGGAATCAGCGCATCCCCTCGCGGATGCTCGGTGGCAGGGGCGTGGCCAGAGGGTTGGGGGCGTGGCCAGAGGGCGTGGGGGGCGTGAGGGCGTGGGGAGAGGAAAACAGACGTCCGGAAGGAAGCCGGGGTGGGAATCCACGCCTTCCCCCGTTGCTAGAGACGAGAAAAGAGACAGATGGATGAATTGCAGTACTGGAGCGCACATCTTGCACTTCGGCTGAAAGATCGGCGATCTTTGGGAAAGCAGCTAAGTAGAAAATTGAGAGAAGGCAGATTGTAGCATGATAGGAAATGAACACTTGGAAATGGAAGGAGTATAGACTTCAAGCTGGTAAATTTTGGAACGGGAAAAAGAAAGAAAAAAAAAAAAAAACACCAGCCGATTAAAGGCAACCCAAACCTTTTCTTCTTTTTTAAACCGGGTACAAAAGGGCATCTGCACATGTTTGAACACATGAGGGAAAATCTCCATGAAGGAAATGAATTTTAAACACCTACAGAAAAGACAAACGAAGTAGGTTCCAGAGGCGGTGGCAGCATGGGCTGGGCAGGTTAAAGGAGTCAGCACATTTATTCCTCTGGGAGAAGAAAGGCGAGATAGATAAAAAGATTTGTGTTGAAGCGGTCAGGAGGGCCCTGACTGCCAGATTTTTTTCCTTGTAGGTGATCCGATGGGGGCGCCGAGGAGGGCAGAGGAGGCCGGCGGCGACTGTTCCAAACTCCGTCAGTCCCCCGCTCGGCCAGAAACACAGGGTTTGTACCGCCCACTGGCGAACCCTAAGGCCTTGCCGCCCCCGAAAACGACCACGAGCAGCTCCAACGTCCTCCGCCCGCACGTCGGGGCTCCCCGACGTTTAGAACAGGGGCTGGATTCAACCAGGAAGGTCCACTTAGGATTTCATACAAAGGCTCCTCCTCGTTTTCAGGTATGTTAAGGCAACCTTCTGAGCCAGGAGTTAAGGTACGCGAGGGCTGCGGAGATTTCTCAAAATGGGCACGGAACATAATAAACAGGAGCTACCCCACGGGTCCACTCCTTTCCTCCCTAGACCGTAACCGCCAGTTACTCGACCTTAGCAGGTGCAGCCCCTCCGCGTCAAGGTTCCCCTGCCGGACAGGACGGAAGGACGGCCTCGGCAAGGGTCAACCGCTTTCAGCTTGCCCCACTGCTTCTAGAGTCCAACTGGAAGGCGAGGCCAAAGTTGTCGCCTGGAGCATGAAACGAGCAAGCTTCTACTGCGCGACAAGCTGTTTTTTCCCTCAAGGAGAAAGAACGATTTTCGACAAACACTTACGGCCTCTGCGGGCGCCGGGACGCACCTTGGCTCTTCCACTTCCCGAGACATCACTTCTGTCGCCGTCACTTGCAAGGGAAATGGCTGCTTCCCCAGGCTCGTCTCAGCACCGCCCACCCGCATGTCGGCCGGCCGGGGACAGAGCAGCAGGAGGGCCGCAGGCCTTGTTGGGGGCACACCTCTCTACCCGGAAGCCAGAAGGAGAACCAGCCGAAGCTGGGCCATTTTCCCTTCCCCTTTTCGCCCGCTGGCTGTCATACCTCCCTCTTCTTTCCTCACAATGAAAAAGCCACTTAAAACCCCGAAACCTATTCCATTAGGGGAGCAAACAGATACAAACGGAGGCACACGTGACAACGGGGGGGAAACTCGGTGCCACCCCAACGACACGGAGAGGTAGAACTGCGCCCCGGGCGGATTCTAAATTCAAACTTCAAGTTCAAAATTTGTCTTGATTTTGAGGTTGCAGGTGACTCACATAAACAGATGTTTTGCTGTTACTGAATTTTAGCCCCAAATATGGTCAGTTTCAGCGGTGACACCCTCCTGTGTTATTTAGGTGATGCCCGGCAGAGGCTCCAGAAGGATCCGATATCCACAGCAGAGCAGAGACAATACTCCTTCCAGGTTTCCGTTCACTTCTCCGCTCTCGCCTCAAAAACTCCTGGGACTCTAGAGCTGTTCTGATGGCCCTGATCGCCTCTACCAGGCCGAAGGGCCATGTGAATGTCAACCTGAGTCCTTTGTTTTTGCGTATTTAATTGAGGTAGAGCTGGCAACGTTCTAAGATACTCACGTGGGCATTGCAAGGATCTGATCTGTGTCCACTGTGGAAGGATTCCTCCAGATCGGCTTTATTCTAACCCAAGTGTAGGGGAAATGCCTTTTCTTAGCAGAGACAAAAACAGAGTTTTTCAGAATAAAAGTTTATTCAAGAATTAAGGGAAAACAAAAACATTAAAGCATAGGAATACATTGACTGAATACAAGTGTCTCGTTTGGTCTGAAATCTTGAAAGGTACCCCAACTACTTACCTGAGGTAGATTTAGCTTGGCACTGTCTCAAGAGAACCTCCATCCATCCCAGAAGTTACCCTCTAGTTTTGGCTACAGGCTCCCAAGTGGTCCTCTCCAACCTCAGGTTATGCTCTACGAACAACACCAACACCTTTTCCCCACAGTTAAAAGCCCTCACCCTCAGACCTGTCTCATACCCCTAATGTTCTCCTTTTGAGGGATGGTCCATCCTTAACTTACTTAAAGACGAGAGACAATTACCGGTAAGATTAGTTGAAAGAAGGGGCGAGCCACTGCCCTGGCGACGATACAAACTCTGTCCCCTTCTCCAAGTTCTAATGACTAACAAGTAGCCACACGGACTAACTGTCATCACCACCAGGCCATACGCCCAATACTATTTTAAGTATTACAACTGTCAAACATATACTGGTGACGGGCATGATTTGCACCGAAGAGAAACAAATACATCTTGCGTGTTTTGTCACACTGGGCCACTTTTCATGGTGTAAGAGCTGTGTATGAAAATTACTAAAGCACATCAGATCGAATAAACTTCCAGCAATTGTTTTCAAACACAAAAAAACAAAAAAGCAAAAACGAAAACACAAACAAAAAATCCCCTAGAATCAGATTCCTTATTATCACTATATGCTCTATCCACTGACCCTAAGATTATCAGGATCATCAACCAGTCATTAGGATCAAAGCTTAGAGCCACACACAAGGTAGCCCCACTGGCCACCCATGAGTCCGAATGCCAACACTCTCTGGAGTTCGGGGATTTGTTAAAATAAACCAGAGAACCCAGACTAGCAACAACATACTGACTCACCAGTCTATAGTCCCAAATACTGGAGGAATCTTAAGGATTTATATTAAATGTCTTTTAATCTGAGAGAAGGAAAAAACCCCTCAGAATTGTCCGTTAATAATCCCTGGATTAATTATAGTATTTCTAGAGAATGTTAAAGATAATCATAATCATCCTGGTAAATTGCAGATACGTGCTCATCCTTAAACCTCTGATGAATCTGCCCACTACTTTTCCCTTGTAGCATTTAGAATCCTACGTTCCAAGCCGAACAGATACCTTGTGTTGTGGTGACTGCAATCCTTTCCCTGGGAATAAAAAGTATTTTCTTTTCTTGGCAGAACCGAAATAAACGAAAAGCGTATCATTATGGGGCTTGATCTGCTATCAACAGCAGGGTAACAGAGTGAAAAGAACACCAGCTTTGGAGTCGGGATAATCAGAATCAAGAAGTTTAGCTCCTCCATTAATAATGCATCATTATGTGTTCTTTTCTGTGCCTGCTCAGGCTTAAACCTTTCTTTTGGTTTCCCTTAATCAGCCTGCGAGGATCTGAAGAGCGGGTCTCATCACTGAAAGAGACGTGAGAAGGTCCCAACAACGTGCACGCTAGCAACGTCATGACGGTTCTGCTGAAATTTGCACTTCTGAGTTGGAAAGAAATCAATCTCTAAAGCGGAGATTTCGAAAACCAGCGATCATCTCAAAGGTATTTCAGGGAAAGGAAACTTTTGAGGGGATGCCTTAACTCACACTAAAATACACAAGCTGACTATTCTGCCTCTTTATGAGGTTGGCCCTCCGAAGGAGGAACCTGGGGGGACAGTTTCGATCTAGGGTCACTACTCCCTGGCCGTTCAGTTCTTTTCACTACTAGCAAATGGTTTCCCAGGCTACTATCGACACGCTAGTCCCCATTCTGGTCAAGAATAAAAAAGGGACAGAGGCAAAGTCAATACAATCCTTTCCCCCAACAGTAACACATGTCACACCTTCTATCACAAGGTTACGGTCCTTTCCTTTATTGGATTTCCAAATTGTAAAAAGCGAAAGTAATCATTAAGTGGTTCAGATAAAAGAAAAGCATCTTTACCTGAGTTACCCATGAGGCCTACCACGATCTGCCCTCACTCCTCCCAGAACGAGCTCCTGGGGATCTAAAAACTGTTTACATACTGACTCCATTAAAAGTCATCTCTACCATATGGGTCAACTAACTATGAGAACAGTTCTCTTCATACCTATTATATGTACACAGTCCACACAATTCGATCTCTCACTGGCAAAAAGTTCTCTGCAGAGTACGTTCTTTGGGACCCGATAAGGTAGGAGAGTTTCTGACAAGGCTTTTTTCAGACTCCAGGGGCTTTTTCACTTGAGTGAGTGCCCCAGGATACCACAAGAGCGGATCACTGACAGAAGTTTTTCTCATTCAGAGACTCTGTAAGGTCCTTCCTCAGATTGGGTTTCTTTGGTGCAAACCCAAGGAGGCTCTCCCAATGAATGGATTTGCCACATTCAAGACAAATAGACACACTTTCACCAGTATGGCTTCTCTGAAGAGTAAAAAAAGTCACAGTTCTGTTAGAAGCTTTTTACACACTTGCTGGGGCTTCTCCCCACTGTGGGCTTTCTGACATCCGATGCGATGTGTGTACTGTCTGAAGCTCTGTTGACACGGAGGGCATTTAGAAAGTCCTCTGGTGTGAATTCTCGTGGGATGGGGTGGGGGGTGGGGGGTGGGCACCGCTAGAAAGTTCTCTCACACTCACTGCATTTGCAAGGTCTCCCACCTGTACGAATCCCCTCGTGGGTGATCAGCTATGAGCTTGGGCTACGGGTTTTCCAAAACTCAGGGCATTTGTAAGGTTTCTCACTCGAGTGACTGATAAAAGTGTCCTGCTAGGGTAGCTCTCTGGGCAAACCATTTCTCAACTTCCCACAGTTGCATTCTCTGGTCCCCACGGAAGTCTGAGCTCCGAGGAAAGTCTGAGATTCGCCTAGAGTCCTTTATCTTAGGAGTTCTCGGACACGTACATACACCTTCTATGGGATTATAACTCCTTGTCTCATCAAGACATCTGTGAGGCTTCAGATGCATGGGGAGGGCTGAGCTCAAGACCCTTGTCACCCATATTACAGATATACGGTTTTTCACCGATGTGGATTGTCTGATGTTGCAGAAGGGCTGGGCTCTGGTGGAAGCTTTTATCGCACACGCTGTACTTATAACGCAGCTCTTCGGTCTGAGTTCGCATTTTCTGTTGGGCCACGAAGTCCATGCCTAGGAGGAAGCCACCCTCACATGTAGACCACTGGGGTGGTTTCTCGTCCATGTGAATTCTCTGATGCACAATAAGGTCTGAGCCACAGCTGAAGCTTTTCTCATATTCGAGGCATTTGAAAGTGTGAGTGTGAGTTGCCTGATGCCTGATCAGGTTAGCACTCCGCGTAAAGCTTCTCATGCACTCCAAGCACTTATACGGCTTCTCGCCCGTATGGACTCTCTGATGTACAATAAGGTCTGATTTCTGGCCAAAGCACTTCTCACAGGCGCCACACTTATAGGGCTTCTCCCCAGTGTGAACTCTTTTATGAACAATGAAGGCTGAACGGTGTCGGTAACTTTTCTCACACTTGTTGCATTTATAGGGCCTTTCGCCAGTATGAGTTCTCTGGTGGCTGATGAGGTCTGACTTCCCACTAAAAGCCTTTTCACACTCCAGACACTTAAACGGCTTCTCACCCGTGTGAGTTCTTCGGTGCCTTATGAGGTTCGTGCTTCGACTGAAGCATTTATCACACTCGCTACACAGATACGGCTTCTCGCCCGTATGGCTTCGCTGGTGGACAAGCAGGTCGGAGCTCTGGCCGAAATTCTTGCCACAGATGTCACAGGTATAGAATTTTTTACCTGCGTGTGTCCTCTGGTGTCCCGAAAGGGCTAAGTGATGCCAGAAGCTCTTCTCGCATTTGCTGCATTTATAAGGTTTCTCGTAATTGTGGACCCTCTGGTGTGAAAGCAGCTCTGAGCTTTGGACGAAGGTTTTCTCACACATATCACATTTGTAAGGTTTCTCCCCAGTGTGGGATCTCTCACACATAATAAGAGCTAAGCGTTCACACAAGTTTTGCTCACGTTCAAGGCACTGGTATAGCTGATCATCTATTTGCGTAATCTCATGCACATGAATAAAAATCTTTTTACCCTTCTGAGGGCATACATGATATATTTTCCTTTTCTGAGTTCTCTGGTTATATCTCTCTTCCGAAGCGCACATTTTCTATGGCTCTCTCCTAGGGAGTCTTCCACTGGTCTTCCTGACCCATCATTTTCTTCATAGCTGTTTTCTTGGTAAGAACTTGAAAGATACATCTGTTCTAGGCCTTTCAGTCGTGAGCAGTTTGTCACTACAAGTTTCCAGCATCCTATACACTAATTCCTTACTTGGTATTTTCAACCCTGTGAGACAAAGAAGAAACATTACCTATATTCCTGTGACTAAGAAAAGAATGTTCAAAGTTAAAAATCACTGCAAAAAAGACAGAAATTCTCCACCAGAGTCCATAAGTGCTCTAGTTTTCACAAGGGTTGAAATCAGTTAGTTTTCCTCTTTTCTTTTCTTAAAGAAAAAAAAAATTTTTTTTTAATGTTTTTATTTATTTTTGGGACAGAGAGACAGAGCTCGAGCAGGGGAGGGGCAGAGAGAGAGGGAGACATGGAATCCGAAGCGGGCTCCAGGCTCCGAGCCGTCAGCACGGAGCCCGACGCGAGGCTCGAACTCACGGACCAGGAGATCATGACCTGAGCCGAAGGTGGACGCTCAACCGACTGAGCCACCCAGGCGCCCCGGTTAGTTTTCCTCTTTCCTAATACGAAACCGGTCAGTGACACATCGGAGGAAAAGACCAGTCAGGATTATTTCTGCTACGAACCTGGGTGATCTCAAAACCAGGGTTCTTCCCCTTCCCCTCGCTTCAACCGAATAATCAAGAGGCCGAACAGCTCCTCGTAGCGCATAATAGGTGCTCAAAGCTAGAACAGAAGTTATTTTGCATCCACAGACACCTAAAGTAACCTACGAAAACGCTGATGCAAAGGTTACTTGGTGTATGTACACTCTTCTGGGGACAGAGTCCATGGTTCCTCAGCTGTGACGCGTAGGACCGGGCACCCGCACACTCAGGTGACATGAAAACAGCAGGAGGGTTGAGTATAGCACGCTAGTAAGCGGAACGGACCAGAACCCAAAACACAACAGCTCCAGAAGCGGCAGCAGCAGTGGCCACCTGAATTCAGACAAAACAAGGAGTCAAAAGGATCGAGAAGGTGGAGGGCTTTCTGCGTCATCAGTCTGCTAATCAGTTTTCCAATTTCCCTGCAACAATTCGGTAAGCTCTCCATGTGCAGGGCACGGAGACGGCTGTTGTGATAGAAGAAAAAAAAAAAAAAGTTATTCATAAACATAAGAAGAAATACCACGGCTTCAAATGTCAGCTCAAAAAAGTTCTAATGTTTAGGTTTCGGGGATGAGAGAAAACGGAATGGCGTGGGAGTAGTGAGTGCGGTTTCTCGAGTGCAGACACGGGTCCACAAGAAATGTAATGCTGAAACCACGGCAGAAGGACAGGATGAGAGAGAAACGCGACGCACGGCTACCAGAGCAGTGAAGTCAACGGCTCGGAGCAGGGGAAGGAGGTGAGCTGGAACGAGAGACAGCACACTTATGCTAAATACGGTTAAGTATACACCTCCGATTTCAAAAAATCTATCATGTCACCGTGATCGTCAAAGCCGTTCCAGACGTGACATTTTTGGGGGTCCAAACTACAAGTTCCAGATGACTCTCGCGGTAGCGTTAAGAATTCCTTACACTCCCAGATCGTTTGATGATGGGTACCCTAGGGAACAAGGTCACCAACCTGATCCATCAAATGGACCTCTGCCACCCAGTAAAATATCTTCAAAGTGAGCCCATTTCTGTCCTCACGAGAGAATGAATACTCCTATTATTTACCGGCGCGCCGAGCGCCAGAGGTCACCTCGTTGACTCCTGCGCGCGTCTCGGAGCGCTAAGCGGGTGTCTGCAGCGGGACACTTACCGCGGTCACTGAGGGACCGGGGGCCTCTTCGGAAAGAGTGATCCAGAAACTACCAACAACAACAACACACAGCGCACGAAGCACCAAGTAGCCTGGGGCTGCCATCGTCGACCCCCAAAGCCTGAAGTGTCACAAAGGACGCTTCTTATTCACCAGGGTTTGCAACGAAACGCCTCGTGTCTGCTCCTGCCTTACTGACCGGCAAAGACAAGTTCGGCACAGGCGGGGCGGTGGCGCACAGACCCGGCCTCCTCCGCCCCCGGCCACCCGATCTCCGTTCCTGTTCTTTCAGGTCCTCGGCCAAAGCCTTGGAGCCCTCCTGTGACCTTCTCCCTCACACCCCACAACGGAGCCATCAGCAGACTCGCTGGCTCCATTCTCAGAACGAGAACCCAACTGCCTCTCTCTCCGGCCGCGAGCCAAGGAGACGTCTCGGAAGAAACCAAGCCTGACGCTTTGATCTTGGACCGTCAGCCTCCAGAACCGGGAGAAAATAAATTTGCTCTTTACACCACTCAGTCTGTGGCACTTCGTCACGGTAGCCCCAGAACTCAGGCCACCCTCCCGTCACCACCTCCTACACTCAGACTCTCCACTCCGCGGCCAGCGGAACTCGTGTTAAAACAACAGAATGTGGGGGCGCCTGGGGGGCTCGGTCGGTTAAGCCTCTGACTCTTGGTTTCAGCTCAGGTCATGACTCGGGGTCCTGATCCCAGCGTCTTGAGATCAAGCCCGGCGGAGCCTGCTTGGGACTCTCTCTCCCTGTCTGCCCCTCTCCTTTCACACTCTCTCTGAAAAGATACAAACAAAGAAAAAGCCCAGACAACAGGGCAAGTCCTCTGTGCCCCCGAAGAACAGCCTGAGGCTCTCCTGACCCCGCGGCCTCCCCCACCTGCTCTCTCACCGGCCTGCTCCCTGCGCGTCCCCATCGCACGTCCCCACCTGGCCACATGGCCTCCGGGCTGTCCTCACCCATGCTCCCCAGGGCCTCTGCCCCTCCCGGTCTGGTCCCTAGCTCTCTTCCTCCAGGGGTGTGCCCGGCGCCCTCTCAATTCCTCTGTTTCTTCAAACGTCTCTTTCCCAGGAGGCCTCTCCCGACCCCCGCGTTTAAAACAGGGAGCTGCCCACATGCTCCCGGCTTCCCAACCCCTTTTTTGCTTTTCTCCACCGCGTCTGCCATCTTCTGATACGTGATGTACTCGGGTCGTTGAGGCCTCTGGCTGAAGCACGACAAGGATGTCTGGGTGTCGTGTGTGCGCTTTCTCCCGTGCACATGGCAGGTGCTTACCAGGCACCTCCGGTACGTGTACCACTCCCCCTGCCTCCCCCCCGTCCCCCCCGTAACTGTTGTGTCCTCGCGGGAAAGGAAGGGGGCCGAGTGTCGCTGTGCCCGGGCTCAGTCCCGGAGACAGGACGCACGTTGCTGAGGCCTAGACACGGCGGCTTACCTGGGAGCTAGCTGGGAGAGCACCTGGCTTCCTGGCCCCGCGAATCTGGTCTCTCTCGGCAGCCGGCCTTCTGTAAGACATGAGGGTATGACAGGGACGGTCACAAGCGAGTGGACTTGGCCCTAGAGCGTTTCACTCGACGACTCCGAAAATGGGTAAAGTTTCCTTAAGAAAACTTAAGGGTGTTCTCCCACAAGCCCTTACACTGAGTCCTAAGAGATGAATCGTCCTAACCCATCCCATGTGGCTCTCTAGAAAGGGGACAAGAATCTGAAAACCATCTGCATAATCTACGTCCTCCTCGGGGTTCTGACACGGAGGGGAAGGGCCCCCAAGGCCAAATCTCAGGAGAGACACACGCAAAGGTGACACCCTGGCCGCAGGAACGCAGGCCGCCCCATCCGCAGCCGTGGGGACAACCTGCACAGCAACAAGGCCCAACTTTACTCGGTGCTGCGGGCAGGCCTCAGGCTCTGGGGCATCGAGAGTCTACACCGGCCCTAGCCGCCTTCTGTTTCAGCCGCACGCAACTCAGGAGGCGGCCAATGACGGGCACTTGACGGGCACGAGAGTTAGAGTGTCCAGGCCGGTCCCCGACTCCTTCCCTCAGCAGCCTGCACCTGCCATTTCCGGGCCACTGAGGCTTCAGGTCCCTCGAGGGTCCTGCTGCCACCAGGGATCAGAAGCCAGAGCGGAAGTGCTCAGACCCAGACAACACACGGGCCGGGCAGAGGCTCCGCGTGACACTCGTCCAGAGCTTCCACCACGTGGACGACCTATTTCCTGGCTCTGGCTCCAGGTAAGACGGGGTAAACACAGGCCATCCTCGGCCCCCCTCGGAATCTTCGTGAAACCTAGACAGGAAGCACAGGCCAGCTACCCGAGGACTCTGGAAAGGAAACGGCACGCAGGTCAGGAAAGACGGGAACTTCAAGCACAACCCAATTTCTGTTGATGCTGATGTCGTTGTTGTTGCTGTTGTTCCCTTTAGCGGCCCCCGGCCTGAACTCCACACGGGCCAAAACGAGAGGTCAGGGAAGCCGTAGGTCATAGTTCAACTAGATTTTTCAGAAAAACCTACGCGCTTCCATGACAAGGGCTTCATGCTAAGTTCGGTCGAGGGGCAGAAAACGGATTAAAGATGGAAAAAGAACAGAATACTTCTGGAAGAACTACACAGAACACGGGAAGAAAAGAGAGTTAGAGAGGGGGTATCGGTGCTGCAGACACCCACACGCACACCCACACCGCCCCGGCATGCCTCTAGCTCTGTAAGGACAAGAACAAATGCGCCGAACAAACACACCCCTTCCCCAAATGCCTCGGGTGAGCTCTCAGCGGCAAGCCACCGAGTGGAGCAGGGCTGAGGGGAGCAGAGCCAGGATGAGGGGAGCAGGCCCAAGAGAAGCAGGGCCAGGGGAGGCAGGGCCGAGGGGAGCAGGGCCAGGGCAGCAGGGCGAGGAGAGCAGGGCCGGCTGAAGACGCAGGCTTCGGGCCGGCCGGGGTGCTGGAACCGGTCTATCACGGACACAACTCACTCCAAGTAGAAAATGTTTTCTTCGAGCTCTGATCAGAGCAGGACAGAAGGAAGGGACTCAGCCTGCACACACTGAGAGGCAGTCCCAGGGTGGCGATCCTTCAGGAAAGTAAAACGGAAAGGACAGGAACCTTCTGGGCTGCACCGTGAAGGAGAAAAGGAGCAGAGAGGAATGTAAGGTCCTCCAAGATGATGGAAAAAGTTTTTTAGAAAAAAGGAAAATAAAAATACCATCTAGGGGCCCCTGGGTGGCTCAGTCTTAGAATAAGCATCCTACTGGATTCCGGCTCAGGTCATGATCTCATGGCTTGTGGGACTGAGCCCCGCGTCGGGCTCTGCACGGACAGCTCGGAGCCTGCTTGGGATTCTCTCTCTCCCTCTCTCTGCCCCTCCCCTGCTTGGGAGCATGTACTCGATCTCTCTCAAAATAAACAAACATTAAAGAAAAAACAAAAAAAACACAAAAAACAATGCCACAAAACTTTACCACAATGACAAAAGTGGTAAAGTGTTGCTGAATTAGCAGTCTTATTAAATATTTCACATTCTAGTAAAATAGACGAAATTCAACTAAAAACTAGGAAAAGAAACAAAAAACTAATATAACCTAACTGGTTATTGTATTAATGGCAGGTGAGAGTTAAGGGATACTACCAAAACCTGAAAAACCAGATAATTAAAGGCTAAATAAGAAAATGGTACCAAGTGGGTGCCCCGGGGCGGCTCGGTCAGTTAAGCGTCGGACGCTCGGATTCTGCTCAGGTCATGATCTCATGGTGTGTGAGTTTGAGACCCACATCAGGCTCTGTCCTATCAGCTTGAGATTCTCTTTCTTCCTCTCTCTCCTTCCTTCCCACTCTCTCTCTGTGTCAAAAATAAATAAATAAAACTTAAAAAAAAAAAAAAACTACGAAAAGAAAAAAGAAAAAGAAAATAGTACCAAGGCATTACAAAGATCTATGTTCCAAGGTAGCCATTATAAC
>NW_024412467.1:825937-871043 GCF_014898765.1 Herpailurus yagouaroundi | reverse complement strand
ACTGGTTATTGTATTAATGGCAGGTGAGAGTTAAGGGATACTACCAAAACCTGAAAAACCAGATAATTAAAGGCTAAATAAGAAAATGGTACCAAGTGGGTGCCCCGGGGCGGCTCGGTCAGTTAAGCGTCAGACGCTCGGATTCTGCTCAGGTCATGATCTCATGGTGTGTGAGTTTGAGCCCCACATCAGGCTCTGTCCTATCAGCTCGAGATTCTCTTTCTTCCTCTCTCTCCTTCCTTCCCACTCTCTCTCTGTGTCAAAAATAAATAAATAAAACTTAAAAAAAAAAAAAAAAAACCTACGAAAAGAAAAAAAAGAAAATGGTACCAAGGCATTACAAAGATCTATGTTCCAAGGTAGCCATTATAACAAAAATGAAACATTCTAGATTTTTTTTTAATAAAAAGCAACAAGTAGTTGAAAAAACAAGTATAAATAATATGATCACGCTGAGACCAAACACATCAATCATATCGATAAATGAGGAGTTTTACTCACCCATTAAAATTTTTTTAAAAATTTATTATTTTTATTTAATAAAATATTAAATATTGTAACATTTAAAATAAATACATTTATTATCTTAATAGGAGTAGGAGACACAGAATTCGAAGCAGGCTCCAGGCCCTGAGCTGTCAGTATAGAGCCTGATGCGGGGCTCAAACCCACGAGGTGTGAAATCATGACCTGAGCCGAATTGGACGCTTAACCGACTCACTCCCCCATTAAAAAATTTTTACTGTGGCTCAAGAAGCAAGACCCAACTATATGCTAAACACAAGAGACACCTAAAACAAAGATTTGAAAAGGCTGAAAACACAGGGACAGAAAAAAGGATACAGGGCAAAGAGAAACAATAAAAGTAGGTGTTTTTTTTTTTTTAAGGTATCAGGAAGAGAATTCGGCCAAAAAACATGAAACATGATAAAGGGCACCTTTTAATGTTGAAAGCCATATACTATAGCTTGACTTGTAACAGTTATGGTTTTGCACCAAATCACACAGCAGTCAACCTCATCAAGCAAAAACTACACTACATAACAAAAAATAGAGACACACACATTATTAATAAGAAAACTTAACATTCCACGGCCAGTAAATGGACATACAAAGTAGAACAAAAATAAGTTATGATGCAGAAAACGTGATCACATTAGTAAGTAAACCTTAGGGATAGCTAAGGATAGTTATCTCCTAATAACAGGAAATAAACTTTCTTCTCAAGCACACATGAATCAGTCACAGAATTCTGTCATATAGTAGGTCACAAAGAGAGCATCAGTAAGTTCCATAAAGTGACATCAAACTAAAAATTTATTGAAACATCAAATTAAAAAAGCCCCTCTGAAATGGGGAAAAATAAACTAATAAAACAACTCTTCAGCAAATGGGGAGACAAAAAAAAATTTCTAAATATTGACAATTAACAATATTACAGATTATAATCTATGGAATAAATTTAAAGCAGTGACCAAGGAATATTCATAGTTTTAAATATTTTTACATCGATAAGAAGAATTACATGAACAAACTGAAATTCTCACCTCAAAAAGCTAAAAAAAAAAAAAGGTAAATCAAAAGAAATTAAGGAAGAAAATAAAATTAAAGACGGAAATCAGGAAACTGAAGAGAAAAACAACCTAATTATAAATCAAAATCCTACTTTGGAAAAAATGTAAAGAACTGATAAACTACTAGCTAACTTAATGAGGAAAAAAGGGAGAAAGTACACGCTTACAAAGGAAGGAATAAATAATAGCTAAAACAAACCCCGCCCCCACATACACATACCGGATCACTTTGCAGACTTCTGCACAAATAAATGTGATCGTCTATGAAACAGACTGTTTCCTCGCGAAATACAATTTACCAAAATTACCCCCTTCAGAGACAGAAAGTTTTAGAACACTAATATGCACAGAATAAACAAAGTTGTTGAGGAATTACCCCACAAAAAGCCACTAGACCTAGATCATTAAAATTTTTTTTTTTTTTTACTCACGAACTGTGAGATCATGACCTGAGCCAAAGTTGGACACTCAACCGACTGAGCCACCCAGGCACTCCTGCACCTAGATGATTTCAGAAGAGTATTCTAACAAACTTACAAAGACCAAATAAACCTAATGTTTCATAAATATCTTCCAGAGCGCTTAAAAATGAACAAAACTTCTAATTTTTTTGTGAAAATAGTTTAACATTGACAACCTGACAAAGAGTACAAAAATGTTTTGTAGCCCAGTATTAAAGTGAAAAGTACTAACAAAAATCCAACATCACATTAAGGAAAGTAATATATCATGACAGAAGTGGGAGTTATTCAAGGAATGCAAGATTTGTTCAATATTAGGAAATCCATTAACATAATACTGCATATTAACAGATCTATGGGGGAAAATCATAATTATCTCCATAGATACTGAAGGAACTCACAACAGAAATCAACATCCATACCTGATGAAAATACTCAAGAAAGTAGGAATTAATGAATACTTCCTTTTATTTTTTTATACGAATACTCCTTTTTAAATGATAAAATATACACTCCTTAGTCTTATAGCCAGTACCTAAGTGAGAAAAACTAGTCATTTCCAGTGAGATCAGGAACAAGTCAAGAATGACCACTATCTCCATTGTTAATAAACTCTGAGCTGGAAGTACTAGCCAACACAATTAGAAACAAAAAGTCAATTAGAGGTTTAATAACTGAAAAGAGGTAAAATTATATCTGTTTGGAGATCTATGAGAGTATAACTAGAAAACTCTAGAATCAACATTAAAACTGACTCAAAAGAATTCAGTAAGGCAGTAGGATATAAAACTCACCCACAGAAACAGCCCTTTTCTGTGCACAGACAACCGACTAGAGCATACAATGATAGAGAATATTCCTTGTATGATAACAGAAAATATGAAATACGCAAAAATAAATAATTTTGTAAAATAGAGAAGAGGAAAACTCTCAAACACTACCGAAGGACCTAAAAGTAGACCTGAACAAACGGAAAGGTATCTTTTGTTCTTGGATAGAATGACTCAATATAATGAAGATGTTGGTTCCTCGTAAAAAGATGTGTGAATTAATGCAATTACAACAAAAAATACTCTGCTTCTTCATGGAACCAGACCAAATGTGAGCAAACTATGGCCCACGGGTCAATTCTGGCCTGCAGCCTGTTTCTATAAAGCTTTACCGACACAAGGTAACACTTAACTCATTAACATATTGCCCATGGCTTCTTTCACACAGGCAGAGTTAAATAGGTGAGCAGAGACCATATGGCCCCCAAAACCTAAAGTACATACTTTCTGACACTTCACAGACATATCAGGAATGCCTGAGCTACCGTTATTACTCAAATTCACTTGGGAAAACCAACATGCAAGAATCGCTAGGAAACAATGAAAAGAAAGATTGGGGGGGTGACTAACTCTAGGAGACATTAAAATATAGTATAAAGCTTCTAATGTTAATATTCTGGTACAGGAATACATAAAAAGATAAGTGGAATAGAATAAAAATCCAGAAACAGATATCAACATACATAGAAATTTAGTATACAATAAAGGTTATGTCTCAAATTACCAGGGAAAAGCTAAACTATTTATTTACTTATTTATTTGTTTATTTAGAGAGCACATGAGTGGGGGAGAGACAGAGAGGGAGAGAGAGAATCCCAAGCAGGGTCTGCACTCTCAGCACAGAGCCCGATGCAGGGCTTGAGCTCATGAACTGTGAGATCATGACCTGAGCCAAAATCAAGAGTCAGACAATCGACTGAGCCTCCCAGGCGCTGAACTTTTAATAAACGATGTCAGAACATCAGGATAGTCACATGAAAACTGATACAATTTGATCTATACCCACATCACATACCAAAATCAATTCTAAACTGATCAGGGATCTGAATTTAACACGTTGAAACCACACAGGTACTGAAACGTACAGATAACCTCAGTGTACAGAAAGGTTTTCAGCCTATGACACAAGATTGGCCATTTGACTAAAATAAAAGCATTTTGCATGTAAAAAGGAAAGAACAAAGTCAAAAGTCAATGACAAACTGAAAGAAAATGTTTGTAACATATATTTGAGACAAACGAGTATTTACATCTATTAGATAAAGGTCTCTTAAAAATTGAGGGGAAAAAAACCACTAAAAACCTGATAGAACAATAGGCAAAAAAAAATACACAAAAAAGACAGAAAAATGTTTCTCAAACATATGAAAAGATGTTCAACCTCACTTACATTTACAGAAATTTAAATTAACAGTACATGAAATATCTAGGAATAGACAGGAGCTTTCTAAACTTGATAAAGAATGCAAGAAAACTATAGCTAATATTATACTTAATGGTGAGAAGCTCGAGTCTTTCCAGTCAAGACAAGGAAAAAGGTAAGGATGTCCCTTCTTACTACTCCTTTTCAACGTCATACTGAAAGTCTTAGATAATACAGTAAGACAAGAAGAAATAAAAATTATACAGAATGGGAAAAAATAAACTATCTTTGCTTCCAGATCACATGACTGTCAGTGTAGAAAATACAAAAGTATCAACAAAAAACCTGGAATTAATTAAGCGATTATAGCAAGCATGCAGGATACAAAGATAATATACAAAAGGCAATCACGTTCTTCCACACCAGCAATGAATCTGAAGTTAAAAACACAACGTCATTAGCACCTATGCAAAATGATATACTTAAGTATTAATCTAACTTATGTATTAATCTAACTTATGTATGCATGAAAAAAACATAAAACTCTGATGAAAGAAATAAAAAAGAACTAAATAAATGAACAGAAATCCCATGTTCATGGATACGCTGACATCTATGCTGTCAGGACGCCAATTCTTCCTAACTTGATCTACAGGTTGAACTCAATTCCAATCAAAATCCCTGCAGGTAATTCTGTTGCTATCAACAAATTGACCCTAAAGTTTATACAGAGAGCAAAAGACCCAGAGAAGTCAACAAACTATTGAAAGAGAACAAAACTGAGGGACTGACACTACTCAACTTCAAGACTTGCTACAATGCTCCAGTAACCCATGTAGTATTGGTAAAAGGACAAATAGATCGGTGGAAGAGAGTCTAGAAATGGACTCCTATAGATGTAGTCAACTGATCTTTCGACAAAACAGCAAAGGCGATGCAATCCAGAAAGATGTCTTTCAACAAACGTGGCAAGAACAACTGGACGTCCCTGCAAGAATACGAAATAGACAGACTTTACGCTTTTCACAAAAATGAACTCAAAATAGGCCATGGACTTAAATGTAAAACACAAAACTATAAAACTCCTAGAAGATAACACGGGGGAAATGCAGACAATTTTTTAGATAAAATACCAAAGGAATGACCTATGAAAGAAATAACAATCTGGATTTCATTAAGGTTAAAAACTTCTGTTTTGTAAAAGACACAGTCTAAAGCCACAGACTGGGAGAAAATATTTGCAAAAGACATCTGATAAAGGACTGTTATCCAAAATATACAATGCATTTCTATATTCTTAAAACCCAACAAGGAACCACCTGATTGAAAAAAGGGCAAAGGATCTGAACAGACAGCCCCCCAGAGAAGATGTACAGATGACAAATAAGCACGTGAAAAGATGCTGCACATCGTACGTCACTGGGGAACTGAACATTAAAACGAGATACCACTAAAAATTACAATGACCCAAATCCAGTACACTGACAACACCAGATGCTGACAAGGACGTGGAGCAACAGGAACTCCCGTCCATCGCTGGTGGGAACGCAAAATGGTACAGCCACTCTGGAAGGCAGTTTGGTGGTTTTTCACAAAACTAAACACACTCTGGGGTGCCTGGGTGCTTGGTCGGTTAAGCGTCCGACCTCAGCTCAGGTCATGATCTCACAGTTGGTGGGTTCAAGCCCCGCGTTGGGCTCTATGCTGACGGCTCAGAGCCTGGAGCCCCTTCACGTTGTGTGTCTCCCTCTCTCTCTGCCTCTCCCCCACTCACAGTGTCTCTCTCAAAAATTAATCAACATTAAAAACACACACACACACAACTAAACACACTCTTACATAATCCAGCAACTGTGCTTCTTGGTATTTACCCAAAGGAGCTGAAAATGTGATGTCCACACAAACACCTGCACAAGGATGTTTACAGCAGCTCTGTGCACAACTGCCAAAACTCGGCAGCACCAAAGATGCCCTTCAGTCAATGAAAGGATAACCAAACGGTGCCACATCCAGACAACGGAACATTGCTTAGAGCTGAAATAGGAATGTTCCCCAGGGAAAGCCCTGGGGAAACCTTATACGCATATTGCTAAGTGAAAGAAACCAGCCTGAAAAGGCCACAAACTGTACGATTCCAAGTACATGATGTTCTAGAATAAACAAAACTACGGCATTGGTGAAAGAGATCAGTGGTTTCAGGGGTTGGGGAGAAGGATGAGTAAGCGGAGCACAGAGGATTTTCAGGGCAGTGAAACTCTTCTGTGACACCATAAATGGTGACAGACGCCATTATACATTTGTCAAAGCCACGGAATGTACAACACAAAGAACGAACCCTCAAGTAAATCAAGGCCTTTGGGTGATAATGGCATCTCAATGTAGGCTCCTTTGTAACAGATGTAGCACTCTGGTCCCAGAGGTTGACAGCTGGGGAGGCTGGGGCTGGGGCGGGGGGGTGGGCGGGTAAAGGACGTAAGGCAGCTGCGTGCACTCTCCACTCAATTTTGCTGTGAACCTACGAGTACTCTCAAAAACGTCTATTTAAAAAAATGAAATAATTAAAAAAGGTATGTGAAATATTGTTTCTCACCAATCAGGCCGGCATCCATTGAAAAGTATGACAGCGCATTTTGTTGTCAAAACTGTGGGGCAACAGACACGCTTGTGTTGCTAGAGGGAAGGCCAACTGACACGACGCCCTGGCCGGGAGTTTGGCAGAGCTCCTAAAACTAGATCTGCATTTGTATCTGACTCAGCGGTCCCATCTCTAGAAATCGGCTCTGAAGATACATCTCCAACAATTTAAACATATACAAGCATGAAGTTGCGCACCGTAGCCAAGGTTTGCGGTTTGAAAATATTTAAACCACTTCAACGCCCATGTGAAGCAAAGTGGTTGAACAAACCTCGTATAATGGAGTACTACGCACCTGTAACAAGGAAGAAAACCTTCGTGAATTGACACGAAATGATTTTCAGGATATACCATGAATTTCAAAAAACAACAGTCGAGAAACACACGCCACATTTTGTGGGGTGCGTGGGTGGCTCAGTCGTTAAGGGTCCGGCTCTTGGTGTTGGCTCGGGTCACGGTCTCACCATCTGTGGGTCCGAGCCCCCCATCGGGCTCGTGGCTGACAGTACAGAGCCTGCTTGGAGTTCTCTCTCTCCGTCTCTCTGCCCCTCCCCCCACTCTCAAAAAGGAAAAAAGAAAAACATCCACTCCATTTTGTGTAAGATCGCAGTAGAAATAAAAACCTTACACATGTATCTATTCATTTGGCCACAGACAGCTTTGGAAAAGGTGAAAGACACTAACGCGCGTGGCTACTATCCCGTGGGGGGCGAACCCGCAGTAAGAGCAGGAAAACGGAACTGGTGGCAACAGGTGATGGAGGGAGAGTCGCGCTTTTGTGAACCTACGTTGTTTGTAACACGCACGTTTTTACTTTCACAACTGTTACATTCCACAGGCTCAGTAAGTAAACAGGCAAGACGCCTGAGCAAAATGTTACAATGTAATATAAGCGAAACAAATGAGTCAGTGTTTCAAATGAAGAATACCCAGAAGGGGACAAACTCAAATCGTACTTTCACACGATACTAAGAATATAAACCCAAGTTGAAGATAAAAAGAACTATAAACAATTACTGCACTCTAATTAGCAGGGCTATTTCCCCCTGTGGTGGTGAAGATATACTACCTACTGTATACCCTCGGACTGAACAAATAAGTAAATATACTACTGGCAAAATGGCACACAGATTCCTTACCGTCAGAGAAGGCAGTTACAAATATAGAAAAGAGAACTCTAGTGTTTAACTGGAATTAGAAGTATCAGGAGGTCAAATTTTTTTAAACATTTTTAAAGTTTATTTATTTATTTTGAGAGAGGAAGGGAGCACATGAATGGGAGAGGGGCGGGATGGGGGGGACTGAGGATCCAAAGTAGGCTCTGTGTCGACTGCAGAGAGCTCAGTGTGGGGCTCGAACTCATGAACTGTGGGATCATGGCCTGAGCCGAAGTCAGATGCTCAACCAACTGAGCCACCCAGGCGCCCCAGAGATCAAGTTTTTAAGTATATACAGAACACAGAAATGCATGTATGTGTCAAAGTGCACGTTTATTTTATCTTTCTAATAATGTCTGCTGAAAGGTCACAGAAAGCATGAAATCTTAGTAGTAAGGAGCACACCAAGCACTCAGGTCTTGTTTCTAAACACCAGTCTCCCCTGAAAGCGATCAGGGCTCCTGGGAGAAATGTTGATTCTGGGCTTTAGAAAGGACAAGATGAGCCCGGAGCACCTTGTGCCAGAAAACAAGCAAGTGCTCAGAAAGTGGTGACAAGATGGGAAAAGGACCCAGGAGCCAGGCCGAGGGGGCTGCTATTACCCAAATCCGGAAAAAACAGAACATCAAAACAAGCAATAAGTTAGTAACACAGTAAGAATCCATGAATCTATACGAATATATATATAAAAAAAAAGCGAATAGAGAAGGGAGTTTTTCTTATACTAAAAAGCCAACAATTAGATGTAGAAGAAAAGATGTAATTTTAAAAGTCACGATGTCCAATCAAAAGAAGAATATGAATTATTTCAGGTAAAAATCTAGTGGGTATAAAGTTTGTGAGATCAGGATATTGACACAATCTGAAAATATCTCCTTACTAGATATTTAATAATTACAGGGACAAGGAGAGTAACTTCATAGGACACAAACCTGGAAGCCACCACTTAAACCCAGTGATCAAAGTCACTGTCACCAGTAACATGGTATGTAACTTGCCTCCTACTAGAATGTGCAGTACAGAATGCACCCCTGGGCCACCTTGTCAACAACGTATAACCTGAATCTGATCATGAGGAAACATCAAACAAACCCAAAGTGAAGGAAATCCTACTAAATACGTGGCCTGAACTCTTAAAAAAGTCAAGGTCATGAAAGACAAAGTCTGAGGATATGTGTGCCACAAACAAGAAGACATGACAATTAAATGAAATGGGGGGGGGGTGGTGGATTGATCTTTGTAAGAACCGGGTTTTCCCCTTTTCTTGAAAAGGCCATTAGTGGAACAACGGGTTAAATTTGAATAAGATAATATTATATGAGTTAATATCTTGACTTTGATAGCTGTAATGGTAAGAGAACAGCCTTGTTTTTAAGACAGGAACTACTGAGTATTTAGGACAGGCTCTCTCAGCTGGGGTTCGAGGAAAGAATGAAGCTCCACAGAAAATGATTTGAGTAACTGTTTTTTTAGTTCTCCCAAGAATGGCATGTAGCTAGAAGCATTGTACGTCACAAGAAAGCAGTTAAGGGGCGCCTGGGTGGCGCAGTCGGTTAAGCGTCCGACTTCAGCCAGGTCACGATCTCGCGGTCCGTGAGTTCGAGCCCCGCGTCGGGCTTTGGGCTGATGGCTCAGAGCCTGGAGCCTGTTTCCAATTCTGTGTCTCCCTCTCTCTCTGCCCCTCCCCCGTTCATGCTCTGTCTCTCTCTGTCCCAAAAATAAATAAACGTTGAAAAAAAAAAAAAAAAAAAAAAGAAAGCAGTTAATTCATGACATACCTTAGGACTTTAGGGCTTAATTCTCTTAAGACTTTAGGGCTTAGCATGTCGTAAGACTTCAGGGCTTCACTCTCTCATAGTTTGAAAAGAATCATTATGGCTATAACCTACTCTCAAAAAGTTCAGGAAAAAAACGCACATGGATGCATATGTAGGTGAACACAGACACACACAGAGTCGTAAAGCAAACACAGTACAACGGTAGCATTTAGGGCTGCTGGGCAAAGGGTACAGGACTACTCTGTATGATTTTGCAACTCTTGTGTGAGTCTGAAATTATTTCCAAATTAACAGATATTTTAGTTTGTTTTTTAAAGAACACGGTAGCAGTGAGTTGATATATTGTGCGGACATTGAACGTTCAAGTTCTGGAATCAGGCTTTGGTTCAAATTCCCACTGTGCTCCCCTGTAGACGCAGGAACCTGGGCAAGGAAAGTACTTACCTTCCTTCCGCTTCCATTTCCCCTGTGATAAAATATGTAAGGTACCATGGCCTGCCTTAAGGAGCAGCCATGACAACTGAGACGCTGCCACTAAGGACCCAGCTCCATGCCTGAGAATCAAGGGATGCTCGATGAACGACAGGCTCTATCATTTTCTTCATTCCATCTTCACACACAGGAAAACCCGAATATTTACCGAGTCTATCCTCCGTGTCTGTCTCTTGTGCAAAGCCCATTTAAACTTAATTAGCTAAATCATAAACAATAACTCAGGCGCCCCTGAACGTTCTGTCTTTTTTTTTTTTTTTAAATTTTTTTTTAACGTTTATTTATTTTTTTGGGACAGAGAGAGACAGAGCATGAACGGGGGAGGGGCAGAGAGAGAGGGAGACACAGAATCAGAAACAGGCTCCAGGCTCTGAGCCATCAGCCCAGAGCCTGACGTGGGGCTCGAACTCACGGACCGCGAGATCGTGACCTGGCTGAAGTCGGACACTTAACCGACTGCGCCACCCAGGCGCCCCTGAACGTTCTGTCTTTTAAGCTGTGTGGGGCGCCTGTAGCTCCGTCGGTTTAGTGTCCAACTTTGGCTCAGGTTGTGATCTCACGGTTCAAGAGTTCAAGCCCCGCATCGGGCTCTATGCTGACAGCTCAGAGCCTGGAGCCTGCTTCGGATTCTGTGTCTCCCTCTCTCTCTGCCCCTCCCCTGCTCGTTCTCTGTCTCTGTCTCTCTCTCTCAAAAATAAACAAAGATTAAAAAGATAAGATAAAATGTGTATTACTGCAGTATGACTGCTAAGGTCAAAAGGGGAGCAGAGTGGAAACAAAGAATTCTGAGTCTGGTCATAGCCTGGTAAGTGAAATCAGAGTATTCCCGACTAATCAGGCCAGGGAAGCCTATCTGCTCTAAGTAGCCAATAAAGCGGGGGGCACCAAGAAGAAAAAACTTAAAACATAAGGAAATCATTTTCTTATTCGCATCTCAGTCTTTTAGATGTCAGCACCTAGAAGACAAAATACAGTCTAGTTGTCCAGACTTCCTTAGCTCCAAGATGTTTCAACTGTTTCGCGGCACACTCGGAAGAAAGCCTGGTCTTCGCTCTCCTACGTCCTGTGGCACCCCTGCCTACCTTCAGCCTCGCGAGCCGCCTCAAAACTCTGGCACTTGTTCCTTCCGCCTAGAATGCTCTCCCCCCAGGCAGCTTGCTTCCTTATTTGATTCCAGTCTCTGAACATTAATTCCTCAAAAGGAGGCACCCCCTGGACTACTTTATGTCAGATAGCGGGGTCCTCTTATCCTGTTCCATTTCTCTTACAGCACTTCCCACCCAACGATGTGGAATAGATTTTATACCTGTTCATTTGTTTCTCCCTCCTACTAGAATATAACTTCCATTAGGGTTAGGCCTTAGTCTATTGTCCCCTGCAATATCCCCAGGATCTAGGCTACGCCGTTGAATGAAACCTATGACCACACGGCACGACCAAAAAAAGGGCCGTCATAATTCTCAGAGCCCCCATGGCAATGCAACCGGCTAGGCTAGCAGCCCTGGCTGGTCCTCTTGGCAAACTCAAACATATCCTGCAAGTCTTAGCTTCAGGGTACCCTCTTCCAAGAGGTTTCTCTTATCTCACCCTAGCAAGACACTGGTTCTGTCTTCCATCGGTAGAGTCACAGTGTGCAGAGTAAGTAGGCAGGCAATAAAAGTCCAGGCAGAGAAACGGAGTTTAGAACTTCAAAGCGCAAGGTTAAGGATGCATGGGACAAACAGACAAAGGTGACAGAATATTAATCTAAAAAACAGGTAATGCCAACTGTTATCAGGCCTGAGGCTAGGGATTACCTCCTTTCTTTTACTTTTTTAAAGCTTATTTATTTATTTATTTTGAGAGAGATATGAGAGGGGGCAGAAAGAGGGAGAGAGAGAGAATCCCAAGCAGAGCCAGACTCAGAGCTCAAACTCACAGAACTGTGAGATCATGACCTGAGCCAAAATCAAGAGTCGGACGCTCAACTGACTGAGCCCCCTGCTGGCCCCCCCCTTCATTTATTTTTAATTGATGGCATGGGCTGTCTCATTTAATCTTCCCAAGAACTCTATAAAATAGGTATTAATACCCATATTTGCACCTAACAGATAGAAAACCTGATGCTTAGGGCAGTTAAACAATTACCCAACAACTCACAGCTAGTAGGCAGAAGAGCCACGATTTAAATTTCGCTCTTGTAACTACGGAGTCTGCCCAAGCACTGAGCATCCTGCCTGTTCTGGGCTGCAAATCAACCAAGAAGCAATTACTACAAGCCTGCTGCGAGTATCCATGTTGGAAAGAAGTAGAAAATACATTCAGGTTAGTGGAATAGGATCCAGTTTTATCACTTTGCTATTTCAGGAGCGAAGAGAGTACCAATCCCTTTTTCATGTTATCTTCTCCCAATCCTAGGCAGGCCCTCAGTCCCACCTCTCCTTCCCCCTCCCAAATCCACATTTATCTAGAAACACGCAACCTGGTATGCCACTTACCGTAACAACAAAGACTCGAGACGGCATTCCTTCTGGCTTCAAAAGGTCTCTGGTCCGTAAGTATTCACAGCACGCAATTCTGCCCTCTCCTGGAGGAAAAAATCAATAACGCAGAAATGTATAGTTTTTTGGTGAAATTTGTATTTTTTTCTGGAGCTGGCCATCTAAATATTGCTCCCCTTTACTCCCCAGTCTGGTCAGCATCCTTCAACCACATCTTACCTCTTCCCACATTTGCTTACATTTTGTTTCTCCTCCGAGAGGCACCTGCTGCTGGCGGCCATCAGGTCCTTCCCAGCCAGCTCTAGACAAAACACCAAGAATCCTTCTGGACAATGACTAACTTTAACTTAAGAAAGCCCCGAGTCCTGTTTCACTTGCTTGTTTACATTTTTCTTTCTGCTAATTATCTTTTGTTTGCATTACCTCAACTTCTAAGGTCAAGGACCCATTCTTCTAACCACTCTACACGCCAAGACGTAGTTGACAAGTGTATACGGTACCATTTTCTATACAATGCAGCTTTCCAAGAATAGTTATAAGGTGGCTGAAAACCAGATGGTTCTGTTCTTCTGAACATTTGAGTGCAACATAACTAATCTCTACCTTTAAGATGCTGGGGGAGGGGGTGGACTTCAAGGTCCTTCGGTTTCCCCCCCGTAGGAAGAGATACAGATCGCTTAGCAAAGTGCCTGGTAATTAATATTTACTATTATCTCCAGGAGCGACCGTACCGAGCTTCTCTTCTTTCAACTTTTCATTGACCGTCTCTCGGTCCGCCGTCGGGCGGCTGGGGGTCACAGACCCCGCTCGGCGGCGAGTAGCAGAGGCTGCTCTTGCCCTGCGGAGGCCGGGGGCCGGCGAGGCGGCGGGGGCTGCTTTCTGGTCCCGCCGCCCCCCTCCCACTCCCCCCGGGGCCCGCGGCCGCGCCCCTCCCAGGCCCCGCGGGCCGCGCTTACCCCGGCAGCCGCCGGCACCGCCCCTCCGCCTGGGACCGCACTTCCGGTTAGTCTCCGGACACTCGGCGCTGGGCTTCCCGGCGGCCGCAGCCTCCGCGGCGGTGGACCTCGGGGCCCACCTTCGGGAAGGGAAGGAAAGCAAACCTGGGGGGCGGACGAGAGCCAGGAGCAGCTCCCTTTGCGCGGCTCGGGAGGGGAGCTGGGGCCAGGCCGCCCACTGACCGCTTTAAGGGCCGACAGGGCCGGCTACGCGAGCCCTTTCAGCCAGGCTGGGAAGCGGCCGGCGCAGCCCCGCCCCCGCGAGTCACATGATCACCCCTGCTTCGGCGGCTGGGGCGTCCCGCCCCCAGCCTCTGGGCCAATGGGGGCTGAGCCCGTGTAGCGGGGCGGGGCCCCGGGGCGCCTGCGCTGCGGGCCTTCGGCGGCTCGGGGCGGAGCTGGCCAGGAAATGGAGAGTTCCTCGGAGGCTTGGGGTCCTGGGCTGAGGGGGGAGGTGGGTGCTCCACGGCCACCTGGTCTAAGAGGGAACGACGTTGTTTAAATGACAGTGTCTGACTTCCGTGCCCTTTCCTCAAGGCAGTTAAAGGAGGACTCGAGCTAGGAGTAGCTTCACGGAGACGAGTGCGGACCCCGCGAAAAACACCCCGAAGGACCTGGGAGAAATGGAGGAACCGCAGCGCAGCGGAAGCGCTCGGTCACAGAGGATGTGGCCCGCGAGCTGGCTGAAACGCTTTCAGAGGGGTGGTGGTGGTCGTGCGTAGGTGGAGACAGCTGCAGCGGAGGAGGCTAGGACTGCTCTGATGCCAGCGGGGTCCCCAGCCCTGGGCTGGAATCCGCTAAGACTAATCCCTTGTGTTTGGGTTCGAGCAGAATGCAGATTCCTCCTTCCGAGGAATATCTGCTTTCCCTGCTCGGTTGTTGAGTGAGCAAAAGTTTTTAAGAAGCCCTCAGACAGCAAAGAGTCCTTGGCGGTGTAACCAAGGACTTCGGTTGTGAGCAAAGTACTGGGGGCCGGGAGCCGTGAGAACATCCTCAGGGTTTACCAGTCACGCGTTCAACGTTAGCGAATCATGTTGCTAATTCTGGGATTCTCCGGGGGAGCTGCGGTTTATTTTCGTTTCATATTTGCTTTTAATGAAAACCGAGCAAGGCCAAAATGCTCTACCGGGAGCCGTCTTAATATTTGAAATAGTAATTTTTAAGTTGAGTAGGTGGTACGTTCCAGACCGTGATCTAAACACTTCCCATGTGTTATCCCATTAACCTGTCACAAAAATTCTATGAGATGTGTATTATGATGATGATTTATCTTAGGAGGAAACTGGTGCGCACAGAGACTGAGTAACTTGCCCAAGAGCACACGTTTGGTAACTGATGAGGCTGAAAGATGAACAGTCTGATCCCAGGGCCTGTGCTTGCGCTCGCTATGCTTAGAAGGCTACCTCAGCAGTGGTTGAGTGTATTGTGGGGATATTCTGGAATAGAAATCAAGCAAATGGTTCTGATCCCCACACTGCATGTGAGAAGGTCTCATAAAGTGCTGAACTCCTCAGCCTTTTCTTTCAAGAGACGCTGGCTCAGAGTGCTCATTTTATTTCTTGTGTCATTCATTCAGCAAATGCTTATGGAGCACTACCAATTCATGTGCCTGCACAGTGGCTATTAGGAATTTAAAGGCCGATGAGACCCAGTCCCATTCTTCTAATGGCTCACACCTAGCACGGAGACAGCAGCTGTCGTAAGTGGTGTAGTAGAGGCAGAAGTGACGTAATCGAGGGCAACCAAGGGAGGAGAGTTTCAATCAAAAGGTTGGGGAGGGCAACGTCACATACCGTAGAGGTCAGTTGAGAATTCCTATGTTCTGGGCATGTTATAAGGTCTTCATGTGTACTAACGCAGTCATCCGAGAACCCTATGCTGTTTAACCGTCACAACAACCCCATCTTACAGATGAGGGACGTGAAGTACAAGGAAGTTAAGTGTTTCGTACAAGATCATGCTGCTGGTAAGCGGCAAAATAGGGATTGAAGCCCTGGCAGTCTGGCTTTCTGCTTCTGTGGAGTGTGACGGAAAGGGAAGAAGGGGACACAAGCTGTATCATTCTTTCCAGAAGTTGGGCTATAAAAATGAACAATGAAAGGCCATTTCTACTGTAGAGCATCAGACGCCCACGGGGAGAAGGTCCTGCAGCCCCAGGGTGAAAGAGATTAGAATATGTTGCTAAAGGAAAAATGTCAACAGAATGAAGATTCAGGAGAGCGATATCTGAGGCCTCGCAGGAGATACGCGGGCCTGGGGTCTGAAATACTGGGGAGGGATGATCCTTTAAGCAGAGAAGGCAAATCAGAGGAAGGAAAATACACCTGCATTGCCTCCGTCTTGTTCAGAAAACCTTTTCGGGTTTGGAGGGAGGAATCCCAACTAGCTACAGGTACCCTATGCATCAGATTTCCAACTTGCTCTACGAGTCATTGACCAGAACCCTGATTCAGCAGAGTTATGTTCTCACAAAAGTATCTTCTGTTTGTTCGAATCCAAAGATAACAACCAACAGCCTATTTTAAAAAGTCACCATGTTAATAACTGAACAATTCCAACGGGATAGCTTGGCTGATCTCTTGATTTCCTAGGACTTCTCAGGTTTTCTCACTGAAGCACACCCGAGCAAGAGGAAGATGAACAGGTGTCTCAAAGTCACAGGTGGCATATTCAAGGGTCCCATTTTTGTCTACTTGTTGTGAAACCATACAGAAAAGAGTGCCTGGAGCGGACCGCAGAGGTCGAGATGGCCAGCGGCCAGGCGGAAGCAGCTGCCTGGGTCGGCCACGTTCATGGGCACCAGGCGAGGTTCAACAAAGCCGCTGGCCTCGAGCACCGCGAGCTCTTCAGGAAGGGGAAGCCGGAGCTCACGCTTCCGAAGTGTTCTTGATGCTTTCGGGCGCATGCTCCTCTCCCACTGCGCCAGCCAGGTGCCCCGCGGGGAAGCCACTGTAAGTTTCTAAGTTAGTGTGACTGTTCATAAGCTTTGTTCACAGCCGAAGCCTAGTTTATGGCCACCGTGCATCGTGTACTCCCTCCGTGGATGAGTAGTATAAGGAAACCATCTTGTCCTGGAGATGCGGTCAGCGCTCCTGCTCTCTCCGCTCCACTCCGTGGCAACGACACACGTGATTCCCGCCTCTGGGCTAGTCTACAATCTTTTGAGCTCTTACAAGATGGAAAAGAGAGCCCATCGCCCTGTAAAGACTGTCCATTCTCTGGAACATTTTCTTCCCCACGAAGAACAGGTTTCCCCGGCAGCTGTCCCTAAGTTGGGCTCAAAGAAAACTCTCTTTCTTACTTTTAGAGATTCCAAAAGGTTTGTTCATTTTGCACGGAGAGGTGTGCTGTGCTTTGTGTGTTTTGCATGCGTGTGTGTGGTTATGCTCGTGGCTTCCTTCAGGAGCTTCAGGGAGAAGCCTGAGTTCTATTCCTATAGAAGTGTCTGTTCCACTGCGTCTGTCCATTACTCTTGTGGAGTTAGGTTCAGATTTGGATAAGAAGGAGGTTTAAAGGGCCTCATTCTCATCTCCAATGAGTAAGGGAAACCTTCTGTACAGCCCCATGTACACCTACACAATGTTTCTAAACCTAGATATCCCTGTGATTTTTGCCCCTTTCCCCCAGTTGAACCTGTACAGTACAATTATTTCAGAAGGCAGACTGTAAAATAAACGTATGAGCCCAAGTTTAGGATACAGCTGGGATCAGAGAGGTTGGGAGAAGAAACCACCAGACCACCACCCTGTCTTTCCTTCCCCGTATTTCAAGTGGATTATGTAAAAAAACAGCTGGTTTTAAGTAATTTTCAGGCAATGATTTGGAGTCTGCCATTTGCCACTGCAGAATTCTTTTTTTTTTTTTTTTCCCAATGTTGACTAATTTTATCATGCTGGGGATGTTGTCAAAAAACCAAATTTCTTTTTCTTCTTAAAAAAAATTTCTTGTGGTAAAACGTGTATAACATAAAACATACCATCTTAACCACTCTTAAGTGTACAATTTAAAAACATTAATTACATTTACAATGTTCTCCAACCATCACTATTTCCAAATCTTTATCCATCACCCAACTAGAAACTCAACCCATTCATACCTGTCTTCCCCTGACTCCTCATATCCTCAAATCCATTTTCTGTTACTATGAATTTGCCTATTCTAGACATTTCATTTAAGTGGATGCGTATAATATTTATACTTTGGTATCTGGCTTATTTCACTTATTTCACTTTTTAAGGTGCATCCATGTTTTAGCATGTATGAAAACTTCCATTTTATGACTGGATACTATCATATATATATACACATATATAAATGTATATGTGTATGTATCTCATATATATATGTATATATATACACATATATACATATATATATATATATATACATATATATATATATATGATACCAAATTTGGTTTACCCATTCATCTGTTGATGGCCATTTGTGTCATTTCTACCTTTTGGCTGTTGTGAACAGTGCTGCAATGCACACTGAAATACAAGTATCTGAGTGGGTCTCTATTCTCAATTATTTTGGGTATATACCTAGGAGTAGAATTGCTAGCTGATATGTTGATTCTATGTTTAGCTTTTTGAGGAAGTCATCTGTTTTACACAGCAATTTACGTTTTACATTCCCACTGACATTACACGAGGGTCCCAATTTCTCCACATCTTTGCCAACATTTATTTCCCTTTTCGTTTTAATTCTAGCCATCCTAGCAGGTGATATCTCATTGTAGTTTTGTTTTGCATTTCTCTGATGAGTAATGATGAACATTTTTTCATGCGCTTACTGGCCATCTTTTTTTTAAATGTTTTTTTTGGGAGAGAGAGAGAGAGAGAGAGAGAGACAGAGCATGAGCAGGGGAGGGGCAGAGAGAGAGGGAGGGACACAGTCTCTTTAGCTGTCCAGGCTCTGAGCTGTCAACACAGAGCCCAATGCGGGCACACGCCCACGAACGATGAGATCATGACCCGAGCTGAAGTTGGATGCTTAACCAACTGAGCCACCCAGGCGCCCCTGCACATCTTCTTTAGAGAAGTTTTTATTTGAATCCTTTGTCCATTTTAATTTTAATTAATCAATTCAAATTTTTTGAATTGAAACGTATTTGGCACACAACATTACATTAGTTTCAGGTGCTCAGCATAGTGACTCAACATCTCTCTCTGTTGGGCTGTGCTCACCCAAGTGTAGCTGCATCTGTCACCACCCAACGCTATCGTAATGCCATGGACTATATTCCCTATGCTGTCTGTACCTTTGATCCCTGTGACTTATCCATTCTATGACTGGAAGCCTGCATCTCCCACTCTCTTTCACCCTTTTCGCTCACCCCTCCAGCCCCCTCTTTCGTCAACCATAAGTTTGTTTGCTTTTTATATTTATAGATCTGTTTCTGCTTGTTTGTTTGTTCTTTTGTCTTATTCTTTAGATTCCACATACGAGTGAAATGACATGGTATTTGTCTTTTTATATCTGACGTATTTCACATAACGTAATACCATCCAGGTCCATCCATGTTGTCATAAGTGGCAAGGTCTTGTTCTTTTTCACGACTGAGTAATGTTCCTAGATCTAGATCTATACACCACATCTTCTTTATCCATTTGTCCGCCAATGGACATGTGGGCTGCTTCCATATGTTGGCTATTACAACTATTACTGCAGTAAATGTAGGGGTGCGTGTATCTTCTCAAATTAGTATTTTTGTTTTCTTTGGGTGAATACACAGTGACGGAATTACTGGATCATATGGTAGTTCTATTTTTAATTTTTTGAGGAACCTCCATACTGTTTTCCACAGTGGCTGTACCAGTTTGCATTCCCACCAACGGTGCCCGAGGGGTCCTTTATCCCCAGTCTTCCCTTACATTCGTTATTGCTTGTCTTTTTGATTCTAGCCATTGTGACAGGTGTGAAGTGATATTTCATTGTGGTTTTGATTTGTATTTCCCTGATGATGAGTGATGTTGAGCATCTTCTCGTGTGTCTGTTGACCATCTGTATGAGGAAGAAAATGCGTCCCAGTGAATGGAAATAAAATGATAATGGAAGACCTAACGGTATGTTCTATATTGTTATATCCCAGGGGAGGTCACATCCTTATCACAGAGTTTGGAGAGGGCCAATTGGTAAAGTTATATGACTGTCCCTTAATTAGTTTTGGTATTATTATGACTTTATCACACTATCCAAGGACACCTCGTGGATCTGAGAGGCAGCTCCCCATGGGGGTAACGCAAACGCACGCGGTAGGTCCAGCAATGCTCGGAACATAAAGAAGCCACTTGACGTTTTCAATTTCTGAGCATGGGTGTAAACATTGTATCATTTTTATTTAGAACTGGCAAATAAAATAAAAAGCATTCCTTTTTAAAAATTCTTAAAATGTGTATTTGATTTTGAGAGAGAGAGAGAGAGAGAAACAGAGCAGGGGTGGAGGAGGGACAGAGAGGAAGACACAGAATCGGAAGCAGGCTCCAGGCTCCGAGCTGTCAGCACAGAGCCCGACGTGGGGCTCGAACCCATGAACTGTGACATCATGACCTGAGCCGAAGTCAGCCGCTTAACCCACTGAGCCACCCAGGCGCCCCCAAAAGCATTCTTTAATGGGAGCGAGGATGGGGGTGGGGGTGGGCAAAATGGGTGGAGGGGGTCAAAAGGTACAAACTGCCAGTTATAGGACAAATAAGTCATGGGGATGTAAGGTTCACCATGGTGACCAAAGTTAATAATACTGTATTTTACATTTGAAAATTGCTAAGAGAGTAGATTTTTTTTTTTAATTTTTTTTCAACATTTACTTATTTTTGGGACAGAGAGAGACAGAGCATGAACGGGGGAGGGGCAGAGAGAGAGGGAGACACAGAATCGGAAACAGGCTCCAGACTCTGAGCCATCAGCCCAGAGCCCGACGCGGGGCTCGAACTCCCGGACCGCGAGATCGTGACCTGGCTGAAGTCGGACGCCTAACCGACTGCGCCACCCAGGCGCCCCGAGAGTAGATCTTAAACGTCCTCATCACAAGAAAAAAATGTAACTATGTATGGAAATAGATATTAATTATATTTATTGTGTGGGGCGCCTGGTGGCTCAGTCAGTTAAGTGTCTGACTTTTGATTTCAGCTCAGGTCAGATCTTACAGTTTGTGAGATGGAGCCCCACGTTGGGCTTTGCACTGGCAGTAAGGAGCCTACTTGGGATTCTCTCTCTCTCTCTCTCTCTCTCTCTCTCTCTCTGCCCCTCCCCTGCCCGCATGCTTCCTCTGTCTCTCTCTTTCAAGATGGATGAACTTTATTTATTTATTTTTATGAACCATGAGATCGTGACCTGAGTCGAAATCAAAAGGCAGATGCCTGACCAACTGAGCCACCCAGGCGCCCCAAAATGGATAAACTTACTTAAGTTCTATTTCTAAGTACCTGTTGTGGCGATGTAAGGTCCTAGCCTCTCGTAAATATGTTTTTTGGTGTTAAACAATGTGTGGGGAGATGTGTTCGCGAGAAAGGACCCCTGGAATTGCGTATTTAAGGCAAGGGTAGGTCTGGAGGTGTTATCGATATGGAACCTGGAAGGGTGTGCCGGGAAGGTGCGTAGTCCCAAGAAGAGGCAAGTGGCCAGGCGGCCAAGCCTTTTCCTGACACCGAGGCTTCCCCTGGATCCGGGGATCGCCGCAGGCAGGGTTCCGCTGTCCGTCAGTGAAAGCAGTTTTAAGAAATGGTTTAAACATGCGGACAAGCACACTGATGCAGTAGTTGGAAGGGCCAAAGGACCAGGCTGCGGGCTGGCCGCCGTACCGTCAGCAGAAAACGGGTCCTCCTGGGAGGCTTCCAGGGGTCACTATCGGAAAGCAAGGCCAACGGCCACTTTCTGTGGGTCTTTGCAGACATTCAGAGCTCAGGAAGGTGGCCTGCCACCTGTTAAGATGACCTCTGCTGCACATGGACGAAGCCTGCCTCCTTCCCCCGCGACAACAAAAGCATTCTGTGTACGAGCCGTGAATTGCACGGCTCTTGTAGCTTTGGAACTATATCTTGTTCTGGCCGGTCGCTGCCACTTATCTGTCTCTCACATGCCACAGTGTAAAAACTGTTTTAAACCAGAGCAGAGAGCAGGTAATTCCTGGCCTGTTACCCGCAGTTCCCTGTTTGTGTTTGCGCTATGTATTTTGAGATCCCAACATGTGGGGCTGCTTTTCTCGTTTTAGGTTTCCATACAGGTTTCGATCGAGCTGTGTGCAGAAATGTAGAAAGTGGCTGTAGCCAGGTTTCCCTGCTGCCTTTCACCTTGCCCCCCTCACCCCCGAGCATCTAAGCCAAGAACTGAAAAGAGTCTGAAGAGGATGTAGGGTAGAGGAGGAGATGTTTTGTAAGAGAGGCATATTGGACTAGACTTTGAAAAAGGAATTAAGGGACTTCCCTAAATTAAGTTAAAAAAAAAAAAAAAAAGAGAGAGAGAGAGAGATTCACCCAAATATGGAGAGAGAAAATCCTAGAACCCACGCAGCATGGATGCTATAGAGGTTCCCGCGGAAGGCACCAGGCAGGTAGAAATAAGAACACGTGTAGAGTTACCTCCCTCCCTCCTTTTCCCGGGATCGGCACTGGATCCCGTAAACTTGGCATGGACCCGCGTGAATAAGTAGATAACAAGTGGCCGAGGTTTATACCCACCTTCAGAACCAGGACTCAGAGCCAGTCATTTCTCTAGGCCATGCCGAGAGTGAGTCCATACCCTAGTCCTTGGCACCTCAGAAGGTGGCTGTGTTTGGAGAGTGGGCCTTTAGAGAGGTCATTAGAGTAGACCCTAATCCAATCTGCCTGGTGTCCTTCTAAGTAGAGGAGGTTAGGACATGGAGAGAAACCAGACGCGTCCACGCTCAAAGACCCCGGGAGACAGAAGGCGGCCATCAACAAGTCAAGGAGGGGGACCTGAGGAGAAGGCAAACCCACCGACGCCCTGATTTGATCTTGGATCTCGATCTAGCCTCCAGGACTGGGAGAAAAACTTCTCACAGTTTAAGCCCCGCGGTCTGTGGTGTTTTGTTACAGCAGCCTTAGCTGACTAATACAGAGCGGAAGGGTTATGTTATCAAAATGGAGTCTTTGGGAGGATATGTTTAATCGTTGGAATGATGACGTTTGGGCCTTTGTCCTGTCAGCTCCTGAGGTCAAGGATTGCTCAATTCCCTCTAAACCCCCAACCCCAGGACAGTGCTCAGCACACAACACGTTCTCAGTGAGTAGAATGAATGATGCGATGACAAGGAAGGGAGGTTTAAGGGAGGTCTTATAGAAATAATCTACCATAGTGGTCCTCAAGCTTTCTGGTGTCCGGACTCTTTACTCTTTTTTTTTTTTTTTGAAGAATTTTATGTTTAAGTAATATCTACACCCAGTGTGGGACTCCAACTTACAACCCAGAGATCAAGGTCGCGTGCTGTGTGGACTAAGCCAGCCAGGTTCCCCAGGACTCTTTACGCTCTTAAAAATTATTGTGAAATCCAACGTTCTTTGTGGATTATATCCATCAGTATTTACTATGTTAAGAGTTCAGACGGCAAATTTAAAAGTATTTGCCTGTTAGGTTTTTTCTAAAATGAGCGCGATCAACCTACTAGGTGTTATCATGAGTCACACTTCATGAAAAAATAACTATATATTTTTTTCTTTAACTCTCCTTAATGACTGGCTTAGTGGAAGACAGATTTTCATATCTGCTTCTACATTCAAAATGCTGTAAGCATGTGAAGAAAGTTTGGCATCATACAGATACGTTGTTAGAAAGGGAAAGAGTATTTCAATAGCCTTTTCAGGTAATCATGGACATTCTTCTCTGATGACCTTATACCAAAACGCGACAGGTTGTACTTTCCGTAGGGTTGGCTGTGATGTGGAATCTGAAGCCTTCTCGCTATCTTTGGATGCGTGATTTGGTAACAACTTGGTCGTATTGGTCCACTGAGCTATCTCGCTTTTCCAAATGTTGGAACATTTCAGTGTAGAGTATCCAACAGAAAAGAACATTCGTTAACACTGTCACCAATCTCATCAGAAATGCCTGTAGGTGTTGGGAAACTGCAAGTTCATGATGTCTCCTAAAAGCTGATTTTCACCTGAAAGCTAATGGCTCGTCATTGCAAACAAAGCCTCTCGGTTATTGCCTTTGAGTTTATTACTTTTTGGTACGGGCTGATTTCTTTGATTTTTGCGAAAATGTCTGACTATGTCACAGTTTGGTTTCTTATTTATTCTTTTAAATGAAAATGCTGCTCCATCAAAGTATATACTTTTTTTTACTGCTTCATCAAGGATATTCTTAAGGAAAACACTTGTCCCCAGAGAATGTGGCAGCTGTGGACACAGCGAGGAGTCAGTGGTACCTCTTGATATTAGATGCTTAATCCATAGACGGAACTAGGAGTTTTACCGACTGTTTTTGGACCATCAGCTTTTTGCATAACAAATAAAGCCTTGATGTTATGAAAACATTATTGGCCTCACATACCTTGAAAGTGTCTCAGGAATCCCCTGGATTCCCCACCACTCTTTGAGAACGGATGATCTGAAGTTATCTGCGGGGATTGGAGGGACAAAGGGCCAAGGTTGCCTTGGAAATTTTGAACCCAGGTGCCAAGACCATGGCAGGCTGTGAGTTAAGGTTGGTTGAATGGACGACCCTCAAGATTAAGGGTCCCCTGCTCTACCCACTGAGCCAGCCAGGCATCCTCCTGTGAGTAGGATCTTTAATAGAATTTTTGGTTGCCTGGAGAAAACATGGAGACTCATAAAATCAGTTTGTGATACTTCGAGGGGAGTATCTCGGGTGACATACGTGGAAATGCAGATTTCAATGGACAGAAAAGTGTAGACTATGGACATATTCGGGAGGTATTCATTCAACTATTTAGTGAGTCTACTACTCCCAACAGAGGAGACTGTGGACGGTCAAAAATTCATTCATGTCTCCGAGGGAACGACAATCCAGATCAACAGAGAGGGAGACGGAAAACACCCGCCAAAGGTCAACCACAAGTGTTCGGTGGGCACATCATGGTTTCCAGGAATCAGATGATTCTTTTAAGGTCTAACCGGAGCCTGGTCCCTGTCGCCTTCTTAGCGCAGTGGGCAGCGCGTCAGTCTCATAATCTGAAGGTCCTGAGTTCGAGCCTCAGAGAGGGCAAGTATTTTTGCGCGGAAGCGTGCGCCCCCCCCCCCCCCCTCGTTTTCACTGCAGGTGGTAACCTTAACCCCCTTTTAGGGGTGAGGTGTTGGAGCATCCTGGGAGAGCTGGGACGTAGCGTCTCCCGTCCTGAATCCAGAGGGTGGTGCCGCTTGAGATGCGGCGGTTTCGCACAGCGAGCGCCCGGGTCCCCATCCGACCCGCACCCCACGGCTGCGTCCCGGAGGTGCGGGCCCGGGGACGGGTGAGGTTCGGGCCCCGCGTGTCCCGAGAAACCGGGTGGGGACGGCCCGCGGCACGTGCCGGGACGGGCGGGGACCCGCGGGCGCTGCCCTCCCCCGACATCGCCGCGCGGGCCTGTGGCGCGCTCGCGGGGGGGACCCGCGGCCTCGCGATCGGCCGCCCGCAGGGCTGCGTCCCGGCGCACAGGTGCGCGGCGCTCGGCTGCTTTTCCCGTTCTCAGGGTCACGGGCGATCCCGGACGTCTTTGAAGCGTAGTCAGTGGCGTCTTTCTGCCTTTTTTCCGCGTTTGGCTCCCCCCGCGGCGGAGCTGGCGAGGGCCTGCCGGGCACTCCCACGGACTGCGCGTGGACCGCGAGGGAGCGCGCGGCAAGGGGCGTGCGCGGGGAGCGCGGAGGTCCGGCCGCGCGGGGGCGCTGGGTGTCGGCCGGGCGCGCGCCAGGCGGCTCCGGTTCCCGCGGCGGGAGCACCTCTCGGCCAACCGGACCCGGCTTTACGTGGGGCTGACCTGGGAAGGAAGAAGGAAGGAAGGAAGGGAGGGAGGAAGGGAGGGAGGGAGGAAAGAAGGAAAGAAGGGAGGGAGGAAGGAAGGAAGGAAGGAAGAGGGGCTAGCAAGTCTCAGAACAGGCCCTGGCTCACGCCGCGGGCTGCAGGGTGCCGGAGGGTCAAGGCCACGGGAGGTTACGACGCCCAGTGGACTTTATAGAAACTGAATTCACGCAGGAAGAAAGGAGGAAACACAGTGTTGGGAAGTGTGTCCTTAACGAAGCATTTACCCACCTGCCTGGGATCCCATCACCACCCGCCCGGCCTCCCTGTTTCAAGTGCAATGCCAGTCCGGGGCCCTAGCTTCAGGAAAGAGGCCATTCTCTGTGCCACACACAGAACCCACCTAGTTGGTCCCCCTTTTGCCCTAGAGGCTCCTGGAGATGGAAACAAACGTGCAAAAACTTGCCAGCGAGAAAGCAATTCTGCCCCACCCGTTCTCAGAACTTACTGGGGCCTAGCCTGCTGGGGGAGGGGACTCACTCAGAGGTACACAGCAGTGGGACAGTCCCTGCCTTTGGGCGCTTTCTCACGACGTTTTCTCGTTTCCAACAGGAGCCCCAACCCCGAGATTGCTGAGGGTGATGCTGAGGCCATGAGGAGGTCCTGGGAAAGGCTTCGCCCCTGGAGCGTAAGAAATTATCACGTCTCCCGGACCCCTTGCCTTTTCAGGCCACCAAGGTGAAGTGAGGACCGAATAACTGCCTAACATCCCGGAGAGTGCCCGGGGCAAGGGCGTGAGGACAACCAATGGCTCTCTTGTCTCCATCACAGGGTGCAGCTCCCAGGTTCATGGGGACCTGAACCTGTCCCGAGTGGGGAAGACCGCCTCAGGCACCGCCCTGTTGGTTCATCCGGGTATTCCAGAATCGCCTTCTGTTTTGTCAAAAGTTAGGATCATCAACTGCTGTGGCTGACTGGGAGGTAGCCTGGGGGGAAGCCACTCCAGGGCGCTGTGTTGACACCTCTGGCCCCGGGGGTGCCTAGTCCAGGGGTAAGTGGGAAAACCCTGTACATAGGAAAAATGGTCATTTATATGTAATTCAAGATAAGCACTTTTTTTTTTTTAAGTTTAAAACACCAATTAAACATGCTGTCCTTTAGACATAAAAAGGAACGTGGTGGGTTTTGTTGCTGTTGTTGGTTGGTTTTTTTTAAGTTGCTAAACAAAATAATCGGTCGAATGAAATCAAGGTTCAGCTTTCATTTTTTTAATATTTATTCCTTTTTTGAGACACAGAGAGAGACAGTGTGAGCGGGGGAAGGACAGAGAGAGAGGGAGACAGAATCCGAAGCAGGCTCCAGGCTCTGAGCTGTCAGCACAGAGCCCGACGCTGGGCTTGAACCAAGAGCTGTGAGATCATGACCTGAGCCGAAGTCGGTGGCTTAACCGACTGAGCCCCCCAGGCGCCCCTGAATATGCTATTTAGATGACTCAATTAAAAGAGTGATCCATTGAGCTTTGGGGACAGGCTGACAGAGACTTGATCCAGGGCTGGGAAGATCTGCAGGAGCCCCCCCCCCCCCCCCCCGCCCTTCCAAGGGTTGAGACTGGGGGACGCAAGGGCATTATCTCTAGAGGGAATGGCAGGTGTGGGATTAGCAGCCAGGGGTACACGCAGGGCTGAAGGTCCATCTGGTTCCGGGTCTGCGGGGGTGGGGTGTGGGGGGGCAGGTGTCACAGTGGCCTCATTCCGTTACCTCCCTTCAATCCCTACCCCCAGCTGGCACTGTTTGATCGTCCCACACAGAGGGCTTGAGCAGTAGGGAGATACACGCTAGCTTTGAGGTTTCTGCCACCTACACTCGTTCACTCCCGTGGGCGTCTGGTGGGCTGGCGGAGGATCCCCACCCGGCCCTCAGGCCATCGGAGCCCCGTGGGAAGGAGTGAGGCTTTCTGCTTTAGTTTCCCCCCCTGTGACCCCGGCTCTCAGCCTTGGGCACAGCAAGAGCAAAGACGTGGCATCAGCAAGACTGGAGCTAAAGAATACAACGAATTCACGTCTGCCTTTTGTTTTTCCCCTTGAAAAACAGAAAAGCGTAGAGACGGTTGGGGCAGTTACCTTACTTGTATTCTTTTATTTTTAATAATTTTAAATTTATTTATTTGAGAGAGAGCAAGCAAGCAGGGGAGGGGCAGAGAGAGAGGGAGAGAGAGAATCTCGGTGCTAGCACCGAGCCTGATGTGGAGCCCAGTCCCACGAACCGTGAGATCATGCCCTGGGCCGAGATCAAGAGTCCAACACTTAGGATTCTGTGTCTCCCTCTCTCTCTGCTCCTTCCCCGCTCGCACTCTGTCTTTCTCTCAAAAATAAATAAATATTAAAAAAAAAAGAGTCTGACACTTAACCGACTGAGCCCCCCAGGCGCCCCTTACTCTTAAATTTTATATAGCTTTTGAATCGGTAACAAATGAACACAGTTCAATATTCAAGAGGTTTTCCAAAGGGCGCTGGCGTTCCCAGTGTTCAAGTCCCTGCCCCAAAAGCAGTTAAAGTTAGCAAATGCTCATGTGTATTTCCTAAGATACCTGAGGAATGTACAAGAAAGTATCTGTGAACCTAAGTGTATTTTTACGTATCTGGTTCTTGCTCTTCATGCTGTGAAAAGCTGCTTTTATCAGTGGACCTTGGATCTCTTTATTTTTCCTCTTGGGCTCTTTCCCCCCCTTTTCAAGTCCACCAGAGATTCGGTTGTAAGCAGTTACTGTATTTTATTTAACTGTTCTCCTGTTGATGAGTCTTTAGGGTGTTTCCAGTCCCATGACGTTACAAACAAAGCTGCAGTTATTTTCTTATGCGCATTTCCTGGCACAGGTAAGAGTGTCTGTAGCATGAAATCCTAGAAGTGCAGCCGCTGAGTTAATTTTGATAGATTTGGCCACATTGCCTTCCATGAGTGCGGTACGCGATCGGGAGGGAATCAAGAGGGAAGCGAACTGACCCTTCGCGGCCAGTGAGGAAAAATATACCAGGTTTCCTAGACACTGACGTTCACTTACAGGAAAGACCATTCTCCGGGAAGGTGCCACCTGTTCAAATGGCCCACCGTGTTTACAGGCACATTTTGGAGCAGGGAAAAAGTAGAGCTCCTTGCTGGTGGGTAGAAGAAAGCCAAGTTTCAGAAACATGTAGGTGTCTGGGTTACGGCAAGAAAGGTAAAAGATATTCTGCCCCCACCCCTGCTCCCCCCGCCCCTGGAGACCCTCCACTCCCACTGCTCCTGTGCCTGGAAGAGCCCTGGCCTCTCTGTCTTCTTTCCAGGAAACATCCCCTTTTCCCTTTCACAGCCTTCCCTGAGCCTTCCCACGCACAGAGGCCCGGTAAGGCCAGGAACTCAGCACGCCTCCTCCAACCCGTGGGCCATCCAGTCCCAGACAGCATCTCAGGCCCGACCCACAGTCTAGTCCTGGGGGAAGAGTGGCCCCTGGGGCCCTGCACAGCTCTGTCTGAGGTGAGCCCAGATCTGCCTGCAGAGGGTGGGGGCCATGGGGCCGGGGCTGCGTGGGGGAGAGGAGGTTCTCAGCCAAGAGTAGACAGAGCCCTGGCTACTGACAGAACGAAATAGTTCCAAACACTTGCACCTCAAAATGAAAGGGAAGGAAAAATAGAATCGAATACACATGAATAAAGAATAAAGTAAAACTGACTTGCTGTGTTCTTCGTGGCCACGAACACACTCTGCCCCGTGGCCTTGACATCAAGTCGTCTGAGCCGGCGCCATGTGATCAGAGGCCTCTGGCTTCCTTTTCTGTCCCTTTCCCCTTAGAAGCTGAACTTTGGGCAGTCATAACTTGAACTTGCACTTTGTCCTAATCAGAAAATGTAAAAAAGAAACCATCTGTTCCTGTTCTTCCCCTTCCTTTCCTCTTCTTCTCAAGACCACTCCTGTAATTACATTGTATTGGATAAGGAGCCAAACGGCTAACTTAGAAATGGGCGTTTTAGGCACAGGCAAGGTCCCAGGGGAACGAAATCACCTGGAATGAAGGGGGACTAATAAGCAGTTAACTTGCATAGAGGGGAGAGTGGGCTAACCATTCAGAGGATGAGGGGCTCTGGACACCTTCTTATATAGGCGGAAGTAACTGTGACATGACCAAATCTGCGTTTTTCAAAAGACAGTTGTGGTGCTCCTGCAAAAGATGGCTTGGAAAGAAGTGAAAGTTAAGCTCGAAGGTCAGAAGGCGCATTAGGGCATCACCTTGGTGGACCCGGCAGGGCACTGGCAGCCAATGAGACTCATTTCTCCCTTGAGCAGACATTTCATGAGGGCTTACCTCAGCTGTTAGCCTCTGGGGCTCCACATTAGCTACGCGTCTTGGGGATTCAGTCACAGCCAAGACAGACCTAAGTCATACATCCTTGTATGGGGAGACAAGAATACAGAATCATAAACTAGGTAGTTTCAGAGACAATGGAAGTAAGCACTGATGGTTCAGGGGAAAGTGCTCTGAGGGATGATCTTGAGGTGAGCCTAAATAATGTGAAGAGTCAAGAAGGCCAAGACTCCCAAGCCTTCAAGCAGAAGGAAGAGTAATGCCAATGACCCCAAGGCAACATTCCCTGGGTTACTCAAAGGGAAGATTAAGAGGAGCTAACGTTTCTAATTTAGATGGAGAGGTAGAATTGACAGAATTTGGTGGAAAACTGAACACAGATGATGATAAGGAAGGAGAGGTCCTTAGCTCTCTGGCTTGGGCAATTGTGTGGATGGTCGTGCTTTCTCCCAAGACTGGATATTCTTCACTAAAGCAGACTTGGGGAGAGAAATGGTTAGGTTCTCGCCAGGTCCTGTGAGTTCTGAAATACTCACGGGATGTGCGAGTAGAGATACCAGTAAGGGATTATGGACGAAAATTGGAACTCAGGAGAGATGGCCCTCCAGAATAGAGAAAGTGCTTGTAATTGAAGCAAAGAGAAATAAACCACATGGGGCTGTACAACTCAATACTGGAGCCACCAGTGACGTGTGGTTATCAAGTATTTGAAATGTGCTATGAAATGAGATGCGCCAGAAGTGTAACATCTACATCAGGTTTCAAAAACTTAGTATGAGGCAAAGAGTGCAAAATGTCTCATTAATCATTTTTATACTGGGGTGCCTGGGTGGCTCAGTCGGTTGATCGCCGACTTCCGCTCAGGTCATGATCTTGGGGTTGACAGGTTCGAGCCCCGCGTCGGGCTCTGGGCTGACAGCTCAGAGCCTGGAACCTGTTTCCGATTCGGTGTCTCCCTCTCTCTCTGCCCCTCCCCTGCTCATGCTCTGTCTCTGTCTCACAAACAAATATGAAACATTGAAAAAAATTTAAAAAAATAATTCTTATATTGATTGGTTGTTGAACTGATAATATTTGGGATTTTCACTTGTTTCCGTTTGTGTGTGTTTTTTTAATTTAAGTTTATTTTTTGAGAGAGAGCGAGTGAGCAGGGGAGGAGCAGAGAGAGAGAGAGAGAGAGAGAGAGAGAGAGAGAGAGAGATTCTCAAGCAGGCTCTGCACCGGGCTCGAACTCACCATGAGATCACGACCTGAGCCAAATTAAGAGTTGGACGTTTAACCCACTGAGCTACCCAGGCGCCCCTGTTTCTGTTTGCTTTTGAACGTGACTACTAGAACATTTAAAATTATATGTACGATGCATATTTCTGTCGGATAGCACAGGTATAAGGTAATAATAGTTCTGAACCTCCTGGTGAGAAGGAGATCACATTTGTAGAAATATTTACATATAAAATAAGAACGGTCACAGATCCAACTGTCCCCCACCCAGGCAAATTAGCTCGAGATAAGAAGCGGCCCAAGGACAGAACCTCAAAGAATATTCACAGAGAAAGAGAGAGAAAAGGTGAGGACACGAAGACCACTGGGGACTTCCAGGAGAACTAGCTGGCGCTATCCAAATCCCAGGAAGAGATGGGGCGGGGTGGAGAGAATTTCAAAAACTGTAGCCCTCAGGAAGAAAAAATGTAGAAATTCCTATTGGATTTTACAACTTGAAGGAGATCGCAGCGGCCTTGAATAAAAGCAGTGTACATGAGATGCCACACGCAAGTAGCCTGTCGTCGGCTATGGGCTGAAGGAAGGTTGGGATCCACGCACGTTTCTCCTTCCGGAATTTGGCAGTAGAGATCAGGACGAAAATGTGCCAATTTCTTGAGAGTGGAATCGGGGAATTTTACGCCAAGGAGAACTTTACGCCTGCGCGTACGTTTTTTTTCAGACTTCCGTCGCAAATACCACCTCCCTTCACAGGTCACTAAGAAACCAAGTAAAATCCACACTTTCTTTAATGTTTTAAGTCTCTTTTCAGCTATAGAAGGTCCCTTGCTTTTCTTTTTAAATGATTATTAATTAGCTAATATACTTTATTTTTTAGAGCACTTTTAGATTAAAAAACAATTTTTGAGTGGAAAGTACATTGTTTCCGATAGACAACGTTACCCATACACTACGCCAGAGTCATACAGAGTAGTGGTTCGTGCCAATGGACTTGGTAAAGGAGCTGGGTCTTTTATCCGACGTAATTTCCCACCTTGTGGATTTATGCAATTGCCTCTTTGTGGTGTCCCTTGACATGTTTCTTGACTTGCTCTATTTCCTGCCAACTGGTAGTTAGAGGTAGAGGTTCCCTTAGCTTCAGGTTCAAATACCTTAACAGTAAAATTTGGTAGGTATTGTGTGCCTCACCTTGAGGTACATAATGTCCAAATTTCCCATTTTTAGCCATCAATATTAATGCTGATATAGGAGCTCAAATGTCTATACTGTCATACACACATCTCATATATATAATCAAATGTTGACACATAAAACTGATACACAAAATAATTTTAGACAATATCATTAAACGAGTAAACATAAGCACAAACAGTATTAATTCTCAAGTGTGCATCTTAGAGAAAAATAGAAAGCATACTTTCAGACTCCTTAGAAGCTAACAAAAATGAGAATTTGGAATGACTTATTCCTTGGGTTCTGCAGAAACTGCTCTGGGGGTGGGGGTCGGGGGGGTAGGGACGTCCCGCGAGCAAAAGTGGAGAATGCAGGCGTCGATCCCGCTACCTCTCGCATGCTAAGCGAGCGCTCTACCACTTGAGCTAATTCCCCCTGGCGCCTGCGTTGTTCAGCCTGTTTTATGACCGTGAGGCGAATTCCATTCCAGTCCCACTTTCTAGTTTCCAGGCGGTTCGGACCCTCGGGAAGCTGCACCGCAGGGGCGGAGCCGGAAGGGGGCTTCTGGAACACAGCCTGGGGCCCGGGAGGCGCCGACCTGCCCTGAGCGGGGGGCGGGGAGGGACAGGAGCAAAGGCCCGCGGGAAGCACCCCCCCCAACCCCCATCCCCCCTTCCCCTGCGCCCTGCGGTCGGAGCGGGGAGCACGGGGGGTCCCTCTCTAGCACGCCTGCTCCGAGCGCTTGGAAGCGCTCCTGCACCCCACCCCACATCCGGGCTACAAACCGTAGCATCTTTCCACTTGTTGTTCCTTCGAATAATTCATCTTTCATCTGTTACCTGAGCTATTCATGGCTTCTCCATTAGGAGGTGAGACCTGCTGTTATCTGTTTCTCCTGGAGTCTGGAGCGCTTGCTTTTCTACTGACTTTTAGACCATTGAGTCTAGAACTCTTTTTTTTTAAAGAAGTAGCTGGCCTGGGGGACTCATTTATGGTGATTTATTTTACGGTGGTCCATATCGGTGATGCCGGTTTACAAAATATCAACACGATTGAAGCGTAATTTATATGCAGTAAAATGCAGACATCTTAAGTGTGTAGTTCAATGAATTTTGACAAGGTATGCGAGCATGTAACCATCACCACAATTAAAATATAGAACAGTTTCGCAATCCCTATCAAAATAACACCAGCATTCTTCACAGAGCTAGAACAAACAATCCTAAAATTTGTATGCAACCAGAAGAGACCCCAAATAGCCAAAGTAATCCTGAAAAAGAAAACCAAACCTGGAGGCATCACAATCACGGATTTCAAGCTATACTACAAAGCTGTAATCATCAAAACAGTATGACACTGGCACAAAAACACACACTGAGATCAACGGAACAGAACAGAGAACCCAGAAATGGACCCACAAACGTATGGCCAACTAATCTCTGACAAAGCAGGAAAGAATATCCAATGGAATAAAGACAGTCTCCTCAGCAAGTGGTGCTGGGAAAACTGGACAGCGACAAGCAGAAGAATGAACCTGGACCACTTTCTTACACCAGACACAAAAATAACCTCAAAATGGATGAAAGACCTCAATGTAAGACAGGAAGCCATCAAAATCCTCAGGGAGGAAGCAGGCAAAAACCTTTTTGACCTTGGCCGCAGCAACTTCTTTCTCAACACGTCTCCAGAGGCAAGGGAAACAAAAGCAAAAATGAACTACTGGGATCTCATCAAAATAAAAAGCTTCTGCACAGCGAAGGAAACAATCAGCAAAACTAAAAGGCAACCAACGGAATAGAAGAAGATATTTGCATATGACATATCTGGTAAAGGGTTAGTATCCAAAATCTATAAAGAACCTACCAACTCAATACCCTAAACCCAAATAACCCAGTGAAGAAATGAGCAGAAGACATGAATAGACACTTTTCCAAAGAAGACATCCAGGTGGCCAACCAACACATGGAAAAATGCTCAACATCACTTATCATCAGGGAAATACAAATCAAAACCACAATAAAATACCACCTCACACCTGTCAGAATGGCTAACGTTAACAACTCAGGCATCAACAGATGTTGGCAAGGATACAGAGGAAGGGGAACCCTTGTGCATTGTTGGTGGGAATGCAAGCTGGTGCAGCCACTCTGGAAAACAGTATGGAGGTTCCTCAAAAAAAAAAAAAAAAAAAAAAAAAAGAACTACCCTACGGCCAAGCAATTGCATTACTAGGTATTTACCCAAGGGATACAGGTGTGCTGTTCCAAAGGGGCACATGCACCCCAATGTTTGTATCAGTGCTACTGACAATAGCCAAAGTACGGAAAGAGCCAAATGTCCATCGATGGATGAATGGATAAAGATGTAGTATATATATATACAATGGAGTATTACTTGGAAATAAAAAAGAATAAAACCTTGCCATTTGCAACTACATGGATGGAACTGGAGGGTATTATGCTAAGTGAAATTAGTCAGAGAAAGACAAATATCATATTATTTCACTCATATGTGGAATTTCAGAAACAAAACAGATGAACCTTAAGGGAAGGAAAGCAAAAATGATATAAAAACAGAGAGGGAGACAAACTGTAAGAGACTTAAATACAGAGAACAAACTGAGGGCTGCTGGTGGGCTGTTGGGTGGAGGGATGGGCTCAATGGGTGAGGGGCATTAAGGAAGGCACCTGTGGGATGAGCACTGGGTGTTATATGTAAGTGATGAATCACTAAATTCTATTCCTGAAATTATTATGACACTGTATGTTAACTAACTTGGAAAGAACGAAAGAATGAAAGAGAAGGAAGGAAGGAAGGAAGGAAGGAAGGAAGGAAGGAAGGAAGGAAAATTAAAAATAAAAAATAAAAAGAAAGGAGGAAAACAAAAAGCTATAAAGCAGTTTCATTGTATGGGTTTTCTAGGGCCGCCATAACAAAATGCCAAAAACTGGATGGCTTAAAACAAACATTTATGGTCTTAGCTCTAGAGTCTAGAAGTCTGAAGTCAAGGTCTCCGTCGGGCGGTGCTCTCTCTCATGGCTCTCGGCAGAATCCTTCCTTGCCTCTCCAAGCTTCTGGTATTTGCCAGCAATCCTAGGAGTTGTCTCCCCAGTAGACGCCCCACTCCAGCCACCGGCCCATCTTCTGCTGATGTGCCTTCACATGGCCTCCCTCCTGGCATGTGTCTCTCCATGTCCAAATCTCCCCCTCTGGTAGGGACACGAGTCAGATCAGATTAGGGCTCACCTCAAGACCTCCTTTTAACTCGATTACTTCTGGAACAACCCTATTTCCGAGTCAGGTCACATTTCCACACACTGAGGGGTAGGACTTCAACCCATGTCTTTTGGGGGAACTACAATTCAGCCAAATATCCATCATCTCCGAGTTCCCTCAGGACCCTTTGCCATGAGCCTCCCACACACGCCTCCACTATAGCTGCGTGAGACCACTGGACCGATTTCTGTCAATGTGGCTGAATTTTGTTCTTGAATTTCATACATTTTTTTCACCCCGCCTGTTTTGGAGGGTTCACCCGTATTATTGCACGTATCGGATGTACATTCTTTACCGCCGACTACTCTTCCGTTGTGTGAATATGCCTGAAACATTATTATTCACTTACCCGTGACAGACATTTGATGGACTAGTATGAATGAAAATTCATATAAAATGTTTTGGCAGGCATATGGTTTTATTTCACTTAAACATTTAGGTGGAGAATTGCCTGGTTATATCTTAAGCGTATGTTTCACTTCATCATCAACTGTCAAATATTTTTCCAAATTGGGAGCTCAAATTTACACTGCAACCACCAGTGTGTGAGAGTTTCAATTTCCCCACATCCTGGCAATGTTTGATGTTGCCAGTCGTCTTTATATGTAGGGGTTTTAATTTCCATTTGGATTTACTTTGCATTTCCCTGAAGATCAATGTTGCTGAACACCGTTCGATGTGACTGTTGCTCATGTATGCATCTCATTTTATGAAATTCGTGCTTGAATTTTTGTGCCCTTATGCTTACTGGGTGTCTGTCCTTATATCACTGAGTGGGAAGAGTATGTTTTATATTTTCAATACAAGTCCTATGTTAAAGTTTGTGTATATAATAAATAAGTTCACATATAAAAGTATCTTAAATATTTTTCTCAAGTCTTTGTCTTGACTTTGCATTTTCTTAATATTGTGTTTTAGAAAGCAAACATCTAAGAGGTGCCTGGCTGGCTCAGTCAGGGAAGTATGTGACTCTTGTTCTCAGGGTTGTGGGTTTGAGCCCCATGTTGGGCATAGAGATTTCTTAAAAAAAAAAAAAAATCTTAAAAAAAAGAAAGCAAACATTTAACAATTTTATGAAATCCAATTTTTTTTTTTTAATGGCTCATGCTCTTTGGGTCCCTGATTAGAATGCTTTTTCTACATTAATTACATGCAGAGTTTTTTTTCTTGTTCACTTCTACACATTTGATAGTTTTAGTGTTAAATTTCATGTAGTGTATATGAATGATTTTGATTTTGATTTTGTTTTTTGTATTAAGTGCAAGATAAGAATGGAGATTCATATTTTCCATACGTTTATCCAGTTGCTAAGGACCATGTTTGAAAAACCTTTCCTTTCTCCCATTAAATGACATTTTACGTCTGTCATAAATCAAGATGTGTAGGTCTGTTTCTAGACATTCTGTCCTTTCCCATTAATCTATGTAAGTATGGCAGTACTCCAATATTTTGATTACTATAGCTTTATAATATAAAATCTTGAAATCATGTGGTATAATTCCTCTACATTTGTTTTTCTTTTCCTGATTATTTTGGCTATTCTATGTTCTTCAGAATCAGCTTGTCAGTTTCTACAAAAACTCCTGCTACTGAGTTACTGATTAGTATTTAATTTTTTTTAATGTTTATTCATTTTTGAAAGATAGAGAGGGACAGAGCACAAGCAGGGGTGGGGGTGGAGAGAAAGGGGGACACAGAATCTGAGGCAGGCTTCAGGCTCTGAGCGGTCCGCACCAGAGCCCGACGCAGGGCTCGATCTCACGAACTGAGAGATCATGGCCTGAGCTGAAGTCAGACGCTCAGCCAGCTGAGCCACCCAGGCGCCCCTACTGGTTAGTATTTTATTGAATTTCTAGATCAACTCAGAAAAAACTGACATCTTAGTAATACTGAATTTTCCAATTTTTGTAAATTTCTATGGTCAGGTCTTGTGCATCTTGTTAAATGTATCCCTAAGTATTTTATTGATTGTAATTGAAAATGCTCACTTAATGTTTCAATTCTTTGTTGCCAGTATATATATATAAATACAATTAATGTTTGTATATTATTGTTGTAATCTGTGACCTAAATTTACTTATAGATATAATGCTAATTTTTGTAGATTTATGAGGATTTTCTGTGTAGCTGATTATGTTGTGTGTAAATCAATATGGTTTTATGTCTTCTTTTACAATATGTGTTATTCACTCATTCATTCATTCATTCATTCATTCACTCATTCATTCCAGTTTGGTTTGGTTTGGTTTTGTTTGGTTTGCACTGGTTGGGGCTTCCAGTAAAATGTAGAATGGACGTGGTGCGAACAGACATTTTTGCACCTATTTCTTGTTTACTGAGTTAAAAAGTCATATGGATGGTATATTTGGTCAAATATTTTTTCTGTATCAAATGAGATTATTATCTATATATTTTTTCCCTGTTAATATGTTACATTTGATTGACTTTCCAATACTGAAGTAAACTTTCATTTGTGAGACAATGTGTCCTAATTCACGGTGTATTATCCTTTTTATAGATTGCTGGATTTAATTCATTAATTTTTTTTTTAATTTTTTTCAACGTTTATTTATTTTTGGGACAGAGAGAGACAGAGCATGAACAGGGGAGGGGCAGAGAGAGAGGGAGACACAGAATCGGAAACAGGCTCCAGGCTCTGAGCCATCAGCCCAGAGCCCGACGCGGGGCTCGAACTCACGGACTGTGAGATCGTGACCTGGCTGAAGTCGGACGCTTCACCGACTGCGCCACCCAGGCGCCCCTCATTAATATTTTAAAAACAATTTTTGCCTCTATGTTAATGAGGGATATTGGCCTATAGGTTTCTCGTAAGGATTTTCTCTGCTTTTGGTGCCCAGGTTATGCTGTGCTTATAAAACAAAACAGAAAGCATTCCCTGCTTTTCTATCTGGAATATGTTCAGATTGGATTGACTGATATTCTCTTTTTTTCTAAAAGTACTTAATTAAATATACCAGTGAATGAAAACATACCAAAAATATTAAATAGCTTAATATTTTTAAAAATACTCAGTGGCTTTGTGGAAAGTTTTAAATGTATGAGTTGAATATCTTTAATAGTTACAGGGCTTTTCAATATTTCTATTTCCTCTTGTGTATGTTTAAGTGAACTGTGTTTTAAGTAAACTGTATTTTTTTTGTTTGTTTGCTTGTTCTTGTTGAGGTTTAGCTGACATATTGTATTAGTTTCAGGTGTTCAACATAGTGGTTTGACATTTGTATATGTTGTGAAATGATCAGCACAATAAGTCTAGTTAGCATGCATAAATTGTGTTTTAAAGGGATTTTCCCATTTTGCCTAACCCTATAGTTTCTGGCAAAAAGTTTTTCATAATATTCCCAGTTACCTTAATATTATGCATAGATCCTTTCATCATTCTTTCTAATCTCAGTAGTGTCTCCAGTGATGTCCTCCTTTTAAAAAATATTTATTTATTTTTGAGAGAGAGAGAGAGTGTGTGTGAGTTGGGGAGGGGCAGAGAGAGACAGGGAGACACAGAATCTGAAGCAGGCTCCAGTCTCTGAGCTGTCAGCACAGAGTTCAATGCGGGGCTCGAACTCACGGACCGTGAGATCATGACCTGAGCCAAAGTGGGATGCTTAACCAACTGAGCCACCCAGTCGCTCCAAGTGATGTCCTCTTTTGTTAACGAAAAATTTCATCCTCTTTTTTTTTTTTTGGCCTATTTATTTATTGACATTTTCAGAGAACCAGATTTTGTTTCATTAATTTTCTTTATCATTATTTTCAATGATAGCCAAACTATGGAGAGAGCCCAAATATCCATTGACTGACAAACAGATAAAGAAAATGTGATATATGTGTATATATATAATATATATATACATATATGCATATGCATTTATATGTACACACACACACACACACACACACACACACACACACACACACACAATGGAATATATCTCAGCCATCAAAAAGAATGAAATCTTGCCATTTGCAATGACGTGGTTGGAGCTAGAATGTATTATGCTAAGTGAAATAAGTTAATCAGAGAAAAACATCATATGATCGCACTCGTATGTGGAATTTAAGAAACAAAACAGATGAACACGTTGGGGGCGGGGGAGAAGAGAGGGAAACAAACCACAAGAGACTCTTAGGAATAGAGAGAACCATCTGAGGGTTCACGGAGGGAGATGGGGTGGGGGATGGGCTGGATGGGTGATGGGTACTAAGGAGGGCACCTGTTGTGATGAGCACTGGGTGTTGTATGTAAGTGATGAATCACTGAATCCTGCTCCTGAAACCAATATTGTACTGTATGTTAATTAATTGAAATTTAAATTAAAACAAAGAGATAAATAGAATTTAAAAAGTTTTCTTTATTGCTTATTTTATATTTTATCAATTTCTGCTTTTTGCGCTTTCCTTCTTTGGATTTAATGTACTCTTCTTTGTCTAGCTTCTCAAGGTGAAATCTTTTATTATTGGTTTCAAACCTTTTTTCTTTTTTAATATAAGAACTTCCAACTCTAAATTTTCTTTTGTCATTACTTTTACTGCACTCCAAATTTTTTCCTAAAGTTGCATTTTTACTAACATTCAATTTCAAATGTTTTTTTTTTTTTAACTTGCCTTGACATTGCTTCTTTGACCAATATTATTTAGATGTATGTTGTTTAATTTCAGACATATGGGGACTTTCCAGATACCTACTTGTTATTCTAATTTACTTTTGTTGAGACTGTGCTCTCTAGAATATCATTCATTTTACACCATAAAGACAGCATGTTATCTATTATCTATCTATCTATCTATCTATCTATCTATCTATCTATCTATCTAATTTTCTTGTTTCCCTTCCCCATCTTAGTTGAGATCACCTGACTACATTATTGGCAATACAGTAACAGCTTCTTAACCCACCTAAGTCTCCGCAAGATTTCCCCCTTCAATGTTTTCTTCATAGGACCCAACTCCAAGGTGCTCTTACAACTGCAAAGCTAGTTTTAAAACTCACTCTTTAGAAGTGTTGAATGACCGACTGCCTACGGTTACCACCATAAAGTTAGTATTCTTTTCCCTTTATTATCTCAGCATTGAATATATCTCCAGCATCATTTTCCTACTAGAATTCACACGTAACTACTTCTAGCTCTTCAAAACAAGGGAAAACCAGTTGCTGAATCGACTCCAGGACTTGGCATTATTTCTACGTGCCTGAACCAGTCCCACCATCCCCACCAGTCCCTACACACACTCTCCTTCACCCCTTGATGTATTCAGTGCCGGGCGAGGGGGGGGGGGAGGTTTTTCTCAGGAGTCCTCGCACTCCGTCAGTAGCTACACTGTCTCATAATTGTGGTTTGCCTCAGTTTCTTCCTTATTAGGTTGCCACGTTCGTAGAGGGCAGGAATTCACATACCCTCGTTCTGATCTGCATGCGTGGCATCATTCGCTGTTGATTTTTATCTACGCTGGCTACGAGACCCTTATTAGACGTGTGCTTTGCAAGTGCTGCCTCCCATTCTGTGCCCTTTTGACTCTCTTGTGCCCTGTGAGGCACAGAGGTTTTGACTTTGATGGAGTCCAGCTTTTCCTCATTTTTGTTTCTTTTCTCTCTGGGGCTTGTGATGTACACTCTGAGGACATCAGACCGAGACCAAGCGGAGAGGGGCTTGAATGTAGGAGCTGTTTTAGAGATATTTAGCGAGTTGAATGTCATAATCATTTAGAGGTAATCAGGGGTATTCATTTATGTTAATTAATCACATAATGGTGGAGCGAGAATGCCTGTTCATTTATAAATGTGCGAGGCAGCGATCAGAATCAACATTGTCTAGAAACCCCTCCCTCCCCCCCCCAAAAAAAACAAGTTGATCCCAGGAAACACAGATTGTGGGATCAGCTCAACAACAAAGAACCCCAGGCAGTCGTAGGAGTGCCTCAACCCAAGGTCAGAAGAGATGTGAAGGGTTTGGGGGATGGAGTTATTAATCCTAAGACAGTTTTAGGGCGAAAGTTGATAAGATCCTTCTAGGCCGGGATGGGGTGGATTTTTTAAAAAATATAATTTATTGCCAAATTGGCTAACATACAGTGCGTAAAGTGCGCTCTCAGTTTTGGGGGTAGATTCCCGTGGTTCATCGCTTCCATACAACACCGAGTGCTCATCCCAACAAGTGCCCTCCTCAATGCCCATCCCCCCACTTCCCCCTCCCCTCCCCCGCCCCCCCATCAACCCTCAGACTGTTCTCTGTATTTAAGAGTGCGACTTTGTAAAGCAGGTGAATCACTGGTTCAATCAGCAGGACTGGGTCGTGGGAGGACCACGAGGCGCTCGGCGTACTTACCCAGGTTCACCTTTGGTCTGGTCCTTGAGTGGTGGGCCTGAACAAGTCAGAGTGAAGACCGTTGGAGCCTAATCTGTGTCCCTGGGCTTGGGGTGGAGACTTTTCCTGTGCAGTGAGTCCTCGGCTTGTGCGGATTCTGAGTGTTTGTCCTCCCCCCTCAGGAGGAGGGCCGCGCGGTCACGGTGAAAATACGCATTGAATCTCCCAAAGGGTCTCCGGTACAAACAGCGAGGCGGGGAGAGCGGGGCGTCGGGGCGCGGAGCCGCGGGTCCCCCGCTCTGGTGGAGCCCAAAACTGCTGTCGCTGCCCCCTGGCCGTGCCCGGCGCCCCAGACTCTCTCCCTCCTCCCTCTGCGGGCCTAGGGCTGCGGGGCTAGGGGGGGTGGGGGGTACAGAGTCTCTCTCACCGCCTCCCTACCGACCTGAGAGTGGGGCGTCCTCTGTCCAGGAGTTTCCGCGGGCGCCCCAGGCTGGAGGTGTCTTTTTCTCTTTCCTTCTTTCCTTCCTTCCTCCTTCCCTCCCTCCCTTCATTCCTTCCTGTCCTTCTTCCCTTCCCCCTTCCCCTCCTTCTCTCCTCCCTCCCCTTCCTTTTCCTTCCTTCCTCCCTCCCTCCCTTCTTTCTCAGAACTCTCATTACTGTTACTACTGAAGCTGGCTGACTCACAAGTTTCTATTAGTTTCAGGTGCACAACGCGGTGATTCAACAACTCTGTGCATCACTCAGTGCTCCGCACGATGGGTGTGGTCACCATACGAGGTCGTCACAAGATCAATCACTATATTCCCCGTGCTGTACTTTTCATCTCCCTGACCTATTTATTTTATAACTGGAAGTTCGTACCTCGTCATCCCCCTTTATGAATTTCGTCACCACCCACCCCATCCCTCTGCCAACCGCTTGTTTATCCTCTGGCTTTATGAGTCTGCTTCTATTGTTTGTTTGTTCTTTTGGTTTTTTTAGATTCCACGTAGAAGTGAAGTCATATGGTATGACTCCCTCTCTTGACGTAATGCCCTCAACGTCCGTACACGTGGACACAAATGGCAAGGTCTCATTCTTTTATTTTATGGCTGAGGAGTATTCCCTTGGGTACATATACACCACGCCTTCTCTATCCACTCAGCTATGGATAGACACGGCGGGGGGGGGGGGGGGCTTCCACAGCCGGGCTATTGTAGATAATGCTGCAGAAAACATAGGGGTGCGCATAACTTTTCAAATTGGTGTCCTCGTTTTCTGTGGGTAATAACCCAGTGGTGGAATTCCTGGAGCATAAGGTATTTCTACTTTTACTTTTTAAAAGAAGCTCCATACCGCTTTCCACAGTGGCTGCACCAGACGTCACTCTCGTCCACAGCGCACCAAGGTTCCCTTTCCTCATATCCCGGCCAGGCCAGCGTGTCTTGGGTTTGCTTTTCTGACAACTCAAAAATATTTGTTTCAAATTTTTTTTTTTCCAGGGTCCAAGGGGTTTGACCCGCGCGGGAGGGGCGGGGTGACCCCTGGGGCTGGTGACCAAGTTCAAAGCTTGGAGGCCGGGAGAAGGAAGGGCTCTTCTCTGCGTCCTGTTCTTTCACGGGCCAAATTCTCAGGGAAACGTGGTGATAAGAACATGCAGCAAAATGCTGGGCTCTCTGGAGATTCTGGAACAGTCGTGGGATTCCGTCGCACGGGAGAACACACTTACCCGGCATCGCCCTCGCCCGTTTCCGCAGCGTTTACCTTTGCCCCCTTTCCCTTCCCCGGTTTGGGATTGGGCCTTTGGACCGGACAAAAGCAACAAAGAGGGTACGCGTGTCCTCAACCCATTTCCTCCAAGCTTTCCTCCCTGTTTTCTTTCCTCCTCTACCCGAGGCTAGGCCCACAGTGTATCCAGAAAGTGGAGGAAGAGGAGGGGAGAGGAGGGAGAGGAGGAATGGGGGGGGAGGAATGGGGGAGGTGGGGGGAGGGCAGGGAGAGGGTGAGGAAGGGCGGGCCCCACTGTCCAACCGGGAACATTCGGCCGTGCAAAGCGCGGACGCGGGCAGCAACAGGTGCGCAGGGCGCGAACGCGGGGCGCGGGCGCGAACGCGGCGCGCTCCCAGGGCCGGTGGACGCACTTCAGGAAGCGGCGCGGAAAGACAGGCCAGCCTGTGGGAAGTGAACTGGGGAGGCGTGAGGGCCAAGTCCAACAGCCTGACGAAGACTCGGGCCCCTGGCAGAAAGGTCCAGGCCCGAAGCCCCGCACCTGCCGTGAAAGCGAGGCGGCCGGTGGAGACGCCGTTATTTATCCGGTGATTCGCGGCAGGGCCACCGTGCCCGTCCGCGCGTCCTGCGCCGCGGTCCGGGCCCTGGGCTGCTCGGCCCACCCCGTTACCCGGCCTCCCAGAAGCTTCCGGAACGGAATCCCAGTGAATTCCTGCGCCAGGAGCTGCCAGCCGGGCGGGACGTCAGGATCGTCTTCGGGTCCACCGCGTCCCACGCTGAGGTCCGCGGAGCTCCCTCGGTCGGAGGGAACCTCAAAGCTGAGTCTTTGTGGGCACAGGTGTCGATGAGCGTCACGTGTTTCAAGAAATGCGGTCACGAAGCACTGCCATGGGACGTGTTTATCCAAAGTGACCTTTGCAAACAGAAACGTGGGAGTGCTTTCCCGAATTAGGTAAAAAGGGGGGACGAGCTCAAGTTCTGCCTCTAGAAGGAAATGGGTGGAGAGCACAGTGGGCACTGCGTTCGAAGCCACGAGGCGCAGGCGGAGAGCGGGAGCTCCGCGAGCAAACACGAGACCCTTCACCCCCCCCCCCCCCTACCTAGGGGGAGGAATGGGACTTATGTTTTCTTTTAGGTCAGGTGGTGGCGAGACACCCGAGCAGGTGACTTTTGAACTTGCCTCGTGCAGCCCTGTATTGTAATTGAAATTTCGGGCCTTGAATAAACCGAGGATCGCAACGTCTTCCAAGCTCCAAGGTGACTCTGAAAAGGAAACTTCCTTTGAAAGCGGTTGGATCTTCATCTTTACTATCTAGTCGAGTGTAGGAAGCCCCTCTCCGCATCGGGCCGGTTAGCTCAGTTGGTTAGAGCGTGGTGCTAATAACGCCAAGG